>NC_062579.1:62465326-62780326 GCF_022837055.1 Prionailurus viverrinus
TACAAATCAAAGCCACACTGAGATATCACCTCACACCAGTCAGAGTGGCTAAAATGAACAAATCAGGAAACTATAGACACTGGTGAAGATGTGGAGAAATGGCAACCCTCTTGTACTGTTGGTGGAAATGCAAACTGGTGCAACCTCTCGGGAAAACAGTGTGGAGGTTCCTCAAAAAATTAAAAATAGAACTACCCTATGACCCAGCAATAGCACTGCTAGGAATTTACCCAAGGGATACAGGAGTGCTGATGCACAGGGGCACATGTACTTTAATGTTCATAGCAATGCTTTCAACAATAGCCAAATTATGGATAAAGCCTAAATATCCATCAACCAATGAATGGGTAAAGAAGATATGGTTTATATATACAATGGAATACTACTTGAAAATGAGAAAGAATAAAATAGTGCCAATTGCAGCAACGTGTATGGAACTGGGAGGGTATTATGCTAAGTGAAATAGGTCAGTCAGAGAGAGACAGATATCATATATTTTCACTCATATGTGGATGTTGAGAAATGTAACAGAAGACCATAGGGGAAGGGAAAGGGAAAAAAAAGTTACAGAGAGGGAGGATGGCAAACCATAAGAGACTCTTAAATACAGAGAACAAACTGCGGGTTTATGGGGGGTGGGGAAGAGGGGAAAGCGGGTGATGGGCATTCAGGAGGGCATTGGTTGGGATGAGCACTGGGTGTTGTATGTAAGCCAATTTGACAATAAATTATATTTAAAAAAAATTAAAACAACAAAAATAAAAAAATATTAAGAGTTCTCATATCTATACATTAGTTAATAAAGAAGCTTTTCAAAAACAA
The DNA here is from genome assembly GCF_022837055.1 of Prionailurus viverrinus. Classification (NCBI taxonomy): domain Eukaryota; kingdom Metazoa; phylum Chordata; class Mammalia; order Carnivora; family Felidae; genus Prionailurus; species Prionailurus viverrinus. Next base: position 62,466,149 of record NC_062579.1, read on the forward strand.
ACAAGGAAAGAAAATATTTTTTAAAAGTCTAGAGCTATCTGCTCCCATATGATTGGGTAAAATTCACAGTAATTACCTCATATTACCAATCATCTCAGAATATAGTGTTTGCATACAACAACAACAACAAAAATAGTGCTTTCTACTTGCATGTAGAAAATGCTAGACTCTGAGCAAAACTTCTAGTAACTTTGAGTTTGAAGCACCAGAATTCCCAATCTAAATAAAAATATTGAGACACATGGATACATAAAAATAAAGATTAAATAGAATGTCTATATAACTAAAAAAAGAAGGGATTTGATGAAGGTCAAAAGGTACAAACTTTCAGATATAACATAAATAATTACTAGGGGTGTAGTGTACAGCATGATAACTGTAGTTAATACTGTTGTATAGTATATTTGAAAGTTGTTGACAGAACATATCCTAAGAGTTCTTTTCACAAGGAAAAAATCTTTTTTTCTCTTTTTTTGTGTCTAAATGACATGGTGGATACTAACTAAACTTATGGTTGTAATCATTTTACAATGTATGTAAGTCAAGTCATTGTGTTGTATGCCTTGAAGTTATACATTATGGTATATGCCAATTATGTTTCAATAAAACTGGGGGGTGCTAAATTTCCTTTTGATAATATTGAGATTGCCAATTCCAAAACAAAATGGACCAAAAAGCAAATTAAAAAATCCAGAAGAATATATTATAAAATTATCTTTTAGGTGCTATATTGCCACAGTAAAACAAAAATCCATGTCTATATATTAATGATAAAGAGGAATTAATGCTCAAAAGAGATTCATAACTCTAAACATACTGGAATCTGTATAATGTTTTAATACTGATATTAGTTTTTACTATTTTGAATATATTGAAATAGACTTTTACTAATTTGAATATATTGAAATAGACTGGATACCAAGTACCTTCATACAGAAATTTAGTTGTCTAATAGCTTAACCATAAACCACAAAGTATAAGTTTAGTAACCAGCCTAAGTAACATTCTGATGGAACATACAGTCAGAGAGCCAATATTTTTCAACATCTATATACACCTATAAACTAAGGTATTCAAACTAAATGTAAACTTCATCACAATTAAAAAACAAACTAAATTACACGTAGGTAAGAAAGTCAAAATCTATATCATGAAGACACAATATACTAAATTTTCACAAAAGATTTAGATGACATTCAACAGAAGATGGATGTGTTTTTTCAGGTTCACAATACTCAGTCAGAAAAAAAAGTACATTAATTTGGGACAGAAGGAAGAGAGAAAGGAAAAGACATTGTGCTTCTTTAAAGTATCTTTAAATAAACTAGACTGGTAGTCACATTTCTAAAAATTCATAATTCTTAATTTTTGGCTAACCTTTCAAAAAGAGGAATTATCTCAATTAACTTAGCTGATAAGTAACTGCTCTAACCATCTAATTCCTGAAAAAAAATGGATTAACCAAGTTAATTTCTTAAAAAAGTATCTGAATTATAATAACACTTTTATAAATACACACCCTCATGTTGTTAAAACATATATACCTCTTGCAATTCTTATTTTTTACAGTTCTTACTGTTTTCATAATACCATAGCTGTGTCACATATGTAGTATATTTATAAGGAATGGTATGACTCAACAGGTTTAGAAACAACCAGCACAACTTTTGAAGAATCATGAAATTGATTTTTGTCTAATAACTGACTAATCAATGAGGCCAAAACAGCCCATCTAAAGTCTTCAAGTAAAGATATTGTACTGTAATATAGTACCTATTCATTTCAACATGCTTACAAGTAAAGGCTAAGAACTTTATTATTATAAATTACTATAGGTGACAGGAGAGAGACTTGCTTGGGATAAAGAATAAAAAAAAACAGCAATTGCAGGCTAAATGGAACTGAAGGCTGAAATGTATGGTAAAAATTGTAAGCATTATGGAATTTCAGATGGAAAGAGGGCAATATAAGTTACTGTGGTGGACTATGAGTTTAGCCTTGAGATATGAGTGAGATTCAGGTAGAGAGAGATAAGAGAGAAAGTGAAAACAGTGAAAGTGAAAGCAAGAAAACCAGAGAACACAATGTATAGACTCAAGTGAACAACAGGAATAACCTCCATTAAAAGATACATTTAAAAAAGCAAGTTGGGACAAGGCAATAATGGGCTCTAATGACAGAAAAAGTTTTATTAGATTCCACAGGAAATGAGGAGCCACAGTAGCTGCATCAAACAGAAGAGGGACATGAAAGAAACTATAATGGTGCTAAAGAGGAATACAGAAACCAAACTGGGTCACATATTTCAAATATCAGAAGGGAAAAGGAATACAACTGTAAATTCCACTTATCAAGGCAAAGCCTAATATATAAATATTAAATAATGGCCAAAAATTCATATATAAATAATATGCTGTATTGTTCAAAACTCTATAGATTTCATAACAGTGAACTCTAAAGGAATTCCATAGTAGTGTTGCCAGAATCGCAAAGGCAAAAACTTTTGAGTAATAAAACAGTCAAGTGTCAACATGGCACACTGTGGTAAATCTTTCCCTGAAATGAGGCCTATTTAATACTGAAGCCTATTTCCATTTCCATACAACACTCAACAATATAAATGCACTCCTTAATTCCTATCACCTATTTAACCCATTCCCCCCACCCACCTTCCCTCAAGCAAACAACGATCAGTTTGTTCTCCATATTTAAGAGTCTGTTTCTTGGTTTGCTCTTTTTTTTCCCCTATGGTTGTTTTATTTCTTAAATTCCACATATGAGTGAAATCATATGTTACTTGTCTTTCTCTGACTGACTTATTTCACTTAGCATAATACTCTCTAGCTCCATCCATGTCTTTGCAAATGGCAAGCTTTCATTCTTTTTTATGGCTGAGTTATATTATATATTGCAGGAATATGGGAAAACACACACACACACACACACACACACACACATCATATCTCCTTTATCCATTCTTCAGTCGATGGACATTTGGGCTCTTTCCATAATTTGGCTATTATAGAAAATGCTGCTATAAACATTAAGATTATGTATCCCTTTGAATTAGTATTTTTGCATCCTTTAGGCAAATATCTAGTAGTGAAATTGCTGGATCATAGAGTAGTTCTATTTTTAACTTTTTGAGGAAACTCCATACTGTTTTCCAGAGTGGCTGTACCAGTTCACATTCCTACCAAAAGTGCAGGACTGTTCAACGTTTTCTACATCCTTACCAACACCTGTTGTTTACTGTGTTGTTGATTTTACCCATTCTGACAGGTGTGAGATTATCTCTTTGTAGTTTTGATTTGTGTTTCCCTGATGATGAGTGATGTTGAGCATCTTTTCATTTGTCTCTTGGCCACCTGGATTCGTTCTTTGGAAAAATGTCTATTCATGTTCTCTGCCAACTTTTTACTTGGACTATTCACTTTCGGGTGTTGAGCTTTTTAAGTACTTTACTTATTTTGGACACTAATCCTTTAGCAGACCTATCATTTGCAAAAACCTTCTCCCATACTGTAGGTTGCCTTTTAGAAAGTTTCATTCATTATGTTCTTCACTGTGCAGAAGCTGTTTATTTCTATGATGCCCCAACAGTTTATTTTTGCTTTTGTTTCCCCTGCCTCAGGAGACATATCTAGTAAGAAGCTGCTACAGCCAAATTCAAAGTGGTTACTGCCTCTGTTCTTCTCCAGGATTTTAATGGTTTCAGGTCTCACATTTAGCTCTTTAATGCATTTTCTATTTATTTTTGTGTATGATATAAGAAAGTGGTCCACTTTCATTCCTTTGCATGTTGCTGTTCAGTTTTCACATCACCATTTGTTGAAGAGACTTTTTCCCAATGGATATGCTTTCCTGCTTTGTCAAATATAAATTGACCATAGAGTTGTGGGTTCATTTCCAGGTTTTCTATTCTGTCCCATTGGTCTATGTGTCTATTTTTGTGCCAGTACCATACTATTGTGATCACTACAGCTTTGTAATATAACTTGAAGTCAAGAATTGTGATGCCTACAGCTTTGCTCTTGTTTTTTGGTTTCTTTTACTATTCGGGGTCTTTTATAGTTACATAAAAATTTGAGGATTGTTTCTTCTAGCCCTGTGAAAAATAATGCTGGTGTTTTAATAGACATTGCATTAAATGTGTAGATAACTTTGGGTACTATAGGCTTTTTAACAATATTTTTTCTTCCAATCCATTAGCATGGAATATCTTTCCCTCTCTTTGTGTCATCTCCAATTTCTTTCATCAGTGTTATATAATTTTCATAGTACAGATTGTTCACCTCTTTGGTCAGGTTTATTCTTAGGTATCTTATAGTTTTGTTGCAATTGTAAACAGGAATAATTCTTTAATTTTGCTTTCTGCTGCTTCATTATTGGTGTAAAGAAATGGAGTCAAAATTTGTATGCTGATTTTGTATCCTACGACATTACTGTAGTTGTTTATCAGTTCTAGCAGATTTTTGGTGGAGTCTTTCAGGTTTTCTTTATAGAGTATCACGTCATCTGCAAATAGTGAAAGTTTTACTTTTTCCTTGCTGAGGTGGATGCCCTTTAGTTCTCTTTGTTGTCTAATTGTTGTGGCCAGGGTTGCAGTACTATGTTAAACAACAGTGGTTAAAGTGGACATCCTTGTCTTGTTCCTGACCATAGAGGAAAAGCTCTCAGTTTTTCTCATCCCCATTGAGGATGTTAGTAGATGTTTGTTATATATGGCCTTTATTATGTTGTGGTATGTCCCCTCTGAACCTACTTTGCTAAGGATTTTTATCATGAAATGATGTACTTTGTCAAATGCTTTTTCTGAATCTATTGAAATGATCATATGGTTCATATTCTTTCTCTTATTAATGTGGTGTATCATGCTGATTGATTAGTGAACTTTGACCCACCCTTTCAACCCAGCAATATACCCCACTTGATTGTAGTAAATTATTCTTTCAATGTAATTGTAGGTTCAGTTTGCTAGTATTATTTTATTAAGATTTTTGCATCCATGTTCATCAGGGATATTGGCCTGTGGTGGGAGTCTTAATCTGGTTTTGGTATCATGGTAATGATGGCATAATAGAATGAATTTGGAAGTTTCCCTTCCTTTTCTCTTTCTTGGAATAGTTTGGGAAGAATAGTATTAACTCTTCTTTAAGTGTTTGGCAGAATTTACCTGGAAGCCATCTGCTCCTGGAGTTTGTATATGGGTTGCTTTTTTATACTGATTCAATTTCTTTGCTGGTTATCAGTCTTTTCAAGTTTTCTATTTGTACCTGTTTCAGTTTTGGTAGTTTATATGTTTCTAGGAATTTACCCACTACTTCCAGGCTGTCCATTTTTTGGCATATAGTTTTTCATAATATTATTTTATATTTGTGTGTATTTCTGTGTTGTTGGTTATTTCTCATCATGGCTATGTTTTTCATTCGAGATTTTTCTTGCTTCTTGAGGTAGGGCTGTAGTGCTATATACTTCCCTCTTTGCACAGCTTTGGCTGAATTTCAGAGGCTTTAGACCATTGTGTTTTCATTTTCATTTGTTTCCATGTATTTTTTTATTTCTTCTTTGATATCCTTGTTGACCCATTCATTGTTAGTAGCATGTTGTTTAACCTCCATATACTTATCATCTTTCTAAATTTTTTCTTTTGGTTGACTTCAAGTTATATAATGTTGTGGTCTGAAAATATGCATGGTATGATCTGTTCATTTTGTATCTGTTGAGGACTAATTTATGGCCTAATATGTGATCTGTTCTGGAGAAAGTCCCATATGCACTTGAAAAGAATGTGTATTCTGCTACTTTACAATGGGATGTTCTGAATATATCTGTTAAGTCAATTTTGTCCTATTTGTCATTCAAAGCCACTGTCTCCTTGATTTTCTGTTTACATAATCTGTCCATTTATATAAGTGGGGTATTAAAGTCCTCTACTATTATTGCATTACAATCAATGTGTTCCTTAATGTTTGTTTTTAACTGTTTTAGGTATTTGGGTAATTCCATGTTGGGTGCATAAATATTTACAATTGTTAGATCTTGTTGGATTGTCCCCTTTATTATGATATAGTGTCCTTCAACTCTTGTAGCCTTTATTTTAATAATTGTCTTATATAACTAATGCCACTTCAGCTTTATTTTCACCTCCATTTTCATGATAAATATTTCTCCATCTCCTCACTACCAACCTGCAGGTGTCCTTAGGTCTAAAATTAGTCTCTTGTAGGCATCGTATAGATTGGTCTTATTTTTTTGGTCTGATATCTTGAAACACTCAAAATTTTAGAGACATTTAAATGTTCATTTCTCAGTTTATAATTATTATCTTATTGTGAAGCTGTGTAGCTTTGTAGCAATTATTATCTAATTGTAGCTTTGTAGTATATTTGAAAAGGTGGAAGTATAAGGACTTCAGATTGGTACTTCTTAAGATTTTTTGGTTACTTGGAGTCCTTTGTGGTTCCACATGATTCCTAGAATTTTTTCCTATTTATGTAAAAAATGTGATTGACATTTTGGTAGGGATTACCCAGAACGTGTAGACTGCTTTGAGTAGTATGGACATTTTAACACTAAGTCTTCCAAACCAGAGAAATGGGATATTTTTCTTTCATTTGTTTGTGTCTTCCTTAATTTCTTAAATTAATGCTTTGTAGTTTTCAGCTTGTTTTATGTCCTTAGTTCAGTTTATTAAGTGTTATTCTTTTTTATGATATTGCAAATGGAATTGTTTTCCTAATTTCTTATTCATATACTTTATTTTTAGTGTATACAGACACCACAAATTTTTGTAACCTGCAAATTTACTTTTATTTATTTAATTATATTATTATAGAATTCATTTATTCTAGAACTGTGTGTGTGTGTGTGTGTGTCAGAGATAGAGAGAGAGAGAGAGAGACTGTGTGTGTATCCTGTAGGGTTTTCTATATATAAGAATATGTCACCTGCAAAGATTATTTGGATGTTTTCTATTTTTGTTTCTTCTATAATTGTTCTGGCTAGGACTTCTAATACCACATTGAATAGAAGTGGTGAGAATGAGCATCCTTGCCTTGTTCCTCATCTTAGAGGAAAAACTTACAGTTTTTCACCATTACATAATAATGTAATAATAACATAATAATTAACAATGTTAACATAAATAATAACATAATAATTAACAATGTTAATTATTGGGTTTTCATGTATGGCCTTTATCACATTCAGGTACTATATTTCTATTCCCAATTTGCTGAGGGTATTTATCATGCAACAGTGCTCAATTTTGTTAAATTCTTTCTCTGCATCTATTTAGATAATTGTGTTTTTATTTATTTATTTTTTTATTTTATTCCCATATAGTTAACATACAGTGTTATGTTAGTTTTGGGTTTACAGTGTAATAATTTATCAATTCTATACATTATTCCATGCTCATCATGGGTAAGGACATTAAGGAGGACACTCGTTGGGATAAGCACTGGTGGTTATACGTGAGTGATAAATCACTAAATTCTATTCCTGAAATCATTATTACACTATATGTTAACTAACTTAGATTTAAATTAATATACATATTAATTTTTATAATATATTAATTTTTAAAATTTTCCTTTCTGCTGAAAGTTATGAGAAGATATTTTAAGAAAACTTCAGGGTAAGTAACAGACAATTAAAAAAAATTCAAATGAAATCATAAATAAATCAAGTAGGTTTAATAGACCTATAGTCCTTTGAGGAATAAAAAGGTCACTTAAAAACTTGGCAAGTTTAATTTTCATAATATGGCTCAATTAATGCCAAACAATGGAGTCTGATCAGTATATATATACCAATGTCTATATCTATATCTATACACACACACACACATATATACACACACACACATACGCACACACACACGCACACACACACACACACATATATATATATATACACATATATATATTCTTAATTCCCTTCACCTATTTTATCCTAGCTTATCCAAGTTGTTTTCTCTCATTACATTGAGGGTCATGAGATGCCTGGCGTAAGTTAACTTCTGTTGTTAATTGGGACACAAAATACCCTGTAGTCCTTCTGAGTCCTAGAGTTACTAACCAGTTGTCTATTTTCCATCTTTTACAAATCTGCTTTGGTGGCATCTTGTATTATTTCCATGGTATATAGTTCTACTTTTTGGAAAGGGAAGGGAGAAGAGTCTACACAGTCTTATCCAGTACAAATATCTTCACTTCAGTTTTATTATCCCTAAACAAACCTACCATAAAGTAATTTGAGTTATCTTTATAAGAGTCTACTCAGGTCTCTTTTATAATTAAAATCCTTTAATAGTTTCCAATCTATTTGACGAGTTACATCAAAATTTCCTGGGATACTTGTTAAAATGCATATTCATAGGTCTTACCCACACCAATTGAATGAGATTCTTTGAAAAAACATAATTTTAATGAATTTTTATATTAATATTACAAAATCATGAGAAAAGGGAAGATGGCGGTGTAGGATGATGCTGGGATCACCTCGTCCTGCTGATTACTTAGATTCTGCCCACTTCGGCCTAAATAACCTAGAAAACTGATGGAAGACTAGCAGAATGGATTCTCAGGAGCCACGAATAGACAAGAGGCCCACAGAAGAGGATAGGAAGGGTGGAGAGGAGGTGTGTGCTACATGGACTGGTGGGACAGAGCCAGGGTGGTAGAGGGGCAACCCGCCGGGCAAGGCAGAGCCCCCGAAGTCTTGCTTGCAAAAGTGGAGGGGTCAAACTGCATGAGTTCTGACAGCCAGCAGGACATAACATCTGGAATGTTAAAAGTCAACAGCTTCGCTTTCAGAGATCAGGGAAGGTGAGAGGATGCCAAGAGGGAGAGATGTTGAGCCCCAGAAGGACAGAGCTGGAGGTGGTGAGGAAGAAAGGCAATGGAAAATGCAATATCCCTCTCCCATCACCCAGCCGAAATTCCAAAGGAAACCAGTTCTTGTCACTGATCTTGCTTGCACCCTGCAAGTGCCCAATGTTGTGTTTCTGTGGATCCATCCCTCCCATGGGCCTGCCTCCCTCCCTGTGCTGCAGGGCTCCTCCCACAGGGGACCACCAACAGCAAAGCTAGCTAAGCCAGCCCCTCCCACCCCAGTGCACCATGCGGATCCACCCCTCTGATTTTTCCCTTGGCCAGAGCCCATCAAGCAGCTCTACAAGCCTGGCAGTATGCAAGCAGCCCAGACAGGGGCCACACCACTCCACAGTGAGTCCTGCCCCTGGGAGAGGGGAAGATAAGGTACACTACCAGTCTGACTGTGGCCCCAGTGGTGGGCTGGGGGCAGACATCGGGTCAGACTACGGCCCTGCCAACCAAAACAAGTTTCCCCGTACAGCACAAAGGAAGTGCCCTGCAGTTGGGAGCTACCACAAGGACTACCCAACATGACGAAATGGAAGAATTCTCCTCAAAAGAAACTCCAGGAAGTAGCAACATCTAACAAATTGATCAAAAACGATTTAAGAAATAAAACAGAACAAGAATTTAGAATAATAGTCATAAAATTAATCGCTGGCCTTGAAAAAAGCATAGAACACAGCAGAAAATCTATTGCTACAGAGATCAAGGGACTAAGAAATAGTCATGAGGAGCTAAAAAAAGCTATATGAGGTGCAAAATAAAATGGAGGCAGCCATAGCATGGATTGAAGAGGTAGAGGAGAGAATAGGTGAATTAGAAGATAAAATTATGGAAAAAGAGGAAGCTGAGAAAAAGAGAGATAAAAAAAATCCTGGAGTATGAGGGGAGAATTAGAGAACTAAGTGATGCAATCAAATGGAAGAATATCCGCATCATAGGAATTCCAGAAGAGGAAGAAAGAGAGAAAGGGGCTGAAGGTGTACTTGAACAAATAATAGATGAGAATGTCCCTGATCTGGGGAAGGCAACAGACACTGAAATCGAGGAGGCACAGAGAACTCCCTTCAGACGTAACTTGAATCGATCTTCTCCTTGACATATCATAGTGGAACTAGAAAAATACAAGGATAAGGAGAAAATTCTGAAAGCAGCTAGGGATAAACAGGCTCTAACTTCCAAAGGGAGACCCATGAGAGTAGTGGCAGACCTATCTACAGAAACTTAGCAGGCCAGAAAGGAATGGCAAGAAATCTTCAATGTGATGAACAGAAAAAACATGTGGCTGAGAATCCTCTATCCAGAGAGTCTGTCATTCAAAATAGAAGGAGAGATAAAGGTTTTCCCAAACAAACAAAAACTGAAGGAATTCATCACCACTAAACCAGCAATACAAGACATCCTAAGGAGGACTTTGTGAGTGAAATGTTGCAAGGACCACAAAGTACCAGAGACATCACTACAAGTATGAAAACTAGAGACATCACAATGACTCTAAACCCATATCTTTCTATAATAACACTGAATGTAAATGGACTAAATTCTCCAACCAAGAGACGTAGGGTATCAGAATAGATTAAAAAAAAAAAAAGACCCATCTATTTGCTGTCTACAAGAGACTCATTTTAGATCTGAGGACACCTTCAGGTTGAAAGTGAGGGGATTGAGAACTATCTATCATGCTACTGTAAGTCAAAAGAAAGCTGGAGTAGCCATAGTTATATCAGACAAACTAGATTTTAAAGTAAAGGCTGTAACAAGAGAAAAAGAACGGCATTATATAATAATTGCAAGGTCTATCCGTTAGGAAGAGCTAACAATTATAAATGTCTATACACCAAATACGGAAGCCTCCAAATATATAAAACAATCACAAACATAATCAACCTTATTGATAAGAATGTGGTCATTGCAGGGGACTTTAATACTCCACTTACAACAATGGATAGATCATCTAGACACAGGGTCAATAAGGAAATAAGGGTCCTGAATGATACATTGGATCAGATGGACTTGACAGATATATTTAGAACTCTGCATCCCAAAGCAACAGAATATACTTTCTTCTCGAGGTACACGGAATATTCTCCAAGATAGATCACATACTGGGTCACAAAACAGCCCTTCATAAGTATAAAAGACCCGAGATCATACCATGCACATTTTCAGACAACAATGCTATGAAACTTGAAATCAACCACAGGAAAAAGTCTGGAAAACCTCCAAAAGAAAGGAGATTAAAGAACACCCTACTAAAGAATTAATGGGTCAACCAGGCAATTAGAGAACAAATTAAAAATTCATGGAAACAAATGAAAATGAAAAGACAATAATGCAAACACTTTGGGATGCAGCGAAGTCAGTCCTGAGTGGAAAATACATTGCAATCCAGGCCTATCTCAAGAAACAAGAAAAATCCCAAATACAAAATCTAACAGGACACCTAAAGGAAATAGAAGCAAAACAGCAGAGACAGCCTAAACCCAGCAGAAGAGAAATAATAAAGATCAGAGCAGAAATAATATACAATCTAAAAACAAAACTGTACAGCAGATCAATGAAACCAAGAGTTGGTTTTATGAAAAAATAAACAAAATTGATAAACCTCTAGCAAGGCTTCTCAATAAGAAAAAGGAGATGACCCAAATATATAAAATCACGAATGAAAATGGATTACACCCAAACCCTCAGAAATACAAGCAATTATCAGGGAATACTATGGAAAATTATATGCCAACAACTGGATGTCCTGGAAGAAATGGACAAATTCCTAAGCACCCACACACTTCCTGAACTCAAACAGAAAGAAATAGAAAACTTGAAGAGACCCATAACCAGTAAAGAAATTGAATCAGTTATCAAAAGTCTCCCAACAAATAAGTGTCCGGGACCAGATGGCTTCCCTGGGGAATTCTACAAGACATTTAAGCAGAGATAATACCTATCCTTCTGAAGCTGTTCCAAAAAATAGAAAGGGAAGGAAAACTTCCAGACTCATTCTCTGAATCCAGCATTACTGTGATTCCCCAAGCAGAATGAGACACAGCAAAAAAAGAGAATAGGCCAAGATCCCTGATGAATATGGATGCAAATATTCTCAACAAGATACTAGCAATTTGAATTCAACAACATATAAGAATTATTCACATGATCAAGTGGGATTCATTCCTGGGATGCAGGGCTGGTTCAACATTCACAAATCAATCAACGTGATAGATACATCACATTAATAAAAGAAAAGAAAACAACCATATGATCCTGTCAATCGATGAAGAGAAAGCATTTGACAAAATTCAGCATCCTTTCTTAATAAAAACCCTTGAAAAAGTCGGGATAGAAGGAACATACTTAAAAATCATAAAAGCCATTCACGAAAAGCCCACAGCTAATATTATCCTCAATGGGGAAAAACTGAGAGCTTTCTCCCTGAGATCAGGAACATGACAGGGATATCCACTCTCACCACTGTTGTTTAACATAGTGGTGGAAGTTCTAGCATCAGCAATCAGACAACATAAGGAAATTAAAGGCATCAAAATTGGCAAAGATGAAGTCAAGCTTTCACTTTTTTGCAGATGACATGATATTATACATGGAAAACCTGACAGACTCCACCAAAAGTCTACGAGAACTGATACATGAATTCAGCAAAGTCACAGGATACAAAATTAATGTACAGAAATCAATTGCATTCTTATACACTAATAATGAAGCAACAGAAAGACAAATAAAGAAACTGATCCCATTCACAATCGCACCAAGAAGCATAAAATACCTAGGAATACACCTAACCAAAGATGTAAAAGATTTGTATTCTGAAGACTATAGAAAGTTTATGAAGGAAATTGAAGAAGATACAAAGAAATGGGAAAACTTTCCATGCTCATGGATTGTAAGAATAAATATTGTTAAAATGTCAATATTACCCAAAGCCATCTACACATTCAATGCAATTCCAATCAAAATTGCACCAGAATTCTTCTCGAAGCTAGAACAAGCAATCCTAAAATTTGTATGGAACGACAAAAGACCCCCAATAGCTGAAGTAATATTGAAGAAGACCAAAGCAGGAGCTGTAATCATCAGACAGCATGGTATTGGCACAAAACCAGACACATAGACCAATGGAATAGAATAGAGACTCCACAATTGGACCCACAAAAGTATGGCCAACTAATTTTTGACAAAGCAGGAATGAATATCCAAAGGAAAAAAGACAGTCTCTTTAACAAATGGTGTTAGGAGAACTGGACATCAACATGCAGAAGAATGAAACTAGAGCACTTTCTTACACCATTCACAAAAATAAACTAAAGATGGATGAAGGACCTGAATGTGAGACAGGAAACCATCAAAACTCTAGAGGAGAAAGCAGGAAAAAGCCTCTGACCTCAGCCACAGCAATTTCTTACTTGACACATCTCCAAAGGCAAGGGAATTAAAAGCAAAAATGAACTACTGGGACCTCATGAAGATAAAACCTTCTGCATTGCAAAGGAAACAATCAAAACTAAAGGCAATGGATGGAATGGGAAAAGATACTTGCAAATGACATATTGGGTAAAGAGTTAGTATCCAAAATCTGTAAAGAACTTACCAAACTCAACACCCGAAAAACAAACAATCCAGTGAAGAAATGGGCAGAAAACATGAATAGACACTTCTGTAAAGAAGACATCCGGATGGCCAACAGGCACATGAAAAGATGATGAACGCCCCTCCTCATCAGGGAAATACAAATCAAAACCACACTGAGATATCACCTCAAGCCAGAGTGGCCCAAATGAACAAATCAGGAGACTATACCTGCTGGAGAGGATATGGAGAAACGGGAACCCTCTTGCACTGTTGGTGGGAATGCAAATTGGTGCAGCCGCTCTGGAAAACAGTGCGGAGTTTCCTCAAAAAATTAAAAATAGATCTCCCCTATGACCCAGCAATAGCACTGCTAGGAATGTACCCAAGGAATACAGGAGTGCTGATGCATAGGGGCACTTGTTCTCCAATGTTTACAGCAGCACTTTCAACAATAGCCTAATTATGGAAAGAACTTAAATGTCCATCAATTGATGAATGGATAAAGAAGTTGTCGTTTATATATACAATGGAATACTACTTGGCAATGAGAACGAATGAAATATGGCCTTTTGTAGCAACGTGGATGGAACTGGAGACTGTTAAGCTGAGTGAAATAAGTCATACAGAGAAAGACAGAAACCATATGTTTTCACTCTTATGTGGATCCTGAGAAACTTACCAGAAGACCATGGGGGAGGTGAAGGGGGAAGTATAGTTATGGAGAGGGAAGGAGGCAAACCATGAGAAACTCTTAAAAACTGAAAATAAAGTGAGGGTTGATTTGGGGTGGGAAGGAGGGGAAAGTGGGTGATGGGCATTGAGGAGACTACCTGTTGGGATGAGCACTGGGTGTTGCATGGAAACCAATTTAACAGTAAATTTCATATTAAAAAAGTCACAACAGTTGTCACAGAAAGTTAGAAAAACAAAATAAGACTGTTAAAATACTACTTATTCATTACTTCAAAATACTGAAATGCACCAATAACAAATAATAATATAAACTCCTTAATTTTGATTGAAATGTTTATATCAATCATGATTCAATTATATGACCAAGTTAACTGGGCTAATTATATGTAAAAACATATTTTATTGATTGTCTTTTTGTTGATTTATAATTAATATAGTGTTATATTAGTTTCAGGTGTGCAATATAATGATTAAAAAATTCTATAATTACTCAAGTGTTCATCATGATAACTGTACCTCTTAATCCACTTTATTTATTTCATCCATCCCATTAATTACCTTTGAGTTTTTTTTAATTTTAATGTATTTATTTATATATTTTTAATGTGTATTTTTGAGAGAGAGAGACAGAGCACAACTATGGGAGGGGCAGAAAAAGAAAGAGACATAGAATCTGAAACACACTCCAGGCTCTGAGCTGTCAGCACAGAGTTCGATGCAGCACTCAAACCCCCTAACGGAGAGATCATGGCTTGAGCCGAAGTTCGACACGTAACTGACCGAGCCACCCAGGCGCCCCGTTTGAATGTGTTTTTTTTTTTAACTGAAAAAACCTGCTCAAAGACTAAATGGTGTGTTGATTACTGCATTTTATTTAGGGTTACATTAGTAATATATATAAATATTATGATCTCAAAATATGTCATTTTAGATAATGCAGTCTTTTCGAGGTTCAATTTTGCCAACTTTACAAATATCATGACAATTTTCTCAATGGCATTCTTACTAACAACATAGAAGGGAAACAAACGTTGCTTTAAATGAAGGATTACTTACTGCTCTTTTTCTAGAACACCCTGTAATCCAAGGCACAGTAAGGTTTCCTGAAATCTGTGGAAACAATAAATGGAATTTCAGTAAGGTATGCATTGACACTACTTGGAATGCTGATCAACACCAATGAATTCATACAAGATGTCAACATAGGTCTGCATTCAGAGCATATCCCCCACATAGACTTTGCCATTTCCTTACTGAACACAACAGATTTAAAGGGCTTTCATTTGTAAGAAAATTTTAGAAGCAGTGTAATTTCCCCTGGAAATTCAAGAAAATCCCTAGGCACTGTTGGGGCCTGGAAGTATGGTTTACAAATCTGTGAACAAGAAAATTATTGTAATAAAAATGCAGTACTCTGTGGAATATATGTTATAATAATTAAATTATTAACTATAGTCATCATTCTATGTATTAGTTCTCTAGACTTATCCTACATAACTACAAGCTCCTTTTTAAGCAGAGACTACTAAGATGAATAGGCAGCAACACCTTATTACATCGACATTGGCACGCAAGGAGATAGGTACTACTCCAGTAGGATTCCAGGGACTGTTTACAGAGACCAAGGTGGACCTGTGGGCTATAGCACAGAGTAGCCTAGACATCACCATACATTTTCCTGAAATACACAAGTTTTGGAGGATAACTCCTAATTCTCCACTTGCCTTCTCCTTCCCTCCCACATACCTCCTGAGACAATGACAAGTCAAATCAGGCTTGCCAAATAGTGACGATGAGAATATGGTATTCGAACATTTATTGTTTTTGATAAATTACATTCAGTGATGGCTTGTGAATTAGTATTATGCTTACTGATAAGGAGTGATAATCAAACAGTTAATGCAAATAGTAAAGTAATATCCTTAATTATTCAAAATTTAGGTAAATTATTACTGTCCCTGGCCACTAAACATGAAATTTTATTTTGAGTTCAAAATATAACACTATGCTAGGGATAGGCTAACAAAATTAATGTTATAAACTCCAAATAATACTTTTAAGAAAAAAATTAAAAATAATTTTATTTTAGTCAAAACCCCATTACAGTAATATGGCACTTAAATACAATGTTTGAGGATCATGAAGTTTCAAATAATTGATTTTTAAAGGTAAACTGAGTGATAATGAAAATTTCGATGGAAAAAATTCTTCAAAACTTACACTTTCCTGTCCTCCCATTAATACTTGGAATATAATATAATGTTTACAAAGTAATTTGGCTGCTAGCCTCAATGAAAGAGGTAAGTCTACCAAAATAACCACATAATATACTCTTGAAAAAATAGAGATATCAAAACATTTTGGATTCTCTTTGCACATACTCCCACCTATTAGTGAGGATAATTTCAACCTGTCTATATAAATTTGCTATAGAAAACATTTTAAACCAAATGAACTAGAAAAAACAAAAAACAAAAAAAAAAAACAAAAAAAAAACAAAAAAACAAACCCAGGAGCACCTGGGTGGCTCAGTTGGTTAAGCATCCAATTTGTGATTTTGTCTCAGGTCATGATCTCATGGTCTTGAGATTGAGCCCCACATTGGGTGTGTGCTGGGTGTGCTACTTGCTTAAAATTCTCTCTCTCCCTCTGCTCCTCTCCCCCACTTGTGCTCTCTCTCCCAAAATAAATTTAAAAAATATATATATATATAAACCAGTAAGTATTAAAAAGCTACATATGAAATAAAAAATTTATGCATATAATATACATGATAAATGAATGGGAATTATACATTTTAAGAATACAAAATGTGGTTTTCTGCTTAGGTCAAGTGTATGTAACCAAGAAAATAGAAAACTACTATAAACACATTAACATACAAATATCAATTCCATGTGAGTTGGGAAGAGATGAAGTTTCACTTTTTTGCTTTATAATTCTGGGGCACCAGTTACATAATATTCAAATGCTATATTAACTACCTTCTTTTGTTTATTTCAATTTTTTTCAGTTCTTTATGTTTCTGGTAAAACTCGGGAACAGCTAAGTATAGCAGCTGAATTTGTACGCTTTTTTGAAGAATAATATGGTATAAACATATTTCTCTCAAAGTTGGGAAGTTTTGTTTGGTCAGTAGTGATGACAAGGTTTTTCCCTCACCGTTCTGGCTACAAAAATAGTATTTCAAATGAGCAGGGTAATATAGTAATCATTTAAATGATATTTAAATTCCAAACACATTTTTCAATACCCTGGTTTGGAAAAATATAAAAGTAATTGACAAGGAGACAAGACCAACTTAACAAATATATTCGAACTTACACATACAAATGAGTACTATATGTTTCAAAGTAGAAAACAGGAAGTTATACAGTCATTACAATGATGTTGTCATTGTTGAAAACATTTTGGGAACTTTTCTTGGCAGTTCATGACACCCAGAGACTCTGTGTCATTATTTCATATTCTGTTTGTTTTAACTGAAAATATAATAACCCAAATTGAACATCAATATTATTCACTAAATGTGGCTCAGAATAAATTCTAACTATTTTCCAAAGTCAAATTTTACCTCAAATAATGGAGATTTGTCACCAATGAAAGTATTTTTAAAAATCTCACAGGGGGCACCTAGGTGGCTCAGTCAGTTAAGTGTGGACTTTGGCTCAGGTCATGATCTCAGCGTTAGTGGGTTCGAGCACTGCATCTGGCTCTGTGCTGACAGTTCAGAGCCTGGAGCCTGCATGGGATTCTGTCTCTCCCTCTCTCTGCCCCTCCCCCACTCATGCTCTGTCTCTGTCTCTGTCTCTCTCTCTCAAAAATAAATAAACATTAAATTTTTTTCCAAAAAAATTCTCACAGGCCCTTAAAGCAATTGTAAAAGAATTTCAAAACTTTTTTGACAAATTAAACATGATTGAAATAAGTATAGGTAACTTTCCAAAGTCATGAATTTGAACTTAATTTCTATACTACGTTGCTGTTTTAGGTACTTAGGAAATAAAAAAGATGGGTAAAACATAATTTCCTAGAAGGCAAGAATGTGAGAGGGAAGATGAGGAAGATACATGAATGACTTTAATATAAAGAATACTATAAGTGTCATGAGAAGTATAATAAATGAAATGCAATAGAAGGTAAGGTATGGTGAAATTACATGAAATTTGAGGACTTATATCTCAGCTGAACCTTAAAAAATGAATAGAATTTTTATAGAAATAAAAAAGAGCATTCCAGAGAAAAATAATGGCATGAGCACAGTGGAATAAAAGGACAAGATGTGTTGGGGCGCCTGGGGGGCTCAGTCGGTTGAGCGTCGGACTTTAGCACAGGTCATGATCCTGAGGTCTGTGAGTTTGAGCCCCATATTGGGCTCTGTGATGTCAGCTCAGAGCCTGGCGCCTGCCTCGGATTCTGTGTCTCCCTCTGTCTCTGCCCCTCCCCCGCTCATGCTCTGTCTCTCTTCTGTCTCTGTCAAAAATAAATAAACATTAAAAAAAAATTAAAAAAAGGATAGGATGTGTTTGGGAATGGTCAATTCAATTAGAATTAAAAATGGAATTGGGGTTACTTTGTGCAAGCCATGAATACCAAAGTACATTTACATCTAATTCTATGGAAAAAGAGGAGCCATTCAAAGTTTTAAGCAAATGAGTTATATGGTCAGAATGCATTTTTATACATTAAGATGATTAATTTGATTCAATGTGTTCAGTAAATTGAATCAGTATGGAAACTTACAATAGTTTAGGCAAAAGGCAATCCAGACTTGGAACAAAGTTAGGGAGTAGTAATTTAGAGAGAAATATAAATACACTTCTAAATACAGGTCTTGTGCAGGAGATTAAAGAGGACTAGACAGTGTGGAAATTACTGGAATAGTTTTTTTTATGGCCATCATAAGACTGCCTCTCCAAATGGCTGGTCTGCTCAAACAAATAGAGAGTTGGAGAGTCACAATTTTGAATGTGAATGCAAGGAAGTGCTAATATTGGAAATCTCACAGAAAAATATGGACACACTAAGGGCGCCTGGGTGGCTCAGTCAGTTAAGCATCCAACTCTTGATTTTGGCTCAGGTCATGATCTCACAGTTCATGAGATCAAGCCCTGCATTGGGTTCTATGCTGACAGCACAGAGCCTGCTTAGGATTCTCTCTCTCTTCCTCTCTCTTTGCCTCTCCCCATGCTGGCACTCTCTCTCTCTCTCTCTCTCTTTCTCTCTGTCTCTCAAAATAAACACTAAAAAAATAATAAAATAAAATAAAAGTAGATACACTAAAGGAAGTAATACACTTATATGGATGTAAACTGTAGTCACATCATATGGATAGGTAAGGTTTGTGAATCCATCTATAAAACACTTACCTTTCTCATAGAAAGTTATATTTAAAATAAGTAATATATATCAGAATGTTAATTATACATTATACATAATTACTTTTATAGATGATTTAAAGGATTTTAAAGGAATTTTTACTACATTTCATTTTCATGATTTAGATCTTACATATGACTCTGCTATATTTCTGCTAGACTATGAGATTATTAAGGGCAAGGTATCATGTTTAAAACAATTTAGTCTATTTGTATATAGTCACACAAAGAATATACACAAAAAAGCATTCATTCCTATTTCAAAAATATTTCTGTTAAAAGACAATTCTCCACATATGTGGGACATTCTACTTAATTCGATTAACTGAAACAACCAGACAATAACCATGTCTATCAGAAAAGTTTAGCAGCAACAGATTCATAATAAACTTATATTTTTGCTTTCCATCAGCTGTTTTGATATCAGTTGAACAATAAAAGATATCAATCATTCTGCTTTAATCAGCAGAGCTTCCTAGATCTTTTAAAGTTATAAGGTATAGAACATAGAAGACACTGCTGAGCATTTGGTAGGCAATCAATAAATATATGCTGATTGATTGGTTGATTGAATTAACGTGCACTTTATACACTAACTTCACTTGCTGAAATTCAACAAAAAGCCAAGAGTGGAAATGTACAAGAGACCATTACATGGGGGTAGGCAGTTGGAGGAGGGAATAACTAGCTTCTGGTAGAAAACAATGTGTTGTGGAGCAAAGAAGAAAAGATATATTGGCTTTTTAAAAAAAAAATATGTATTTCCCTTTTGTCTCTAGACCAAGTCTGGAAAAGCTTTGAGAAATAACAAAATAAGCTTTACAAATTGAAATTCAAATACTACAACATTTGGCAAAGCAACTAACATTTTTAAGCATATTAATTTTTCTTCTATTAAGTTAAAAGAAATTTGTATTTAGAAAATCTTACTAGACTGAAAAGTTCTTGCAGTCAAAAACCAAGGTGCTATTTGGGATTTTTCTTTTTACTACATAATTTTAGAAGTTAAATTTCTCAATGCACAAGATATTAAAATCAGGAAAACTCAAATTCCAAGATGTTTCAATAAAATTATAAAAAGTACTCAGACATAACATAACTAGCTTGATTTCACCATACTGATTCTAGGGATACTGATTGTGAAAAATAATGGAAGGATATCAGAAAAATAATATAAATTAATATGTGGGATGATTCTCTTCTGAGCCAAAGCCCTGGGGAGTACAGAATTACAAATCTGTAAACCTTAAAATTATAGTCTAACATATTTTAAAATATTATAATTTTACCCATATAAAGGGCAGATCTTTTATAAGTTATAAAAAATAAAAATTCTTTACTAAGTTTAGAAAATAAATTATCATGTGTTAGTTTTAAGTTATAAATATACAACTGAAATGAAATGTTTTCTTAAATGTATATTCAGAGATCAGTCCCTTAAATAATAGGAAAAGATTGATAGCTCTTATCAAGCTACAATCTTTTCAAGACTGGACCAGCATTCTTAATACCTAGCTCCAAGTCTTTGCTTTGCACACATCTCTTTGTTAAACCAAAAGATAGGCATTTGAAAGAAATAAAACACCCTGGATTTTTTTTTTTGCAATAACATTATATGAGTTGCTACATTTGCTTTGTCATCTAAAACAACAAACAACAAAGAGATAAAGATAAAGATAAAGCAAGAAAAAGAATTAGACAGCTCCACAGTTTCATCCCCCACAGAAACACTAAAAATAGAGACTGACAAGAATAACATTATGGTAGGTTTAGAAATCAGTCAAAGTTCTACAGCAATCAAGCCATAGACTAATCAAAAAAATTCCACATTGTAAAAGGTAGGAAATTTCATGGAGTTTTTATTAGAAGAAGCAGAAGTGAGACTCTTTGGGAAATTAAGACTTTTAATAGTAGGGTAATCAGTAAAAAGCATGTACATACAACCAGGGGAGACACATGCCCAGAAAAGTCCTGCAAAGACTTTAAGCTTTTACACCAGGCTAATTAATTAATTAATTGTCTTGAACTGCACAGACCCAGAATGCACGGAGTGAAAGACAGTTGTTTTTCAAATACTCAATAAAAAAAATCATGATATATACAAAAAGCATTGTCCATTCGAAGGAAAAAATCTCCAGGAAATATCCCTGAAGAAAACCCATATATCAGACTTACTAGACAAATGTGTTAAAACAGCTATCTTAAATATGCTCAAAGAGCTAAAGGAAAACATGGACAAAGAACTAAGGGAAATCAGGAAGAAGGTATATGAACAAAAAGAGAATATCATCAAAGAGATAGAAATTATAAAGAGAACCAAAAAGGAATTTTTGGAACTAAAAAGTACAATAACTAAATTGAAAAAGTCACTAAAAGAGTTTGACAGAAGACTGGAATAAGTAGAAGAAAGAATAAGTAAACTTGAACAAACATAATTTGATATTATCAAGTTTGAGGAGCAAAAAGTAAAAAGAATGAAAAAAAGTTAAGCAGGGCCTAAAGAAACTTATGAGACATTAACAAGCAGAGCAATATGTGTATTATTAGAAGCCCCAAAAGGAAAAGTAAAAAGAAAGAGGAAGATAAATTATTTGAATAAATAATATCTGAAAACTTCCCAAAACTGAGGAGTCATTGACATACAAATCCATAAAGCTCAACAAACTGTAACTAGGATAAATTCAAAGACATTCACATGAAGATACATTATAATGAAACTGTCAAAAGACACATACAAGGAATCTTGAAAGCAGCAAAAGTGACTCATTACACACAGGGGCTGACACCAACCAGCACTCAGATTTGGCAGACCAAAGTCCTAACTGCAATGCCCAAGTAGTAGTCCCACCCAGTGGATTGGCTTATCTGCAGAGCCAACATGGTTGTGCAGTCTGACCAGGGAATTCAGCAAGGTACAAGTCTGTCTGATTCAGGTCTTTGAATGAAGAGCTTTCTAACCCTACAGTCTGGTTTGTCTCCACCCAGGCAGGGTGGCTGAGTCATAGCCAAACCCACTGCTGAATGTAGCTCCCAGCCATACCTAACCAGAAAAGGTTAGCCAGAACACCTTGAAGCTGCACAACTCAGCAGCACTAGATCAGAGTGTGGCAGGCAAAGCTCATCATCCACAGAGCAAAGCCAGTGGCATTGTTCAGTTAGGGAACTTGGATAGTAAGTCAACTTGAATCAAGACCATGAATAAAGAGCTTTTCCAAGTTTGGAGTCAAGCTGCCCAGGTAGAGGAGCTAATTAATAACCCCTTTCATTGATGAGCATAGCTCCAGACCCTTAGACCAGAGACCCTGACTGGGAATACACAGGAAGCTTCTGGGGGCTGGTCATCCTGTATGCTCAGCAGTGGAGCTACTTCTGACCATGCCTACTGCTAAGTGTAGCTCCCAGTCCCAACTGACAAGAAAGCCTGGCTGAAACACCTGGAGAGCTGCATACCCCAGCAATACTTGAGTGCAGACTCTGGCAGGAAAACCTGATCATCCACAGAGCACAGCCAGTGACCCCATTCAGTCAGGTAGCTTGGTGGTATGGTTTGACTTGAGTCAAGACCAAAACCAAAAAGCATTTCCAGTCTTGAAAATAGCTCTCTTGTTCTACCCACAGAAGCAAATTTGTAGCCCATTCCATGGCTGAATACAGCCTTCACCCTTACCAACCAGGGAACCTAATGAGCACATTGAAAGCTGAACAGTTCATCCAACAACCTTGCTTAAAGTGGCACTTAGAGAGCAGAAGCCCATGGCTTTCCATGCAAAAGTAAAACTGGTAACCTTATCTGGCTAGGGAATTCAGTACCCGCTCTTGCCTGATTTAAATCTACAAACAAGGAGACATGAAGACTCTGGGGTCTATTCTGTTATACTGAACCATTTCAAAGTATCATCTATTACTGAATATAGTACCCAGACTTAACCATCTATACAGCCTGTCCAGGGAACCCAGGCAACTGTGGAACACAACCTACAGCCTTGCTTGTACACAGAATTAAGCCAGCAGTCCTATTCAACTGTTCTCAGCCAGGGGAAGCCCAGCGAACTCAGAGCTCACAGTAACCTTGCCCCAAAATAGATCCTGATAGCAAGCTCCACATTCTCAAGGACATTGCCAACAGGCATATTCAGAAACCGAAAGTGAGCTGACTGGTGAAGAACTGTCTCTGCCAAAGAGAACCTATAAAGTCTGGAAGAGGAGACTGCTTACTCAAATGCACAGGCACCAAATAAACAATCAAGGATCATGAAAATCATTAAACATGACACCACCAAAGAAAACATAATAAAATTTCAAAAACTGGCCCTAAATAAATGGAGATCTATGAACATTCATAAAAAGAATTTAGAACAATCCCTTTAAAGTGAACTAGTGAAGTAAACTACAAGAATACACACACAAAAAAATGAAATTTGGGAAGTAATGCATAAACAAAAAGAGAAGTTCAACAAAGAAATAGAAACCATTGGAAAAACAAAGAAAAACACTAGAAAGCATAGATCTGAAAAAGACAATGACTAAATTGAACAATTCAATGGAGAGCTTCAAAAGCAGACCCAATCATGCAGAAAAAAGAAGAAGAGACCTAGAAGATAGACCATTTGAAATTACATAGTCACAGGATCAAAAAGAAAAAAAGAATAAAAAGGAGGGAAGAAAGTCCATGGAATTTATGGGACACAATTAAAAAACAATATCCACGTTATGAGAATGCCAGAAAGAGAATAGTATAGAAAGTATATTTGAAGCAAAAATGGCTGAAAACCTCCCATACCTGGGGAGTAAAATTAACATGACATATCCATGAGGCCAAAAGGACCCAAAATAGTTTGAACCTGAGTAGGATTATACTAAGATACATTGTAACTAAGCCGTCAAAAGTCAGACAAAGAAAGGTTTTGAAAGCAGCAAGAAAGAAGAAAGAAGTTACATACAAGGGAGCCACTATAAGACTATAAGCAGATATCTCAAAAGAAACTTTTCAGGCCAGAAGATAATGGAATTATATATTCAAAATATTAACAAAAAAACCTGTCAACCAAGAATCTATACCTAGCAAAGCTGTCCTTCAGAAATATTTTCTTGAATAAACAAAAGCTGAGGGAGTTCACCACTACTAGACCTGCCTTACAAGAAATGTTAAAGGGAGTTCTACTAATAATATTAAAAATATGCTAATACCATACAAACATATAAAGGTAGAATAAAACTCACAGGTAATTGTAAATATATGGTAGTAAAACAACCAAATACTATATATAGTAAATATAAATAAAGTTAGACTCTGTAATATGGAAATGGTGGTGCATAACTTGCTTACACCTATACTTTAAAAGTTAAAAGAACAAAGTAAAAAATAACTATAAGTGCCAAAACTTGTGATTGGTTACACAATATAAAAATCATGTAAACTACAGCATCTATAACCTAAAACTTGATGGGAGAAGTAAATGTAAAAGAAACAGATTACCTGAATGGATGGAAAAAAAAAACAAACATGAGCCAATAATATGCTGCCTACAAGACACTCGCTTTAGGCTTAAAGACATGCAAAGACTCTATATGAAGACACAGAAAAATATTTCAAGCACATTGTAAAACAAAGAAGAAATCTCTATACTTATATCAGACAAATTAAACTAATCTAAACAGGTGAAAAAGAGACAAAGAAGGACATTATACAATGATAAGGGGGTCAAATCCATCAAGACAATATAACAATTCTAAATGTTTATGTATCCAACATCAGAGGACCTAAATATATAAAGTAAAAACTAAAAGAACTAAAAGACAAAATAAACATAAACATAAACACATTAATAGTTGTGGACTTTATATTTAAGTTTTTATTAAAAATCCAGTTAGTTAACACACAGTATAATATTAGTTTCAAGTGTACAACTTAGTGATTCAACACTTACATAAACACCCAGGGCTCATCACAAGTGCCCTCCTTAATCCCCATCACCTATTTAACCCAATCCCCACCCATCTCCCATCTGGTAATCATCAGTTTTCTCTCTATAGTTAAGAGTCTGTTTCTAGGTATGGTCTCTCCTTTTTCCCCCCTATTACTGTTTGTTTTGTTTCTTAAATTCCACATACCAGTGAAATCACATGGTATTTGTCTTTCTCTGACTGATTTATTTCGCTCAGCATAATGCTCTCTAGTTCCATCCAAGTAGGTAAAAATGGAAAAATTTCATTCTTTATTTAAGGCTAACTAATATTTCACTGTATATATACATATCACTTCTTTATCCATTCATCATACAATGGACATTTGGGCTCTTTCCATAATTTGGTTATGGTTGATAATGCTGCTATAAACATTGGGGTACATGTATCACTGAACTGGGTAGAAGTGCAATACCTGGATGATAAGGTAGTTCTATGTTTAATTTTTTAGGAACCTCCATACTGTTTTCCAGAGTGGCTGCACCAGTTTGTGTTCCCACCAACAGTGTAAACAAATGAAAATGAAACACAAAGGTCAAAAACCTTTGGGATAAAGTAAAAGTGGTCCTCAGTGGGAAGTATATAGCAATAGGCCTACCTCAAGAAGCAAGAAAAATCTCAAATAAACAACCTAATCTTACACCTAGAAGAGCTAGAAAAAGTATAGCGAACAATGTCTACAGGTGGAAAAAGAGGGAAATAATAATGATTAGAGTAGAAATAAATTTTACAAAAACAAACAAACAGGGGCGCCTGGGTGGCGCAGTCGGTTAAGCGTCCGACTTCAGCCAGGTCACGATCTCGCACTCCGTGAGTTCGAGCCCCGCGTCAGGCTCTGGGCTGATGGCTCAGAGCCTGGAGCCTGTTTCCGATTCTGTGTCTCCCTCTCTCTCTGCCCCTCGCCCGTTCATGCTCTGTCTCTCTCTGTCCCAAAAATAAATAAATGTTGAAAAAAAAAATTAAAAAAAAAAAAGTTTAAAAAAAAAAACAAAAACAAAAACAAAAACAAACAAACAAAAGAATAGATCGATAAAACCAGGTGCTGGTTCTTTCAAAAAGTTAATAAAATTGATAAACCTCTAGCCAGACTTATCAAAAGGAAATGAGAAAAGACTAAAAAAAATAAATTCACTCAAGAGAAAGGAGAAATAACCAACACCACAGAAATGTAAACAATTAAGAGAGTATTATGAAAAACTATATGCAAACATATTGCAAAACATGGAAGAAATAAATAAATTCCTAGAAACATATGAACTACAAAACTGAAACAGGAAGAAATAGAAAATTTGAATAGACTGATAACCAGCAAAGAAATTGAATCAGTAACTCCAAATGTCCCAACAAACAAAAGTACAGGGCCAAATACCTATCACAGGCGAACTCTACCAAACATCTAAAGAAGACTTAACTATTCTTCTCAAATTATTCCAAAAAATGCCTAGGAATTGAAGGAAAAATTCCAAATTCATTCTATGAGGCCAGCATTACCTTGATAACAAAAATATATAAAGACTCCACTAAAAAAGAGAAGAACAGGCCAATATCCCTGATCGACATGTATGCAAAAATTCTCAATAAAATACTAGCAAACCAAATAGAACAATCCATTTAAAAAATAATAAACCACAATCTAGTGGGACTTATTGCTCCGCTGAAAGGGTGGCTCAATATTCACAAATCAATCAACATGATACACCACATAAAGAACAGAAAGTATAAGCAGCATATGATCATCTCAATAGATGCAGAAAAAGCATTTGACAAAATACAGTATCCGTTTATGATAAAAAATCTCAACAAAGTAGGCTTAGAGAGAACATAATGTAATAAATCTCATATACCACAAACACACAGATAATATCATCCTCAATGGGGGAGAAACTGAGAGCTTTTCCTCTAAAGTCGGGAACAAGACAGGGATGCCCACTTGCACGACTGTTATGTAACATAATACTGGAAGTCCTAGCCACAACAAACAGACAACAAGAAATAAAAGGCATCCAATTGGAAAGGAGGAAGTTAAACTTAACTACTCGGATATGACATGATACTCTATATAGAAAATGTAAAAGACCCCACCAAAATTTGCTAGAAATGATACATGAATTCAGTCATGTCATAGGATACAACATCAACATATAGAAATCTGTTGCATTTCTATATATCAATAATGAAGCAGCAGAAATACAAACTCAGGAATTGATCCTATTTACAACTGCACCCAAAACAAAAGATACCTAGGAATAAGCCTACCTCAATAGTTAAAACATCTGTACTCTGGAAGGTATAAAACAATCCAGAAAGAAATTGAAGATGACACAAAGAAATGGAAAAGGATTCCATGCTCATGGATTGGAAGAACAAATGCTATGAAAATGTCTACACTACCCAAAGCAATCTACACACATAATATAATCCCTACCAAAATAACACTAGCATTTTTCACAGAGCTAAAACAAACAATCCTAAAATTTGTATGGAACTAAAAAAGATTTCAAATAGCTAAAGTAAACTTGAAAAAGAAAAGCAAAGCTAAAATCATGACAATGCCAGGACCAATTTATATTACAAAGCTGTAGTGATCAAGACACTATGGTAATGGCACAAAAACAGACATCTAGATCAATAGAACAGAACAGAAAACCCAAAATGAACCCACAGCTAAATGGTCAATTAATATTCAACAAAGCAGGAAAGAATATCCAATGAAAAAAAGACATTCTCTTCAACAAATGGTGTTGGGAAAACTTGACAGCAACATGCAAAAGAATGAAACTGGACCACTTTCTTACACTGTACACAATAATAAATTCAAAATAGATGAAAGACCTAAATGTGAGACAGGAAACCATCAAAATCCTAGAGGAGAACACAGGCAGTAACTTCTTTCCCATCAGCAATAGCAACCTCTTACTAGATACATCTCCTGAGTCAAGGGAAACAAAAGCAAACATGAACTATTGAGACTTCATTAGGACAAGAAGCTTCTGCACAGCTAAGGAAACAATCAGCAAAATTAAAAGGCAACCTACAGAATTGGAGAAGATATTTGCAAATGACACATCTGATAAAGGGTTAGTAACCAAAATATATAAAGAATATATAAAAATGAACAACCAAAA
Organism: Prionailurus viverrinus; assembly: GCF_022837055.1. Classification (NCBI taxonomy): domain Eukaryota; kingdom Metazoa; phylum Chordata; class Mammalia; order Carnivora; family Felidae; genus Prionailurus; species Prionailurus viverrinus. The sequence continues at coordinate 62,494,772 of NC_062579.1, forward strand.
ACATTTAATCCAGTCAACAATTGACAGAAGACATGAATAGACTTTTTTTTTCAAAGAAGTCATCCATATGGCCAACAGACACATGATCACTCATCATCAGAGAAATAGAAAGCAAAACTACAAGGAGATACCTTCTCACACTTGTCAGAATGGCTAAAATTAACAACTTAGGAAACAACAGGTGTTGGCAAGGATGTGGAGAAAGGGGAACCTTCTTACACTGCTGGTGGCCATGCAAACTGATGCAGGAAGTCTGGAAAGCAGTATGGGAGTTCCTCAAAAAGTTAAAAATAGAATTACTCTAATATCCAGCAATTGCACTATCAGATATTTACCCAAAGGATACAAAAATATGGATTTGAAGGGGTACATTTACCCCATTATTTATAGCAGCATTATCAACAGTAGCCAAATTATGAATAAAGCCCAAATGTCCATTGACTGATGAATGGATAAAGAAGGTGTGGTATATACATACAAGGGAATATTCCTCAACTATAAAAAAGAATGAAATATTGCCATTTGCAATGACATGGATGGAGCTAGAGAACATTATGCTAAGGGAAATAAGTTAGTCAGTGAAAGACAAATAATAGCATATGATTTCACTCATGTGGAATTTAAGAAAAAAAAAACAAATCAACATGGGGGAAAAAGGAATGAAGGAAACCATAAAATAGTTTCTTAACTATAGAGAATAAACTTAGGGTTGCTGCAGTGGAGGTTGGTGGGGGAATGGGTTAAGTTGCCAATGGGTATTGAGGAGGGCACATGTGGTGGTGGTTATTGGGTGTTGTATATAAATGATCAATCAGTAAGTTCTATAGCTGAAACTAATATTATGCTGTATGTTAACTAACTGGAAGTTAAATAAAAAAATGACTATCATCGATAGTGCTGCTATAAACATTGGGGTGCATGTGTCCCTTCGAAACAGCATACCTGTATCCCATGGATACATACCAAGTAGTGCAATTGCTGGGTCATAGGGTAGTTATATTTTTAATTTTTTGAGGACCCTCCATACTGTTTTCCAGAGTGGATGCACCAGCTCGCATTCCCAGCAACAATGCAAAAGAGATCCTCTTTCTCCGCATCCTCGCCAACATCTGTTGTTACCTGAGTTGTTAATGTTAGCCATTCTGACAGGAGTAAGGTAGTATCTCATTGTGGTTTTTATTTGTATTTCCCTAATGATGCACTGTATGCTAACTAATTTGGATGTAAATTTAAAAAATAATATTAAATAAAAACTTGAAACTATCAAAAAATAAGGTTTACATAAAATGAAATAAATTGTCCTCTAAAGAAAAAAAAAAACAACTAAACTATAGTATCCTGATATAGGCACCCCCTGACAGTTTCCTTACTACCACTTCAAATCTTAATATGGCATTCCCAAAAGGTTCCAAAACAGATCTGATTTCAACTTTTCAGCATCCTCTAGGATTCCCTCAATTTGCTCTCATTCACCTAGATAGCTTGGAACTAGACCTTCTTGCAGGAAGACCTCAGCTTGAAGATACCTGGTGTAACAGGAAGAAGAGGCATATATCTTTGTTATACAGTCCTAAAGTCAGAAACTAATGAGAATTGCTTGCTTATAGTTTCACAGCTAGGAAGTTGCCAATATGGCCATAGATTCTATTTTTCTAAGTCCTCACCTAACAGTAATATATCTTGGTAAAAGAACTTCTTCTAAATTTTAGAGAATAACTACCATGGACTGAATGCTTGTGTCATAGTTGAATTAATATGTTGAAACCTAATCACCAGTGTGATGGTGTTTGGAGGATGGGCTTTTGAGAGGTGATTAGGTCATGAGAATTGAGCCTTCATAAATGGGATTAATGTCCTTATAATAGAGAACCTAGAGAACTCCCTTGCCCCTTCTTCCATATGTGGACACAGTGAGAAGACAGTCATTTATCAATTAGAAAGCAGCCCTTTACCAGATACCAGCCCTTTGTCAGCACCTTGATCTTGGGCTTCCTAGCCACCATAACTGTGAGAAATAAATGTTTGTTGTTTAGTCCTCCCAGTCAATCGTATGTTTGTTATAGAAGCCCAAATGGACTAAGACATTTTCATGGACTACACTTCCCCAGGCTGCTTTGATTTCCCCAAATCTCAACTAAGAGAAAGGAGGGGCAAAACAATGCCCCAAGGTTCTCTGCAAACACGCTTTCCCATACAATCTAAGGTCAAGTTGGAGGAAGTGTGGTATAATATTAATAAGTGTACACACATTATGGTAAAGTTGATGGGTAATCTTCAGTCTTCTTTCAGTCAGCACTACAGGTATTTATTCTTCAACTACCCTGTGATAATTGTGGGCTTTTGAAATATTTTATTTTAATATAAAGGAGACCTGGGCTACCAGAGTTTCAATAATTTTCCAACTACAATGTCATATGTATAAGACAGTTTATGTGCCAGGGAATGTAAAAGTAGCTTTGCACTGATTGTGACATAATCATGTCACAGCTTTCCTGTGAAACATATGTTACTAACCACATTATATAAATGAGGAAACTGTTAAACAGAGAAGTTATGCCACTTGCCTGAGTCTTCCCAAGTAGAAAGTGGCAGAACCTAGATTTGAATCCAGGCCTATCAGGCTCTAAGCCGATGCTCTTCATTGTTGTCAGACTGCCTTTCTTTAAAGAGATTACTATTCCAAAAAGTTGCTAAGCTTTTTCCTTTTAAGAGGTTCTTTTATATAAAACAAATTTAATTTTAAGTGTTCGGTCAGGAAAAAATATATAGATTGTAAAAAGGTAAAACATATGGGGCACCTGGGTGGCTCAGTCAGTTAAGTGTCCAACTTCGGCTCAGGTCATGATCTTGTGGTCTGTGAGTTTGAGCCCCGCATCAGGCTCTGTGCTGACAGCTTGGAGCCTGGAGCCTGCTTCAGATTCTGTGTCTCCTTCTCTCTCTGACCCTCCCCCACTCACACTCTCTCTTTCTCTCTCTCTCAAAAATAAATAAACATTAAAAAAGTTTAAGGTATGGAGAGGATGTGGAGAAACGGGAACCCTCTTGCACTGTTGGTGGGAATGCAAATTGGTGCAGCCGCTCTGGAAAGCAGTGTGGAGGTTCCTCAGACAATTAAAAATAGACCTACCCTATGACCCAGCAATAGCACTGCTAGGAATTTATCCAAGGGATACAGGAGTACTGATGCATAGGGCCACTTGTACCCCAATGTTCATAGCAGCACTCTCAACAATAGCCAAATTATGGAAAGAGCCTAAATGTCCATCAACTGATGAATGGATAAAGAAATTGTGGTTTATATACACAATGGAATATTACGTGGCAATGAGAAAAAATGAAATATGGCCTTTTGTAGCAACATGGATGGAACTGGAGAGTGTGATGCTAAGTGAAATAAGCCATACAGAGAAAGACAGATACCATATGGTTTCACTCTTATGTGGATCCTGAGAAACTTAACAGAAACCCATGGGGGAGGGGAAGGAAAAAAAAAAAAGAGGTTAGAGTGGGAGAGAGCCAAAGCATAAGAGACTGTTAAAAACTGAGAACGAACTGAGGGTTGATGGGGGGTGGGAGGGAGGAGAGGGTGGGTGATGGGTATTGAGGAGGGCACCTTTTGGGATGAGCACTGGGTGTTGTATGGAAACCAATTTGTCAATAAATTTCATAAAAAAAATAAATAAATAAAAATAAATTTCAAGATGGAAAAAAAAAAGGTTAAGGTAAAACATAGGTTAACTTATTTTTAAGGAAGTTGTTGGTTTATGAAAAAATAAAAATTAAACTGCACTTTCAGGCTTCCAAATACTCTACACAGTTGAAATCATTAGGCTGTGTGGTAAAACAGAAAAAAAAATAACCACATGATATATTTCTTACTTGGGATCCTGGTTCTGTCATGTACATACTAGCTGTGTGATCCTGGGCAAGTTACCAAAATATATATAAATTACCTATATGTTCAGAGTGGCCTATATGTCCAGAAGATTCAATGAGATCAGGTATATAAGGTGACTGATGATGCCTGGTATGTGGAAGACGCTCAACAGATGGTAAATGTTATTGTTATGGCTATTATTAAGAACAACACTAATGGGGTAAAGAAGTACAAAAGAGAAGGTAAATTAAAACTGGTTTGTGTGAGGATCTTAATAGTATGATTCATTGTTACTTTAAGCATGTTTTAGGAAAGAACAACACAGAAAAATGTGTAGATTCTCAATAGTAAATGAATACTAATGATGATGACAGAGTCCTCTTCTGTTAGGGCTAGGTGCCAGAGAGATTCTGCCTATACTCTGTTACTACTTTTCATTTTGAAGCAGGGAGCTATAAGATGGAGGGAGTTAAGAGAATTTGGTTCCTTATATTGGTTGAGAATAGCCTGGAAGCACGTTAAGTCCAGATTTTTAAATTTTTTTGTATTATTTATTTTTGACAGAGAGAGAGAGAAAGAAAGAACACAAATGGGAGAGGGGCAGAGAGAGAGGAAGACAGAGGATCCAAAGCAGGCTCTGTGCTGACAGCAGAAAGCCCAAGGTAGGGCCAAACCCACAAACTTCGAGATCATGACCTGAGCTGAAATCAGAGGCTTAACCAACTGAGCCACCCAGATGCCCCTTAAGTCCAGATTATACTTAAATACTGTGGTTGAAAATATCAAAGTGTCTAGCTATTTATTAGCAAGGAAAAATAGCAAACATCCATGTCCTGCTATTCAAATTCACAGAAACATGTTTTTCAGAGAAATCTTGGTCTTAAGAGATGTTCTGAGGTGGGCTTTCACCTCTCTTTTGAGATTATTTGAAGCATATCTAAACAACTGAATATGTGAAGCAGTGTAGAAATAACACCTATTTTTACACAGGTTTGAAGTTGCTTTACATTTAAATCTGAATGTCTCTTCTTTATAAACATTTTTAAAACTTGATCAATATTCCACTTGATGTTTTAATAAAGTATTTACTTTTAGAAAAAGTAGTTGGCAGAGTTACTGCATACTGTGACTTCTCAGCCATCATCTCTTGGGGAAATGATTGACTTGCTTTGCCAGTTATGCATGGAAACCACCACTCATCTATTGACAGCTTCCAAAACTGCAAGTAAAAACCATCACAGGAATAATCTATGTTCAAGTGGATGAACCTAGTCAATTTAGTCTTATTTTAGTAATGGGAAATGCCATGCTTCCCATAAGACTAATAATTCCTGAACAAAATCATTTTAAATGTCAGGAGAAAGCTTCCATGATTATATTCCATGGGAAAAAAACTAAGCAATTTAAACATGACAAAGACAGCATAACATTCAGCAAATAGTTGACCTCAAACTACCAATTTGAAGCAAAAAATCTCAAATTACTTCAAAGTGTGAGTTAAGTGATGGGGCACCTGGGTGGCTCAGTCAGTTAAGCAGCGGACTTGCTCAGGTCATGATCTTGCAGTTTGTGTTTTCGAGCCCCACATTGGGCTATGCGCTGACAGTTAAGAACCTGGAGCCTGATTTGGATTCTGTTTCTCCCTTTCTCTGCTACTCCCCCACTCTTGCTCTGTCTCTGTCTCTCAAAATTAAATGAACATTAAAAAGAATAAAACAAAGAAACAAAAAAAACACAAAAAAACACAGTATGAGTTAAGTGACCCAGGTTTCATGTTTAACTGGATATCAAACACAGCTTTTTACACCAAAAAAAGCTTTTTAAAAATTTTATAAAATGAATGTATACATTACCTGGTAATTGTTTTGGTTTTGTGATAACTTCAATTGGTTTGATGATGCGAAATGTGAAGAAAAATTACTCCGTGATGGATTTGTATTACTGTACATCGTAGTAGCTACTGAATGCAATGAGGTCCGTGGTGTCAAATGGTAGTCTCTGCTTTGATAGAGTACATTGTCTGCCAAGTCTCTAATATTCACCATTTGTGAATTTGGCATATTTCTTCCTGGTCCAGGAAGTACTGTACTTTGGTTCTCTGCTCCAAGGGATCTGCCACTTTCATAAAATCTTGAGTAGCTTGGTATCTGTGCTCCCATCAATGCCAACTCTTCTTCTTTGGCATACTCATCATCAGCATCTCCAGTCTCCATTGCAATGGACAAACAAGTTCCTTCTGCTGAACTAGGCTTCTGTGGGGCATTTCCTCCCAGAATTCTCTGGGGGTAATCACTAACAGCCAATGAAAATACTTCACGGATTTCCAAGTTTTGCGTTCTACAGTAAGGGTCTCTAATAGGTGGCTTTTGCCCACATAAGTTTTGTGATGCTAGACTCATGTGTTCAGGCTTATATGACCTCTGAATTCCAACTGGTTCAATTTTGCAAGGTCGGTGGCACATAGATGGCTTTTGAGGTACCATCATCTCAGAGGCCTGCATTGAAGAGCTTCCATAGTTTTTCTTTGTGTGACTGTATACTGAATTTCCAGCATTTAGCACACTTGTCTGTCTTGACAAGATAATTGTTTTTTCACCTAAGAGCAGAGAAGCATTTTTACAGTGTGCTACTTGTCTTTGAACAGGAATGTGCAACTGAAACTCAGTATCATTTTTACTGGCAGTTTTCTGAATAGGAATTTTATGTGCTTCTGTAATTTGTGTATCTGAATGTTTGGTTGTCCCTTGCCTACTTGATGAACTTGCTGGACTGTATGCATTAGTTACAATGTCATCATTATTGGCAGATGTCCAAGAAGACTGTTGGCTTGACGGTCGAGTGATGTTAACTACATTTCTGACTGTAATGTCCGGAGCTGCCAAAGAGGTACTGGGAAGAGTTCCTGTTGTTGCTCCTGATTCAGAATTCTTACTACTCATTTTTCTTCTCTTATTGCCAACCCACGTCTGTAAGGATAAAAAATGATATTATAGAAATGTTTTTAACAAAAAAAGAAAAAAAAACTTTCAATGTGATAAATTGTGTTCTCATTGTCATAGAACTAAAGCCTATAAATTTTTCAAACAAAAATATGCAATAAAAGAAAAAGTAACTGAAGTATAAGGTCAAAAAAGTAAAAAATAAATAAAGTATGTGGTCAGACATGTTCAAGAACTTGCACTCAATAACTATCTAAGAACTTTGATAATAGAATTGTATTACTGCTTCTGTCCTCAAAACCCATTCAATTAACCTGTAGCAAGAACCCTAAAAATGTTTACATCCCTTTTGTAGTAAATCCATTTCTGGGAATTTATCCTAAAAACAATCATATACAAAGTTATATGGAATTATGTCCATCATATATTTATTTATAATAGTGAGACATTGGAAGGATACTAAAGATAGGGTATTTAATGACATTGGAAAATGCTCATAATATTATTAAACAAATATATACTTGTAATCTTCATGTTTAACAATGTTATATGACTATATCACAACTTGGTTAATTTAATATTGCTAGATATTACTGGGTTATTTTTAGAAATATTCACTATTATAAATCATAATGAAGTACATGTCATTGTATATGCATCTTTGTGCTATTGGTCCATTACAATGCTATCCTAGAAGGGAAAGTGTTTGATTTTTTGATATTTTCAAAGTACTGTCCAAGAGTTCGGTTTCCCCACAACCTCATCAACATTTTACATTATATTTTTGTAGTCTTTACTAGCCTAGGAGTTAATATAAGGTATATAATTGCTATTTTCATTTGAATTTCTATGGTTACTGTATTACATTAATAAAATCACTTACCCATTAACTTTACTCATTTTTATATTGGGATATTTGTCTTTTTAAATTGATACAATAGAATACTGCTTGGCAATGAGAAAGAATGAAATCTGGCCACTTGCAGCAACATGGATGGAACTGGAGGGTGTTATGCTGAGTGAAATAAGCCAGGCAGAGAAAGACAGATACCATATGTTTTCACACATATGTGTATCTTGAGAAACTTAACAGAAGACCATGGAGTTGGGGAAGGGGAAAAAAAAGTTACAGAGAGGGAGGGAGGCAAACCATAAGAGACTCTTAAGGACTGAGAACAAACTAAGGGTAGATGGGGGTGGAGGAGAGGGGAAAATGGGTGATGGGCAGGAAGGAGGGATGTTGGGATGAGCACTGGGTGTTGTATGGAAACCAATCTGACAATAAATTATATTAATAAATAAATAAAAATAAAAGCAATTTTCTACTAGAAACAGCAACACTTTGTCACAAGTTGCAAATATTTTTCCCACTTTGTCATTAATTCATGGTAATTATTTCCCTCTTTATACTTTACATACCAAATAAATTTTTTTAGTGTTTATTTATTTTTGAGACAGAGACAGAGCATGAGCAGGGGGTGGGTAGAGAGGGAGACACAGAATCCGAAGCAGGCTTCAGGCTCTGAGCTGTCAGCACAGAGCCCGATGCGGGGCTCAAACCCACCAACCATGAGATCATGACCTGAGCCATAGTCGGACGCTCAACCGACAGAGCCACTCAGGCGCCCCACATACCAAACTTTATATAGTGAGTGTATATTATTTTTATAAACGAAAAAAATATCATTAATAAAAATAATATAAGAGGTTGGCATTTAGTATTTGATTACAAAATATGCACTTTTATATAACTGATTTGTTGTAACAATCTAGTATTATACTGAATTATGATTATGCAATATGTAATAAGAAATATTACATTCCCTAATGTGATCAGCAAACTTTATAATTATTTCAAAATACATACCATACTATAAACTACCAAAACACATTAATCTATTATGAATTAAAGAAAAAATAAGTAAGTGAAAACATTAAATCAACTAGCCTTGCACAAACATGGTGCAGGGTATATTTGGTTAACTTTTAGGTGATTTGTTTTTGAAGACCACAAAAATTACTCAGTTTTTAATGTTTATACAATCTACATTAAAGTTTCTATAATACTATAAATAACATTTTTTAAATTTTTTGTTTATTTTTTGAGAAAGAGCAAGCCAGGGGAGGGAGCAGAGAGAGAGGGAGAGAGAAATCCCAAACAGGCTCCATACTGTCAGTGCCAAGCCTGACATGGGGCTTGAACTCACGAACAGTGAGAGCATGACCGAAGTTGAAACCAAGAGTCGGACGCTTAACCAACTGAACCACCCAGGCACCCCTAGAATACCATAAATAAAAGCTAACATGTATTGGATCCTCACTATGTGCTTACATTTTTATTGGCTTCTTTGATTATTTTCCTAATTGTATAAATAAAAACACTGATGTTCAGAAATATTAGGTAGCTTATAGAAGGATATCCTGTCAGCAAGTGGCAGAGCAAGGATTCAAAATAAATTTCACTTGACCTCAAAGCACATTCTCCTTCCACTATGGCAAGAAACTCCCGAAATTTTCATCTTTCTTGGCCATTTTACTTTTATAATTAGTATTTTTCTAACAAGAAAATATTCCAGAGATGTAGATGCTCTACTTTGCTTCACATGAGGCTGTCGGAATTTTAAACTCACTATGATTTAGTTTTACTGAATAGCAGAGGTGTAAACTACAAGCAAAATGACAAATAAATATAAATATCAAAGGAGAATGAAAAGGATTTAAAGAATAGAGTAGAAAAATGAAGGGATTTAAAGTATATACTCAAAAGAAATATTTAAATAGAAATATTTTTGGATAAATATAATTTCAGTGTATGGTTCAAAAAGGTGAATTTTACAAATGTTAAAAATAAGTTACTGTGTTATGGCTTTTTAAGTATGAAAAATGTGCATATGAAGAATTATGCATTTGTTCATAATTTTTACAAAAATTTATAAGAATTACATTTTAAGTCTTTCAGTGGGAAAGCATAGTGAATTTGTAAAATTTGAATTCAAGAACTATTACATCCGGAAAGCAGCTCTGGGCAATATTTCTAAGAAAACAAATAAATGTTCTCATTACTATAAATACCTTAATACAGGAAGTTTAAGAATGATCTTAGTGTATTGCAAATTTATGGCTTATTTTAATAGTTTTACTGTTCATTATATATATTATACATAGAAATATGTACATATACCATATACAGTTGCTTATAGAGTTTATTAGATATTTATATTATGAACCCCTCAAAAAAGTAAAATGTAGTAGAATATCATGTGCATATGAAGATTAGCTAGCTAACAAACTCACTTGTCAAGAACACAGCCAACATAGATATCACAAGATACATGTACCTTACTAAAAGCACAACCCTTGCCCTTAAAACACACTTTCTCCTATTTTATACATGATTTGACCAAATATAGTATTCTACTCTATAGCAAATTAGAAATAAAAAAAGTAGGCAGAACATTGGTATAGAGATTGCAATTAGAGGCAACTTGATGGCACCAAAACTAAGAATGCCCATGAAATTTTACTCATCAAAAATAAGAAAGGAAGAACATAACAGAATTAATGTGAGAAATAATTAAATGCTTTGGGGTACTTTAGTGAAGAAGAAAATCACCCCATATAGCTTACCATGTAGTGAGCAGTATTATTTTATACCACAGTACAATAATTCATTTCCATAATGAAACTCTGGGTCAAAAGTAAGGTTTCATATTTTCAATATTTTCCATTGAAGTTAAAGTAGGAAAGTGTATACTTAAGAAATATTTTTAAAATTCTGAAAATAAATTTATTGCCTGAGCATTCCCAATAACTAAATTAAATTTTACTTAAAGTTATTCATTTACAGGATACAAAATTTACCAATGCTTATAGGCTATAAATTATTCTCATTCAAAATGACTCATTGGAGAAAGAGAAAATAATGGATCAAACAAAACTGATATGATAAGAATTTGGGAAAACTAACAAAACAATACTACAGAAAGAAAAAAGAATGAAAGAATGAAAGAAAGAAAGGAAGGAAGGAAGGAAGGTGAAAGAAAGAAAGAAAGAAGAAAGAAAGAAAGAAAGAAAGAAAGAAAGAAAAGAAAGAAAGAAAGAAAGAAAGAAAGAAAGAAAGAAAGAAAGAAAAAGACATTAGGTCACCAATTCTTGGTGTCCATAAAATTCTCTTTCAGTTCTCTCTTTGAAATTCACGGTCTCCAAACAGGTTTTTTTTTTGTTTGTTTTTTTCTACATACCTCCTTCTTTGGTTTCCCTGTTCCATTACTCTACTATTTATTTTTGCATGGACTTAATTTTTTAAGTTCATTTTACATTAGGATCAGGTTCTTAGTACCATGGTATTTGAGGGTTTTTTTGAGGAAAACACAACAAATACTATATTAAAAATAATAAAGAAAAGTCTCTTTCAAGTAGAATATTGGAGTAAGATATTGAAGGCAGGGGAGGTCATGGAATGATAAGTCTATAAACAACTCCTTTCTCCTCAGATGGGAAAAAGCAACCAAAATTGTGTTGGAATTTAGATTAGGAAGACTGAATTTCTGTATGATTTACACTCTTCTAGAACAAAAAGAATCTGTTTTACACAATTCCTTAAAACTTAAATAATATTTTACTTGTAAGCTTACAATCTAGGAGTTTACTTCTCTCATTCTCATTGTTTTAGATTCCATACCATTTGGATCATAAATATAAATCCTTGTATTTCAGCACTCTCAATATACAAGTACAATCAAATAAGTTATTAGAGGAAGATAGCAATAACAAATTGGAAATATGAAAGGTAACATAGTCCACAAAGCAGCTGTTTGAGAAGGCTTTTCACTTTAATGATAAAATAGAAGGAAAAAAGAAAAAAGTTACTCCAAGAAAAAAAAAATGAGTTTATACTTATAAAATGCAATTTCATCAATCTGAAATATTACCCATTTATCCTTTCTAAGGCAATTAAACATTTTTCTCTGAGGTTTACTAAAGGGAAATAAAGATTTGAATTTACTAAAAGGACAACCTTGACCTTAAAACATACTTTCTCTCAGGGTGCCTCGGTGGCTCAGTTGGTTAAGCGTCAGACTTCTGCCTAGGTCATGATCTCATAGTTCCTGAGTTCCAGCCCTGTGTTGTGCTCTCTGCTGACAGCTCAGACCCCAGAGCCTGTTTCAGATTCTGTGTCTGGGTCTCTTTCTCTGCCCCTCCCCCACTCATTCTCTGTCTCTCTCTGTCTCTCTCTCAAAAATAAATATTTTTAAAAAATTAATAAAAAAATACTTTCTCTCATTTTATACACAATTTTACCAAATCTGGTACAAAAAACCATTAAATAGTCTGGGTTCTATCATAAAAAAAATCAAGCTGTAAATTCAAGTAGGGAATTCAGAGCTACCAATAGGACTATTTCTAGTTCTTACAAAAATCGGAATAAGATTGTTGATCTCATCAGATAAAAAACAGTTATCATGTGATATTTCCATCCTATAATTTAGGAGTTCAAAGGTGAATACATCTTCTAGTCGTTAAAAAATAGATTTTCCAAAGAATTCTGCTTATCAAGAGATTTTTATCTTTAGGCTCTTTTGAAGGGTCCTCCAAAAGAAAAATGGACTTAAAAACAGGTGTGCCTTTTCTTTGCCAAATTAGCTTAATGAATGACAAGAAATGGAAAGTTGCCAATCTTTGAATTCCTAAGGTATTGAATTCCTAAGTGTCTGTAGCATATTCAGACAAACATGAAAGGACCTATAGAATCTGTGACTAGTTCTGTTAGATTTATCTCTTGTCTCCTCTCTATCACCTTCTCATTGCCATTCACAGAAGTTTAGGGGCTCTGATTTATTTTATTTTATTTTACTTTATGTTATTTTATTTTATTTTATTTTATTTTATTTTATTTTATTTTAGTTTGTATTTATTTTATTATAATTTTTTAATATTAAATTTATTGTCAAATTGGTTTCCATACAACACCCAGTGTTCATCCCAACAGGTGCCCTCTTCAATGCCCATCACCCACTTTCCCCTCCCTCCCACCCCCCATCAACCTTCAGTTTATTCTCAGTTTTTAAGTCTCTTATGGTTAGGCTCCCTCCCTCTCTAACTTTTTTTTTCCTTCCCCTCCCCCATGGGTTTCTGTTAAGTTTCTCAGGATCCACATAAGAGTGAAAACATATGGTATCTGTCTTTCTCTGTATGACTTATTTCACTTAGCATAACACTCTCCAGTTCCATCCATGGGGCTCTGATTTTTACAACTGAATAACTATGGTTGTGATAAAGGAAAACTTCCTCCCTGGGATTTCTTGTTCCTTACGCATTAGGTTACCCATTAAAATGCATGTATTTTACTTAGAAAAAAGGGGGCGGTATTCATTAAAAAGGCCAGGTTTTCCTAAAAAGATAAAAATGCTGAAATTAAAAATGCCTGATGACAAACCTTCTCTACTGCGCCACCACAACTGTTATTGTTACGGGCTAACAGCTAGTTAATAAAGCTAAAGTACTGACATTTTGAGCTATGAAAAAAAGGGCCTGATTAAAAAAATTCAAGTACACGAAGAAAATATGCTAGGTACACTATAGTCCCTTGGTAGATGCCTGTTTTACTGATACCATTTTGGTGGGTTGTGTCCAGATTAATTCTGGGTTTAAAGCAGACATAGGATAAACAAGTAATCTTAAATGTATTCATTAGTTCAAAGGACTGGGATTTTTTTAGAGGTATGTTTACAATGCAAAAGTTTTAGTGTTCTCAAGGTGTTTACAGAAACACATACTAAATGATTACTTCTATTTAAAAAAAAAAAGTAGTATTTTTACACCAGGAAAATGAAACTGTTTATAAAGTTAATGACTTCACTCTATGAAGCAATTATCACTTACAATAAAAAGCTATAAATTCAAGAGTTAAGACCTCAATACTTACCCTGACTACACTGAAGTCCAGCTTAGTCTCCTGTGCACACTGTAATATGAGCTGAAAGCAATTTTTACTTTGATTTGTCATTCCATTTTCGTAATAACGCTGTAAAATCCTTTGTTGTTCTACAGTAAATACAGAACGCAGGTTCATCTAAAAATAAAAGAAGATACTCTGAAAATTGGAATAAAAATTGGGTATACGCAAAATTTGTATGCTTTTGTTTTTTTGATAAAGTTTCAGTGCTTTGAAGCTGCAAGATTCATTTAAGTGAACTAATTCCCAGCAATGGGCAATAATTTGTGTGCTAAAGGGAGACAGGTTATAATGGGAAATTACATATAATGAAAACACTTATTAAATTTGTTCCTCAAAACTAACTTTAAAGACAAAATAAAAGAGAGAGAGGAAAACCTTTATCTAGTTAGTGTCAGTCCATGGGGAAATAAAGGTTCTTTCAAAGAAATAAATATTTATGTCTAGTAAAGACAGAAATGGTGGTACCCATACATTCATGGTCAATTATCAACAGAAACACTCACTGTTCTTTGTCAAACAAGGCATCTGACACATGTCTTACGACCAGAAACTATGGTGTGAAACAAAGGGGTGCTTTTATTTTTCCTCTTTCTTGAATAAAGGGGTTCATTTTATATATTAAAACAGAACCTCTCTTAAAAAGCTTAAAAATAAACAAAGTGTTGGTGACTATAAATATCTTTGCTTTAGGGAATACTAACAAAAATAATTATTTTTAATCATGATAGCATATAAATCAAAATTCAAAATCATGTGAATTTTACTAAAAACAAACCATGTAAAAACTACATAATTTTAATTAAATTGACACCATCATAATTATACAAGAGAAATGTTAATAATGCATTTTATCCTTCCTATAAATATGCAATGTGTTAAATATTAAGAGAAAACCTGTAAATCTCACAAATAAAAGGCAGTGCAAACTCTTTTTTTTTCTTTTAAAGAGGATGAATTCTAGTAGTGCATTTTATAAAGAAGAACTCTTGTAGTTAGATTAAGGCAACTTCAGATTCTTATTAAAAGTGGTCACACTGAAATTGTTATTCCTAAAAGTTTACAGAAAGAACATCCTTTCTAAGGAAATTGCCCCTTCAAAATTCGGAAAATAGCAACAACAAAAGCACTATAAGCCAAACCAAACAGAAATCATTCTAGTATACTGGATATGGACACAATTTAGTACATTGACATGTAAATAAAAATAATTTTCTTTCTTCTGGATATGTTGAACAATTAAGGCAGTCTCACAAAGAAATTAAAAAGTCATATAGCCATCTATTGCTATTTGTATACCTGACTTTTTTCCATCTCTATCTAATGTTAAGAAATCTAATTAGATAAAATCAGATGCAGAGAGGACACAGGAAAGATGGAGTAGAGTTTCTCCCTGAAACTTTCAGGAACAACAACTCCACTAACTTTCTGAAGGGGATCTGATTCTGCAATGTAACCAAACTTTCATGGATGTTTGGACCAGAGGGTAGTGATGGTATCCATCAAAGCAACATTTGCTATCATGGCTGTCAGCTTTCAGAGCAATGTGAAATTCCTTCTTCTAAATAATTCAGCTACAGTCAGGAGAGGAACCAGAAGGTAGAGGGAAA
Organism: Prionailurus viverrinus; assembly: GCF_022837055.1. NCBI lineage: Eukaryota > Metazoa > Chordata > Mammalia > Carnivora > Felidae > Prionailurus > Prionailurus viverrinus. The sequence goes on from NC_062579.1 coordinate 62,510,153, forward strand.
ATACCTAAAATATGTTAGCTGGTATGGATTTAGAAGCAAGGTATTTTGGAATGAGTTCTGAGGAGGGACATAAACTTCAATTCACTAATGCGTAATCAGGGTAATGGCTCTGATCCTTCTCTGAAGTGCTATAACTACAAAAATAAAAATTCCTAGAATGCAAGATATGGGTGATCCTCAAGTGTGATGATAACTGCTGTAAAATTTAGGCATGTTTTCCTATTGGCTGGCTACAACTGTTAAATTTACTCAAGTATGATATAAGCATTAAAAAGCATAGCAGGTTCTTCCTCACTTACCAATAGCCAAATGTAGATCTGAGAACTAAACAGACTCCTGGAGTCTACAATTCTGACAACAAACAATGCTATGACCCTTCTGGTTTTTCCCTTAAACTCATAGCAATAGCAAGAAGGCCACTTTGATCAGAAGATATAATGTTTTTCTCTCAAATTATAGGACATTCATTATTTATCACAACAACTAGATAAAGGCTTATCCGCAAAATAACTTGTCATAATCTTTATGTACCCTAGTTATCTTGGTCTATTAAGTGGCAAGATATTGCATGACTGCATAGCCAAAGTTACTAATAATTTACACAAAAATCAGGAAAAGAGTTGTAAAAACCTTCATTTTAAAAGTTGGGTTCTTATTTATGTGCAAATAAAATGGCAAGCAATTGTCTTCGTGGAAATTGAGGTCTGTTGGGTTGAAGTAGGGAGGGTAACTGAATTAAGGGATTAAGTACTGAAATAACAAGTAATTTAGCTTTACCCCAGGATTTCCTAATCTAATACTCTGCAATGTGCCACTCACTCAGCATATGCCAGCCCATAGGAATGAGATGACCTGTCTTCTACATTTAGCTCCACTGTGGACTATTTAAGTAAATCACTTAATTTCTATGAGCCTCTATTACCTAGTTTGTAAAATGCTAGAATATATGACATGTTCTACCTACCAGTCTGGGTTTTTACAAATAATTTACAATATGTAAATTCATTTTCTTAAGTTGTAAAACATGTTACAGTTGTAACATATTTATATTTTTAAGTATGAGTGGGCCCTTCAACTTATCTATCATATTCAGGTATGGGGTTTCTCAGGTTGCTCTCAGCTTTATGATTCAGTTGTTTAATGAAGATCCTTAGCCACTGAAAGGATTATGCCCAATACATTCTATTCAAACAAGCAGAGCAATGAGTAAAATGTTTTAAATTTATTGCTTCAGGAGTACTTGAAAAATGAATCTTCTAAGAATGAATTCCCTTTAGCAGTTCCTCATTGTTTAGGCCATATTTTCACATGGAAACATCTCAGATGAACTGCTACATAACATTGTTCTTACATATCTGATTTCATATATAAAGCCAGCTCTAATAATGCCCTAATAATGTCTTAACTGGTTGAAAAGTACTAAAAGATTTTACTGATAAGTAATTATTCTCAGAAAACTGATTCTAAAGATGGATTGAGTCCATAACATCATCACCAAGTCAAATATAACACATTCTTTCCAACATTAAAATTAGAATTTTAGATAAACCACTGATTTTTTTTTGTTTGTTTGCAAAGAGTTCCACCTAGGTTAACAAAACACTTTGAATGTCTTTAATTTGGCCAATATGTCTCTATTAGCATTGTTCTTCTTATCCATTATTATTATTCACTTTTAAATTTATATATAGTAAATTTCACTCTTTTTGATATACAGTTTTAAGAGTTAAGACAAACATATGCAGTAATGAAACCACCACCACAACCAAGATACAAAACAGATCCCTCACTCAAAAAAAAAAAAAAGCTCCCTTATACTGCCTCTTTATAAATAATTCTCCAGCCACCCCAGCCCCAGCAGCAACTAATCTGGTTCTATAATATTAACTTTTGAAGAATGCTATATAAATGGAATAATAGAGTATGTATTCCTCTTAGACTAATATCTTCCACTTAGCATAATGCATTTGAGATTTATCTGTGTTGTCTGTATCAGTAGTTTTCTCCTTTTTATTGCAGAGTAGTATTACATTGCATGAAATGTACCACAGTTTATCCATTCATCCACTGGAGGACATTTGAGATATTCCAAGTTCTTGGCTATTATTAATAAAGTCAATAAAAACATTTGTATGCAGGTTTTTGTCTGCAAACGTCTTTCCATTTCTTTTGAATAAATACCTAGGAGTAGGATTTCATATGATAAGTATATGTTTAACTTTATAAAAACTACTAAACAGTTTTCAAAAGTGACTGTAAAACTTTGCTTTTCACACCAGTATTCTATGTGTTTCAGTTTTTTCACATTCTCACCAGCATTTATTGTCATTAGTTATTTTAAAAATTAAATACAACTGCACTTATGATCCAGCAATTTCGTTACTAGGCATTTACCCAAATAATACAAAAATACTAATGAAGGGATACATACACGCCCATGTTTATAGCAGTATTATCTACAATATCCAAATTATGGATCAGTCCATCGACTGATGAATGGATAAAGAGGTTGTGGTATAAATATTCAATAGAATATTACTCAACCACAAAAAGGAATTAAATCTTGCCATATGCAATGACATAGATGGAGCAAGTGAGTATTATGTTGAGCAAAATAAGTCAGAGAAACACAAATACCACATGACTTCACTCATATGTGGAACTTAAGAAACAAAATAAATAAGCAAAGGCTAAAAAAAGAGAGAGGGAGGCAAACCAAGAAAGATACTCTTAACTATAGAGAACAAACTGATAGTTAACTGAGAGGAGGTGGGTGGTGGGCTGGGTAAAACAGGTGATGGGGATTAGGAAGTGCACTGGTGGTGAGCACCAGGTGTCATATGAAGTGTTGAATCACTAAATTATACATGTGAGACTAATATTACACTGCAGTTCAACAGGAGTTTAAATAAAAACTTAAAAAAATAAGAAATAAATAAAATAAATAAAAATTAGCCATTCTAATAGGTGTATAATCATATGTTATTATTGTGGTTTTAATTTGTATTTCCCTAGTGAGTAATGAATTTAAGCATTTTTAATATGTTTATTTGCCATCTACATATCTACTTTGTAGAACTATACAAATATTTTGCAAATTTTTAATTGGATTTTTTTCTACTTTTTACTGAGTTTTTAGGAATCATTACATATTCTACATACAAGTATTTTGTCAGAAATATGATTTGTAAATATTTTCTCCCTGCTAGTAGCTTGTCCATTTTATTAAAATAAAGTGTATTTCAAAAAAAATATTGTGAATTTCACAGTAAAGTTTTTAATCTTGATGAAGCCCAATTTATCACTGTTTTTTTTTCTTTTACAGATTGTGCTTTTGTTTTTAGTGTTATATCTGATAAACCTTTGTCTAGCACAAGGTCACAGAAATTGTTCCCGTTTTCTTCTAGTAGTTTTATATTTTTCCATTTCACATTTAGGTTTATGGTCCGTTTTGAGATCACCTTTGTAGAGGTGTGAAGTACAGGTCAGTTTTGTGAGCTTTTTTTCTGGCTATGGATATTTAATTATTCCAGCACCATTATTTGAAGAAACTTTTTTATTGAATTGCTTTTTCATCTTTGTCAAAAATCAATGGACTATATATATCTGTGGGTCTATTTTGGGACAATCTTTTCTGTTCCATTGATCTATGTGTCCATTCTTTCATCAAAACCACACTGTCTTAATTATTGAAGCTTTACAGTGACTCTTTTAAGTAGAGCTGACATATTAGTTTCAAGTGTACAATGATTCAACAATTACATACATTATAAAATGCTTACCACAAGAAGTGCAGTGAACATGTGTCATCACACACTTATCACAATATTATTTACTATAATCCCTAAGCAATACTTTTCAGCCACATGCCTTATTTATTTTATAACTGGAAGTTTGTACTTACTTCCTTTCACTCATTTTGCCTGTCGCCCATCCTCCTCTCCTCTGGTAACCACTAGTTTGTTCTCAATATTTATGAGTCCTTTCTAATTTTATTGTTGTTGTTTGTTAATTTGTTTTGTTTTTTAGATTCTACATATAAGTGAAATTATGGCATTGTCTGTCTCAGTCTGATGTATTTCACTTCACATAATATGTTCTAGGTCCATCCATGTTTTCACAAATGACAAGATTTAATTATTTTTATGGCTGAGTAATATTCCATTGTGTATATATACTACATCTTCTTTATTTATTCATCTACCAATGATACTTGGGTCACTTCCATATCTAGCCACAGCAATGAGGGAAGAAAAAGAAATAAAATCCACAGTGGTAAAGAAGAAGCTAAAATGCCACTATTTGCAGACAGTATAATACTATACATATAAAACTCTAAAGAATCCACAAAAAACTACTGTAAGTAACAAATGAACTCAGTCAAGTTGCAGGATACAAAATTAATATCCATAAATGGACTGCATTTCTATATACTAATAACAAAGTAGCAGAAAGAGAAATTAAGAAAACAATTTCAGGCGCCTGGGTGGCGCAGTCGGTTAAGCGTCTGACTTCAGCCAGGTCACGATCTCGCGGTCTGTGAGTTCGAGCCCTGCGTCAGGCTCTGGGCTGATGGCTCAGAGCTTGGAGCCTGTTTCCGATTCTGAGTCTCCCTCTCTCTCTGCCCCTCTCCCGTTCATGCTCTGTCTCTCTCTGTCCCAAAAATAAATAAACGTTGAAAAAAAAATTTAAAAAAAAAAGAAAACAATTTCATTTACAATTGCCCCAAAAGAATAAAATACCTAGGAATAAACTTATCCAAGGAAGTGAAGGATCTGCACTCAGAAAACTATAAAACACATATGAAAGAAACTGAAGGGGGAGGCACCTGGGTGGCTCAGTCGGTTAAGCATCCAACTTCAGCTCATGTCATGATCTCACAGTCTGTGAGTTTGAGCCCCACATAGGGCTGTGTGCTGGCAGCTCAGAGCCTGGAGCCTGCTTTGGATCATGTGTCTCCCTTTCTCTCTGCCCCTCCCCACTTGCACTCTGTCTCTTTCTGTCTCTCAAAAATGAATAAATGTTAAAAAATAAATAAAAAGAACCTTAAGGGGACACAAACAAATGGACATATTCCATTCTCACTGATTGGAAGAACTAATATTGCTAAAATGTTTATATTACCCAAAGAAATCTACAGATTCAATAAAATCCCTATCAAAATACCAATAGAGTTTTCTGCAGACCTATAATAAATAGTACTAAAATTTGTATGGAACCTCAGAGACTCTGAACAGCCAAAGCAACCTTAAGAAATAACAATAATGGTGAAGCTATCACAATTCCAGATTTCAAGGTATAGAACAAAGCTGTAGTCATCAAAATAGTATGGAACAGAAACAGACAAATAAATAAATGAAACAAAATATAGAGCCCCAAAATAAACTCACACTTATGTGGTCTATTAATCTATGATAAAAGAGGAAAGAATATATATTAAGGAAAAGAGAGTCTCTTCAATAAATGGTTATGGGAAATCTGGACAGCTACATGCAAAAGAATAAAACTGGACCACTTTCTTACACTTTACACAAAATAAACTAAAGAACTAAATGGGAGACATGAAACCATAAAAATCCTAGAAGACAACACAGGAAGTAATGTCTTTGACATTGGCAGTGGCAATACTTTTCTAGACATGTTCTCCATGCAAAGGAAACAAAAGGAAAAACATATTACTGGGATCACATTAGAATAAAAGTTTTTGCACAATGAAGGAAAACATCAATAAAACAAAAACGTGCCTTACTGAATGGGAGAAGATATTTGCAAATGATATATCCAATAGGGGGTTAATATCCAAAATACATAAATAACTTATACAACTCAACACCAATAAAACAAATATTCCTCCAGTTGCTTTTAATATTTTATTTTTTCTCTAGTATGTATTCAAGTTGACTAACTTTTTCTTCTGCTGTGGTTAATCTGCTGTCAAAAATATCCAGTGCGTTTGTCATTTTATGTACTTTATTTTGTCTCTAGAATTCAATTTGGATCTTTAAATAAATCATTTTCTTTTGCATCAGGCTTGTGCTTTCCTTTACCTCCTTTTTTTATTTAAATTTTATTTAATATACCATGCAATATTGGTTTCAGGAGTGGAATTCAGTGATTCATCACTTACATACAACACCCAGTGCTCATCACAATTGCCCTCCTTAATACCCAACATGCATCTAGCCCATCCCCTGCCCACATCCCCTCCATCAACCCTCAGTTTGTTCTCTATGGTTTTTACCCTCCTTCCACCCATAGTTTGTTCTCTATCATTAAGGGTCTCATGTGGTTTGTTTTCCTTTCTTCTCTTCCCCCTACATTCCCATATGCTGATTTGTTTTGTTTCTTAAATTCCACATGATTGAAATCATATGGTATTTGTCTTTCTTTGATTGACCTATTTCAGTTAGCATAATACATTCTAGCTCAATCCACATCATTGCAAATGGCAAGATTTCACTTTTTGATGGCTGAGTAATATTCCATTGTTTATATGTGTGTGTGTGTGTACCATATGTGAATACATGTGGTATACATATATACCACATCTTCACATCTTCTTTATCATTCATTAGTTGGCAGACATTTGTTTAGGCTCTCTCCATAGTTTAGCTATTGTTAATAATGCTGCTATAAACATTGCGGGTGCATGTACCCCTTTCCTGGTTACCTATTTGAACATAGAGAATACAGTTATCACAGATGTTTTAATATTCTTCTTTACTAATTCTATAATATATTATTTTCATTCTGTTTTATAAATGCTTTTTCACCACACTAAACCTCTATTTACTATTGCTTGCCAGGCATAGTAGTTTTTCATTTATTGGTAGATATTGTGCAGTTTCTTATTGGGTACTGGGTGTTTTTGTATTCTTTAAATAATTTTGGGCTTTTTTTCTGGGATATATTTATGTTACTTGAATTTTTTTTTATTCTTTTAAGGTTTCATTATGTTAGGCACGTCAAGAATTGCCTATAGTTCAGAGCTAATTTGTCCCATTACTGAGTCAATATCCTTTTTAGGACCTTCCTAGGTGCTCCATAAAATATGAGGTTTTCCAGTCTGGCTGTTGGAACATAAACACTTTTGGGTCCTATGTGAGCCCTGAGAATTTTTTGCTTTTTCTTTACTAGTGGTTCTTACCTTGTCTTCAATATTTTCTTAACACACTAGAGTTGATCAGTATTTAGCCAAAGACTTGAGAGGTCCCTGTACAAATCTCCATACTTTCTCAATGTGCAGTTTTCATCTGTCTGTGAGCTTTCTCCTCTCCATTATTCTGTCCCTTTGTCTTTCCTTAACTTTGTCCCCTTAACTCAGAGAGACTTCCAGCCTGTTTGGCTTCACTTTCCTTTTGTTGTGATCTGGACATTTTCTCCAGGCAGTGAGTTGAGACACTCATAGGCTAGTCTTATTTCCCTTCTCTTAATAATAATGGTCTGGTGCTGTCTTTTGTTGAATAGTTGAAATCCATTGTTTCATATATATTTTTATTTATTTTTTGTTTTAGGTATTTAAGATAAGAGTGTAAATTCTATTCCTGTTACTTCACCATGGGCGTAAACAGAGATTCAAGTGACCTTTAGGAGTGGTGGAGTGTGAACGCTATGTTATGAATCAGGATATATCTATGTAGTTAACCTCTTGGACTCAGTTTCTTCATATGGAAAATGGGGTTATAAAACCATTCCTACTCTTCTTCACTCTGCTTGCATTCTGTCTCAAAATGAATAAGTTTCAAAAAATAAAAAATAAAATAAGTTAAAAAATACACTACAAGAAAAAAATTACAGATTAATATCCTTGATGAGCACAGATGCAAAAAATCCTCAACAAAATATTACACCAAATTCAGAAATACAATAAAAGGACCAATCACCATAATCAAGTGGCATCTATTCCATGGATGCAAGGATAGTTCATAACAATGTGATACAATACATTAACAAAATGAAGGATAAAAATCATGATAATCTCAACAGTGTAATGCAGAAAAAACCTTTGACCAAATTCAGCATCTATTTATGATAAAAATTCTTAATAAAGTGGGTATGGGAAGAACACACCTCAACATAATGAAGGCCATATATGGCAATTCCACAGCTAACATCACACAATAGTAAAAAGCTGTTAACATCATCCTCAATGGGGAAAAACTGAGAGCTTTTTCCCTGAGATCAGGAACACCACAGGGATGTCCACTCTCACCGCTGTTGTTTAACATAGTGTTGGAAGTTCTAGCATCAGCAATCAGACAACAAAAGGAAATCAAAGGCATCAAAATTGGCAAAGATGAAGTCAAGCTTTCGCTTTTTGCAGATGACATGATATTATACATGGAAAATCTGATAGACTCCACCAAAAGTCTGCTAGAACTGATACATGAATTCAGCAAAGTTGCAGGATACAAAATCAATGTACAGAAATCAGTTGCATTCTTATACACTAACAATGAAGCAACAGAAAGACAAATAGAGAAACTGATCTCATTCACAATTGCACCAAGAAGCATAAAATACCTGGGAATAAATCTAACCAAAGATGTAAAAGATCTGTATGCTGAAAACTATAGAAAGCTTATGAAGGTAGTTGAAGAAGATATAAAGAAATGGAAAGACATTCCCTGCTCATGGATTGGAAGAATAAATATTGTCAAAATGTCAATACTACCCAAAGCTATCTACACATTCAATGCAATCCCATCAAAATTGCACCAGCATTCTTCTCGAAACTAGAACAAGCCATCCTAAAATTCATATGGAACCACAAAAGGCCCCGAATTGCCAAAGTAATTTTGAAGAAGAAGACCAAAGCAGGAGGCATCACAATCCCAGACTTTAGCCTCTACTCCAAAGCTGTCATCATCAAGACAGCATGGTATTGGCACAAAAACAGACACATAGACCAATGGAATAGAATAGAAACCCAAGAACTAGACCCACAAACGTATGGCCAACTCATCTTTGACAAAGCAGAAAAGAACATCCAATGGAAAAAAGACAGTCTCTTTAACAAATGGTGCTGGGAGAACTGGACAGCAACATGCAGAAGGTTGAAACTAGACCACTTTCTCACACCATTCACAAAAATAAACTCAAAATGGATAAAGGACCTGAATGTGAGACAGGAAACCATCAAAACCCTAGAGGAGAAAGCAGGAAATGACCTCTCTGACCTCAGCCGTAGCAATTTCTTACTTGACATATCCCCAAAGGCAAGGGAATTAAAAGCAAAAATGAATTACTGGGACCTTATGAAGATAAAAAGCTTCTGCACAGCAAAGGAAACAACCAACAAAACTAAAAGGCAATCAACGGAATGGGAAAGGTTATTTGCAAATGACATATCGGACAAAGGGCTAGTATCCAAAATCTATAAAGAGCTCACCAAACTCCACACCCAAACAACAAATAACCTAGTGAAGAAATGGGCAGAAAACATGAACAGACACTTCTCTAAAGAGGACATCCAGATGGCCAACAGGCACATGAAAAGATGCTCAACGTCGCTCCTCATCAGGGAAATACAAATCAAAAGCACACTCAGATATCACCTCACGCCAGTCAGAGTGACCAAAATGAACAAGTCAGGAGACTATAGATGCTGGAGAGGATGTGGAGAAACGGGAAGCCTCTTGCACTGTTGGTGGGAATGCAAATTGGTGCAGCCACTCTGGAAAACAGTGTGGAGGTTCCTCAGAAAATTAAAAATAGACCTACCCTATGACCCAGCAATAGCACTGCTAGGAATTTACCCAAGGGATACAGGAGTACTGATGCATAGGGCCACTTGTACCCCAATGTTTATAGCAGCACTCTCAACAATAGCCAAATTATGGAAAGAGCCTAAATGTCCATCAACTGATGAATGGATAAAGAAATTGTGGTTTATATACACAATGGAGTACTACGTGGCAATGAGAAAGAATGCAATCTGGCCTTTTGTAGCAACATGGATGGAACTGGAGAGTGTGATGCTAAGTGAAATAAGCCATACAGAGAAAGACAGATACAATATGGTTTCATGCTTATGTGAATCCTGAGAAACTTAACAGAAACCCATGGGGGAGGGGAAGAAAAACAAAGAGGTTAGAGTGGGAGAGAGCCAAAGCATAGGAGACTCTTAAAAACTGAGAACAGGGGCGCCTGGGTGGCGCAGTCGGTTAAGTGTCCGACTTCAGCCAGGTCACGATCTCGCGGTCCGTGAGTTCGAGCCCCGCATCGGGCTCTGGGCTGATGGCTCAGAGCCTGGAGCCTGTTTCCGATTCTGTGTCTCCCTCTCTCTCTGCCCCTCGCCCGTTCATGCTCTGTCTCTCTCTGTCCCAAAAATAAATAAACGTTGAAAAAAAAAATTAAAAAAAAAAAACTGAGAACAAACTGAGGGTTGATGGGGGGTGGGAGGGAGGGCAGAGTGGGTGATGGGTATTGAGGAGGGCACCTTTTGGGATGAGCACTGGGTGTTGTATAGAAACCAATTTGACAATAACCTTAATATACTGAAAAAAAAGCTGAAAGCTTTTCCTCTTAGATAAGGGACAACACAAGGGTGTCTACTCTTGCCACTTTTATTCAACACAGTAGTGGAAGTCCTAGCCACAGTAGTCAAACAAAAAAATGTAATAAAAGGCATCCAAATTGGTAAGAAATAAGTAAAACTGTTACTATTTGTACATGGCATGATACTATATATAGAAATCTCTGAGGATTCCACCAAAAATTATTAGGACTAATAAATGAAGTCAGCGAAGTTGCAAGACACAAAATTCATATACAGAGATATGTTGCATCTGTATACACTAATAATAGTAGAAAAGAAAATTAAGAAAACAATCCCATTTGCAATTGCATAAAAATATTAAAATGTGTAAATGTAAATTTAACAAGTAGGTAAATGACCTATACTCTAAAAACTATAAAACATGGACAAAAGAAATTGAAGATAACATAAACAAATGGAACAATATAACATACTCATGGAATGGAAGAATTAGCATTATTAAAATGTTCATGTTATCCAAAATAGTCTACAGATTAAATGCAATCCCTAGTAAAAATCACAATAGTATTTTTCACAGTACTGTAACAAAAAATCCTAAAATTTGTATGGAACCACAAGACACCCTGAATAACCAAAGTGATATTGAGGGAGAACACACCTGGAGGCATCACAGTCCCCGATTTCAAACTATACAACAAAACTACATATAGTAATCAAAACAGTATGGTACTGGCACAAAAACAGACACATAGATCAGTGGAATAGAATTAAAGCCCACAAATAAACCCATATTTATATGGTCAAATAATCTATGACAAAGAAAGAATGTATTTGGGGGGAAAACAGCCCAATAAATGGCTTTGGGAAACTGGACAGCTACATTCAAAAGAATAAAACTGGGGAAGATCCTTACACCATACACACACACAAAAAAAACTCAAAATGAATTAAATATCTAAATGTAATACATGAAACCACAAAATTTCCAAAAGAAAATATAGGTAGTAAACTCATGGATCTTGACCTTAGCGATATTTTTCTAATATATGTCTCCCCATGCAAGGGAAACAAAAGAAAAATTAAACTACATCAAAGTAAAAAAAATTGCATAGTGAAGGAAACCATAAGAAAATGAAAAGACATCCTACTGAATGGGAGAAGGTATATACTAATGATATATCTGATAAGCAGTCAAAATCCAAAATATATAAAGATCTTAACACTAAAAACAAAATTAATCTGATTAAAAATGGGCAGAGGGGGCGCCTGGGTGGCGCAGTCGGTTGAGCATCCGACTTCAGCCAGGTCACGATCTCGCGGTCTGGGAGTTCGAGCCCCGCGTCGGGCTCTGGGCTGATGGCTCAGAGCCTGGAGCCTGTTTCCCATTCTGTGTCTCCCTCTCTCTCTGCCCCTCCCCCGTTCATGCTCTGTCTCTCTCTGTCCCAAAAATAAATAAAATGTTAAAAAAAAAATTAAAAAAAAAAAAAAAATGGGCAGAGAACATGATTAGACTTTTTTTCTTTTTTTTAAGTTTATTTATTTTGAGCAACACAGAGAGTGCAAGTGGGGGAAGGGAAGAGAGAGGGGGAGAGAGAGGGTCCCAAGCATGCTCCATGCTGCCAGTGCAGAGCCCAGTGTGGGGCTTGAACTCACAAAACCCCAAAATTGTGACCTAAATCAAAGCCAAGAATCAGACCCTTAACATACTGAAGCACCCAGGCACCCCAAGGACTTTTTTTCAAAGACTTACAGATTGTCAACAGACACATGAAAAAATCCTCAATATCATTAATCATCAGAGAAATACAAATCAAAAACATAATGAGATATCACCTCATACCCGTCAGAATGGCCAGTATCAAAAAGACAAGAAATAACAAGTGTTGGCAAGGATGTGGAGAAAAGAAAATCATCCAAATCTGTTAGTGGGAATGTAATTTGATGCAGCCTCTGAGCACTATGGAGATTTCTCAAAAAACTACAAATGGAAGTATCATATGATGCAGTAATTCCACTATTCTTTTCTGAAGAAAACACAACACACAAACAAACAAAATACTAATTTAAAAAGATAACCGCACCCTTGTGTTTACTGCAACTTATTTACAATAGCCAAGATATTGAAGCAACCTAAATTTCCATCAGTAAATGAATGTATAAGGAAGATGTGGTTTAATATATATAATGATGTGGTATAATATACATAATGAAATATTACTTGGCTATAAAAAAGAATGAAATCTTGAAATAAGACAGAAAAAGACAAATACCATATAACTTCAGTTACATGTAGAATAAAAACAAATAAATTAACAGAAAAACAACAACAAAATACAGGAGAACTCTTGACTTTGGCTCAGGACATGATGCAGCGTCATGGGATCAAGCTCCACGTCAAGCTCTGCATGGAGTGAGGAGCCTGCTTATTAACACACTCTCTCTCTCCCTCTTCCCCTGCTTGCACTCTCTCTCAAATAAAAAAAATTGTTAAAAAAGTCAGTCAGAAATAAAAATTCAATAACAGATTGAAAACAGACTTGATAAATGAGCATAAAGTTAGAATAAATAGAGAATAAGTGATAGACAAGATAAAATAATGGAGACTAATAAAGCTGAATAAAAGAGAAAAAAATAATTATGGAACACAAAAAATAGACTCAGATAGCTCAGTGATTCCATAAAATATGGTAACATTCATATTATAGGAGTACCAGAAGAATAAGAGAGAGAAAAGGGAGTGGAAAATTTATTTGAAGAAATAAATAGTTGAAAACTTTCCTAATCTGGGGAAAGAATGAGATATCCATTTCCAGGAGGAACAGAGAACTCCCATCAAAATTTTAAAAAGCTGGCCAACACCAAGATATATTATAATTAAATTTGCAAAATATAATGATAAATTAAAATGTTAAAAACAGGGGCACCTGGGTGGCTCAGTCAGTTGAGCGTCCGGCTTCGGCTCAGGCCATGATCTCCCAGTTCGTGAGTTCGAGCCCCACGTCGGGATCTGAGCTGAAAGCTCAGAGTCTGGAGTTTGCTTCTGATTCTGTGGCTCCCTCTCTCTCTGCTCCTCCCCCACTCGTACTCTGTCTCTGTCTCTCTTTCTTAAAAATAAATAAACATCAAAAAAAATTTTTTTAATGTTAAAAACATCAAGACAAAAGAAATCCCTAACTTATGAGGGAAGACCCATAAAGGTAGCTGCAGATCTCTCAGTAGAAACTTGGCAAGCCAGAAAGGAGGGGCATGATATATTCAATGTGCTGAATGGGAAAAATCTGCAGCCAAGAATAGTCTATCCACCAAGGCTATCATTCAGAATATGAAAGACAAAAAGATTCTGAGACAAACAAAACTTAAAAGGAGTTTGTGGTCACTAAGTGAGCCCTACAAGAAACATTAAAGGAAAGACCAAAATGATAAAGACAAAAAAGGCTCAGAGAAAATACAGAAACAATGACAAAACAAGTAATACAATGTCACTAAATTCGTATCTATTAAGAATTACTCTGGGGGTGCTTGGGTGGCTCAATCAGTTAAATACCTGACTCTTGATCATGATCTCACAGTTCATGAGATCAAGCAGCACGTCGGGCTCTGAGGCAGTGCGAAACCTGCCTGGGATTCTCTCTTTCCGTCTCTTTCTCTCTCTCATGATAATAAAAAAAAAAATTAAAAATTACTACTCTGCATGTAAATAGACTAAATGACCCAGTCAAAAGATCTGGGATGTCAGAATGGATAAAAATACAAGACCCATCTATATGCTGCCTACATGAGACTCATTTTAGACCTAAGACTCCTGCAGATTGAATGTGAGGAGATGGAGAAACATTTATTCTACAAATAGGTGTCAAAAGAAAGTTGGAGTAGCAATAATGACATCACACAAGATAGACTTTAAGACAAAGACTGTAACAAAAGATGAAGGGCACTGTCTCATAACAATGGGGACTATCCAACAAGAAGATCTAATAATTGTAAATATTTATTCCACAACATGGAAGTACCCAAATACACTTAAAAAAATTAATAACAAACATAAAGAGACTCATTGATAATAATACAATAATAATATGGGACTTTAATAACCCACTTACACCAATGCACAGATCATCTAAACAGAAAACCAACAAGAAAACAATGTTTGAATAAGACACTGGACAAGATGGACTTAACAGATACATTCAGAACATTTCATCCCAAAGCAGCAGAATACACATTCTTTTCAAATGCACAAGGGACATTCTCAGAATAGCTCACATACTAAGTCATAAATCAGGCCTCACCAAGTACAAAAAGACTGAGATCATACCATGCATATTTTCAGAGGACAATGCTATGAAATTTGAAGGCAACTACAAGAAAAATAATGAAAAGACCACAAATACATGGAAGTTGAACAACATGCTACTAAACAATGAATGCATCAACCAGGAAATCAAAGAATAAATCTAAAACTACATCGAAAAAAATGAAAAGGAAAACACGACAGTCCAAAACCTTTGGGATGCAGCAAAAGTGGTCATAAGAGGGAAGTATACAGCAAATACAGTGCTACCTGAAGAAGCAAGAAATATTTCATATAAACAACCTAACTTTACACATAAAGGAGGTAGAAAAAGAACAACAAATGAAACCTAGAACCAAGAGAAGGGAAATAATAAAGGTTACAGCAGAAAAAAAAAGATATAGAAACTAAAAAAGGAAAAGAACAGATCAATGAAAACAAGAGCTGGTTCTCTGAAAAAATTAACAAAACAATAAACCCCTAGCAAGAGGTATCAAAAAGAAAAGAGAAAGGGTACAAATACATGTAATCACAAATGACAGAGGAGAAATAACAACAAACACCACAGAAATACAAGCAATTATAAGAGAATGTTATGAAAAACTATATGCCAACATATTGGAAAACTGGAAAGAAATAGATAAATTTCTGGAAACATATAAACTACCAAAACAGAAACAGGAAGAAATAGCAAACTTGAACAGATCCATAACCAGCAAAGAAATTGAATCAGTAATCAAATCTCCCAGCAAACACAAGTCCAGGGCCAGAGGGATTCACAGAGGAATTCTACCAAACATTTAAAGACATAATAGCTATTTTTCTCAAACTATCTCAAAAAAACAGAAATGGAAGGAATCCTTCCAAACTCAATCTATGAGGCCAGCATCACCCTGATACCAAAACCAAATAACGACTGAACTAAATGCAAAAATTCTCAACAATATACTAGCAAACTGAATCCAACAGTACATTAAACAAGCCATTCACCATGTTCAAGTGGAATTTATTCGTGGGCTGAAAATTGGTTCAGTATTCACAAATCAATCAGCATGATATACCACATTAAGAAAGAAAGGATAAGAACTATATGATCTTTTCAATAGATGCAGAAAAAGCATTTGGCAAAGTACAGCATCCTTTCATGATAAAAACCCTCAACAAAGTAGGGCAAGATGGAAGATACCTCAACATAATAAAGGTCATATATGAATAACCTACAACTATTATCATCTTCCATGGGAAAAACTAAGAGCTTTCTTCTAAGGTGAGGAAAAAAACATGATGTCCATTCTCACCACTGTTATTTAATATACTACTGGAAGTCCTAGCCACAGCAATCAGACAAAAAAAAAAAAGAAATAAAAGGCACCAAGTCAGAAAGGAGGAAGCCAAATTTTCACTATCTTCAAAGACATGACAATCTATATAGAAAACCCGAAAGACTGCACCCAAAAATTGCTATAATTGAGACACGAATTCAGCAAAGTCTTAGGATACAAAATCAATGTATAGAAATCTGTTGCATTTCTATACACCAATAATGAAGCAGCAGAAAAATAAATCAAGGAATTGGCCCCATTTACAACTGCACCAAAGACCATAAGATACCTAAGAATAAAATTAAACAAAGAGATAAAAGATCTTTACTCTGAAAACTATAAAACGCAGATGAAAGAAATTGAAGATGACACAAAAAAAAAAACCTGAAAAAAACATCCCATGCTTATGGATTGTAGGAACAAATATTGTGAAAATGTCCCAAATATTGTGAATATTGCCCAAAGCAATATATATATTTAATGCAATTCCTGTCAGATATCAACAGCAATTTTCACAGAGGTGAACAACCAATCCTAAAATATGTATGAAATCTTGAAAGACCAAATAGCCAAAGCAACCTTGAAAAAGAAAATCAGAGCAGGTGGCATCACAATTCTAGACTTCAAGTTATATGATAAAGCTGTAGCAATCAAAATATTATGGTTACCAAAACAAAAATAGATACATAGACCAATAGAACAGACTAGAAACCCAGAAATCGACCTACAACTATATGGTGAATTAATCTTTGGCAAAGCAGGAAAGAATATCCAATAGGAAAGACAGTCTGTTTAAAAAAAGGGTGTTGGGAAAACTGGACAGCAACATCCAAAAGAAGGAAACTGGACCACTTTCTTACACCATACACAAAAATAAACTCAAAATGGATGAAAGACCTAAATGTGAGACAGGAAACCATTAAAGTCCTAGAAGAGAGCATAAACAGTAACCTCTTTGTCACTGGCCATAGCAACTTCTTACTAGATGTCTCTTGAGTCAAGGGACACAAAAGCAAAAATAAACTATTGGAACTTAATTAAAAATAAATAGCTTCTGCAGAACAAAGGAAACAATCAACAAAACCAGGAGACAACCAATGGAATGGGGGAAGTTACTTGCAAATGACCTGATAAAGGGTTAGTAATTAAAATATACAAAGAACTTACAAAACTCAACACCAGTGAGAAAACAAATAATCCAGTGAAAGAATGGACAGAAGACATGAATAGACATTTTTCCAAAGAAGACATCCAGATGGCCAATATACATATATTGGAATATCACTCAGCCATAAAAAAGAAAGAAATCTTGCCATTTGCTACAACATGGATGGACCTAGAGAGCATTATGCTAAGCAGAATAAGTCAGTCAGGAAAGACTAATACCATATGATTTGAATTATATTTGGAATTTGAAAAACAAAGCAAATAATCATGGGGCATGAAAGACGAAAATCAAGAAAAACTCTTAACTATAGAGAACAAACTGATGGTTACCAGAGGAGAGGCGGGGAGGGGGGTAGGTGAAATAAATGATGGGGATTAAGGAGTGCGGTTGTGATGAGCACAAGGTATGTATGTAAATGCTGTACCACTAAATTCTATACCTAAGACTACTATTACACTGTATGTTAACTATGCAATTTAAATTAAAACTTTAAAAAATGAAATAAATAAGCTACAAAGGTGAAAAGTACAGAGGCGCCTGGGTGGCTCAGTCTGTTAAGCATCTGACTTCGGCTCAGATCATGATCTCATGGTTCATGGGTTCGAGCCCTGCATTGGGTTCTGTGCTGACAACTCAGAGCCTGGAGCCTGCTTCAGATTCTGTCTCTCTCTCTTTCTGCCCCTTCCCCACTCTTGCTGTCTCTTTCTTAAAAGCAAATAAACATTAAAAATTAAAAAAAATAAAAGTACAGAATACGGAATAAAGTCAATAATAGTGTAAGAACTTTGTATGGTGACAAATGGTTAACTACTTATTGTGATAAGCATTACTTATTGTGCATATTTGTCAAATCACTATGTACTGCGTGTGAAATTAATATATTTATGTCATGTATACTTGAATAATTTTTTAAGTTTTGATTAGATTATCTTAAAAGAAACAGAGCATTAGCCAGTTGTTATGCTAGACCTCATTTTGTTTTATCAATTATAATTACCTATTGGCTTTTAATTACACTTGCTTTATTACAGAGTCCTGATGTTAAATTAATAAAATACATTTAAACTGTAAGTACTTTATTATACACTCAGATATCAAAACTCACATTACAATAAAATACAAAAAGATCAAATTCAAACAGATTATAAGTTGAACAACAGAGGCATAAACAAAGCCTCAATTGGATAACTGATTTCTTGTCCTAACTCTGCTTTGATACAATCCCACATACACTTATTCTGAAGAAATGACTGTCAGTTACCAGAGATATATAGTATCTTATGATGAGCTAAGTAGGGCCACTCATACATATTTGTTCCATTCGTATTTGTCTACCAAATTGTGCTTTTTTTTCTTGCATTTCTAGCCCCAAATTGTGCACATAAATCACTTCTGTCTTCCGCTATTTAATCAAGCTGTTTGCACTGCTTCGAGCATTGACCACTAAAATCTTGCAATTCACATTCTAGGTTAACATCTTTAAAATGTATCTTGCATTTTCAGTTACTTCTTAGAGGAACTCTACAAAACTTCCCACAGCCACACTTTGAAATAGTTATTATAACAAATTATCCATTATACCAAAATAATCTATATATCCCTTATTTTACTCTACTGAAAACCTTTTTTTTTTTTTTGAGACACAGAGTGTGTGTGCATGTGGGGGAAGAATAGAGGGAGGGAAAGAATCTTAAACTGGCTCCACGCCCAGTGCAGAGCTCGATCTCAGGACACTGAGATCATGACCTGAGCCAAAACCAAGAGTAGTATGCTTAACCAACTGAGCCATCCAGGCGCCCCTACCATAAGCTTATTCTTACTGTAAACTTATTCTTATTAGTTCTTTCTAACCTTTTTTTATTATCCACATAACTCCATCCTACCCTATTCTACATCTTCTCTAACACACTCCCAGCAAGAAGTTTTATTGGTAATTAAAATTTGCTTTAAAAAAGGGTAAAGCCATATTCATTTACTTAGACTAGATATTCTTTTAGTGTTTCATGAATAATATTTAAATAGTATATGTTAAGATTTGAGGGCAGTTTCAGGGCGCCTGGGTGACTCAGTAAGTTGAGTGTCCGACTTCAGCTCAAGTCATGTCACAGCTCGTGAGTTCAAGCCCCGCATCAGGCTCTGAGCTGAGCCTGTTTCAGATTCTGTGCCTCCCTGTCTCTCTGCCCCTCCCCTGGCTCACACTCTGTCTCTCTCAAAAATAAACCCACAAAAAAATTTTTTTTAAAGATTTGCTTCCAGTTTCACCTAGAAGCAAATAGATAAACTATCAGATTGTCTTGTCTTCCATTCTCAATTTTACTAGAAAAACACAGGGGAAAAATTAAACATCCTGCTCTTTTGGGATTAGAGAAAGAGTCCTCAAAGCACACAATCTAGTGGTAAGTATGTAACAGTAATAAGTACATACCTATATATAGTGTGGAAAAATATATGTATACATATTTAATTCATCAAATAGTGGAAGCATAAATTGATTTCCACAAATATTTTGAATAAGCTAAGAAACTGCTTAATAACATAAAAGCCTTATGGAGCACAACCCAAATCATAAAGCCACAGGTAAAGACCCTTCTTTCTTCTTCATTTGAAAGAAGAAACCAAAACCAAAACCAAAATATTTCCTATCCTGCCAAAATCTATCTTTGGATGTCAGTTTGAGGAACTCTGTATTAAGGTACCCAATTAATTCCATCAAATGTCTTTTAACTGTGATTTAGGACTCTAAAAGAGAGGTTTTGTTTTTATACCTGGTAGAAAGGCTTTGTGTATGAGTGAATGCATGCTTACTGTGGATTTTTCTTTCAAGATCATCATTTTATTTTTAAGATAAATTATTTCAAGATCAAAGAAAACCCTCAAATTTAAAAATTGCCATAAAACTTGCAGACCTCTGAAGACATTTCCTTGGACCCATAGGGGTCTGCAGACCTTAGTTTGAAAGACATTGTCCTATGTTAAGCCTGTGACATTAAGTTAGAAAACATATGTTACTGTCAAATTATAGGCGTATATATGTTTAAAGTATGGGATTAACATTGACCCATAATGTTTTTGTTGGCACTGCATTTCTCCTGCCTAGTTTTTTTTTTTCATGTAGATATGAAACACAAAGGCAGAGATTATTACACAACTGTGTTTCTAAATATTTCATTACAATCATATTCCTTGGTGTTAATCAGCAAAGATCTGCACATATGAAATGTACTGTCCAGTGTTTGATCATGACCATACTCAGGAATTGTTATTTTACTGCTAATTAATCCAGGAAACCTGATAAAAATTTGCAAAAATATTCTTAAAGCTACTTAAAGACTACAGCTTCATCTGTGAATTATGAGAACACGTATTACTACAATATACTTTGCAATAATGAGAAATTAGGGCAAAACTGTATCAAAATAACCATTTCCTCTTCATGTCATTGTTCTCAAATTTTTCCAGTATATGAATGTGTCACGTCATATATTTTGACAATTTACTCATCTATTGAAATTTATTTCTTAAGCATCTATTGTGGGCATAGAATCATTAATATACTGTGTCCTGAACATAAGTCTTTTTAAAAACTTTTTAATGTTTATTTATTTTTGAGACAGAGACAGAGCGTGAATAGGGGAGGAGAAGAAAGAGGGAGACACAGAATCCGAAACAGGCCCCAGGCTCTGAGCTGTCAGCAGAGCCCGATGCGGGACTGGAACCCACTAACTGTGAGATCATGACCTGAGCCGAAGTCAGACGCTCAACCGTCTGAGCCTCCCAGGCGCCCCCTAAACATAAGTTTTAAACCAATTTCAAAAGGGTCAAAAGAGTCAAAAGAACAAAGGTGTTTCTCAATGTCTTTATTACTTCTCTTTAAAATTTAAGGAAAGTACAAAAAAGTAAATTCAAAAAGAATGAAGGACCTAAATGTGAGACAGGAAACCATCAAAATCCTAGAGGAGAAAACAGGCAACAACCTCTATGAACTCAGCTGCAGCAATTTCTTACTAGACATGGCTCCATAGGCAAGGGAAACAAAAGCAAAAAATAACTACTGGGACATCATTAAAATAAAAAGCTTCTGCACAGGGAAGGAAACAATCCACAAAACTAAAAGGCAACTGATTGAATGGAAGAAGATATTTGCAAATGACACATTGGATAAAGGGGTAGTATCCAAAAATCTATTTAAAAAAACCTAAACTCAACACCAAAAAATCAAATAATCCAATGAAGAAATGGGCAGAGGACATGAATAGACACTTTTCCAAATAAGACATCCAGATGGCTAACAGACATAAAAAAAAAGGCTCAACGTCATTCATTAGCAGGGAAATACAAATCAAAACCACAATGAGATACCAACTTACACCTGTCAGAATAGCTAAAACTAACAACTCAGGAAACAACAGATGTTGGCAAGAATGTAGAGAAAGAGGAACCCTTTTTTACTGTTGGTGGGAATGGAAACTCATGCAGCCACTCTGGACAACAGTATGGAGGTTCCTTAAAAAGATAAAAATAGAATTATCTTACAACTCAGCAATTGCACTACTAGGTATTTATCCAAAGGATACAAAAATGCTGATTTGAAGGTGCACACACACCCCTATGTTTATAGCAGTGCTATGAACAATAGCCAAATTATGGAAAGTGCCCAAATGTCTATCAACTGATGAATGGAAAAAGAAGAGGTGGTATATACCAGGGAATATTATTCAGCCATCAAAATGAATGAAATTTGGGGTGCTTGGGTGGCTCAGTTGGTTAAGCGTCCAACTTCAGACCAGGTCATGATATCATGGTTCGTGAAGTTGAGCCCCACATTAGGCTCTGTGCTGACAGCTCAGAGCCTGGAGCCTACTTGGGATTCTTCGTTTCCCTCTCTCTCTGCCCCTCCCCCAGGCTCTCTCTCTCTCTCAAAACAAATAAATATTAAATTTTTGTTTTAAATATTAGAAAAAAATGAAATCTTGCCATTTGCAACAACGTGGATGGAACTAAAGGTATTATGCTAAGCGAAATAAGTCAATCAGAGAAAGGCAAATATATGATTTCACTCATGTGGAATTTAAGAAACAAAACAGATGAACACAGGGGAAGGAAAGTAAAAATACAGTAAGATAAAAACATGAAGGCAAATCATAAAAGACCCTTAAATATAGAGAACAAACTGAGGGTTGACAGAGGGGAGGTGGCTAGGGGCTGGGGGCTGGGGGCTGGGCATTAAAAGAGGGCACTTGTTCAGAAAAAAAAATTGAAGAAAGTGGGCAATGAATAACATAGGTGGTAGTTATTAAGATACTGATCCCAAAGAAAAGTTTAACAGTTTGATGGCTTTGCCTGCACTTAATACTTTTTATTAATGTATGGATGTAATAACTTCCTAAAATTTAATTAATAAATAAAATCATGGATTTTAAGTTAGAAATGCTGTTAGATAGTATGAATACTATGCCCTCTTTTCACAGTTGAATAAACAGAGGGTCATAAAGTCATCTATTTCAGAGGTTGCTTTATGAAAATTGTCTAATGTATATCATAAGTTCTTCAATGTCTAATTCACCTCATCCAACATCTAGCACATTATAGAATACAAGCTTACTAAATAAATGCTTTTGAGGATGATGATACTTAGATATCAACTGAAGGACAATCTTGACTTTTCTAGGTCTACTGTAATTGGATGGCATAAACAGAAATTTATTATCTCACAATTATGAAGTCTAGAAGTATGAAATCAAAGTATTGGGAGAGTTTTTCTCTCTGAGGGCAGTGAGGGAAGGCTCTGCTCTCTCCTCGTTTATACATGGACATCTTCATGTTCATATGTCATTCTCTCTCTATGCATACCAGTATCCAGACTTCCCCTTTTATAAAGACACCAGTTACATCTGGTTAAGGGCCTACTTTACTAATCTTAATTTAACTAATTATATCTGTAATGACCCTATTTCAAAATAAATCTACATTCTGAGATACGGAGGGCGGGGGGTAGAACTTCAATGAATTTTTGGGGGTAGGAGACACAGTTCAAACCATACACTAATTGCTTATTCCCATTACAAGATTAGAAGCTGACTTTCCTTATCAGCCGAAAAGGCCATCAATTCCTGTGTCCCTCACACACACCCAGTGATATCTACATCTTCATGCATGAAACCTAAGAATATGTTAAATTCCAACGCAAAAGTGAATTAAGGTTACAGAAAGAATTAAGATTTATAATCAGCTGACCTTAAAATAAAGACCTTATTTTAGATTATCTGAGTGGGCCAGATGTAATCACAAGGATCCTTAAATGTGGAAGATGGAGTCAGAAGAGTGCCAGAGTGATGCGATATGAGAAAGATTTGATTGGCCATTGCTAGCTTTGAAGATGGATGCAGCAACAAGCCAAAGAGGGTAGCCTCTAGAAGCTAAAAAAGGTAATAAAGTAAATTATTTCCTAGAGCCTTTAGGGGGAAAAAATCCCTGTTGACACGTTGATTTTAACTCAATGATACCTATTTCAGACTTCAAACCACCAGAACATAATGCATGTGTTATTGTAAGCCTCTATGTTTGTGGTGATTTGTTACAGTAGCAAATGGAAAACTAAGTATAGTTTCTTTTGAAGATATTAGTGACAGTGACCCCAATACGTTCATACTCTTTTGTAACACTCTGTTGACAATTAGGAAAAATATCATTTCAACAGTAAGGCCATTACTACCATCAAAATAATTGGATTCACTCAGGCTCAACAATTTTACCCATCACACAAGAGTAGCTATTCTCCCAATGAGATAGACTCCAAAATGGAGCAAAGCTGATGTATATTAGACAAGTAAGACTTTGATTACATATTTCTTTACACATGTGAAAACTGTATAAAAGAAATTAAGGTATTTTTCTGATTATCAGCTCTTAAAAGTCTAAGTTGCACAGAAAGTCATATTTCACTTTATATCAGTGCTTCTCAGAGTTTAATGTGCATATGAGTCACTTGGAGATATTAAAATGCAGAATCTGATTCAGTAGGTCTTGGTTGAGGACATAGATTCTGCAATTTCTAAGAAGTTCCCAGGTGATGCTCATGCTTGTACTCCATGTAACACACTTTGAGGAGCAAAAATTTAATAGATATAGATGCATTCAACCCTACCAGAAAAGTACACTGGCTAAACATCACAATCAATAATGAGTTTTTAAAAGTGTCTCTTTACATTAAGCACTAGCTGTTGGGAAAAGAAGAAATAACTGAAACTTACCTTTAGCATCTTTTATTTATTTTTGAGAGAGAGAGAGACAGGGAGAGACAGAGAGACAGACAGAGCATGAGAAGGGGAGGGGCAGAGAGAGAGGAGATGCAGAATCTGAAGCAGGCTCCAGGTTCCGAGCTGCCAACACAGAGCCCAACACGGGGCTCAAACCCATGAACTGTGAAATCATGACTTGAGCCGAAGTCGGTCGCTTAACTGACTGAGCCACCCAGGTGCCCCAAAACTGACCTTGAGCATCTTTCAAACATTCATTGGTGATAAAAGTTAACCTATAGGTTCTAAATAAAATGTCTGACTATTTTAATAATTTACATACATATTCAAAAATAACTCCATGCTGTCTCAGGATAGCGGGGATAAGTCAAGGCTGAGTATTCTATGACTAATGTAATAGTCCCACTAATGTAGAATATGTTTTTTCTTCCATATTTCATAATGCCCTGGGTCTCTTTCAATTGTTGTTCTATTGAGGAGATTTCAACACACCTGATGGGTCTATGGAAACGTAAAGCTATTTGGAGGATGGGCCTCAGATCATTACTTTCCTAAATGACATAACTACTTCATCCATAAAACACACAATACATAGCCCAAGTCAACCAAGTAAGACAATATGTAAAGAAAGATATTAGTGTATAATGTATATAAACAATGTATATTAGTGTAACAAAACAAAACCCAAAGAAGACATGCTTTTGCCATTGCTTTGTACTTGACAATAGGAAAGAATAGTGTATGGGTCTATATGCCCTCAGCCTCTGAAGCCATTGGAGGCCAACACAATGATCCCTTTCTCTTAAGCCTTGGCCTTTCTATTAAAATTGTTTAGGGGCACCTGGGTGACTCAGTCGGGTAAGTATCCGACTTTGGCCTAGGTCATGAGCTCAAAGTTCCCTAGTTCGAGTCCCATGTCGGGCTCTGTGCTGACAGCTCAGAGCCTGGAGCCTATTTCAGGTTCTGTGTCTCCTTCTCTCCCTCTCTCTCAATGCCCCTCTGCCACTCACACTCTGTTTCTCTCAAAAATAAACATAAAAAAATTAAAATTATTTGTCTCCACTGACAGAAAAAGGAAAAATGTCATAGACCTAAAGACTCTGAAAGACAGTCTCTTTCTCAGAAAGAGAAATTAGGGGGAAATTACACACACACACACATATATACATACATACAAACAGTTTTTAAAAACAATAAATAAAGATGGGCCTCACTCTAGCTCTCTAGTCCATAACCTAGTAAAGAGTGACGCATCTACAATGGCATCTCCTTTAAAGCCCTGGATCTGCCACTTACTGCTTGCATGACCTTGGGCAAGCATCATGCACAAACTGTTGTGTACATGAGAAAATTGCCTACCTGAGACATGTTTGCATTTAAAAATCTTAAAATAAACTGCCACCAACTCCAAGGGAAAAACTGCTAAGAAAATGTTTTCCCAAATTTTTGTCACTCTGACAATACATTTTTTGAGTATACCTACACACAATATTATATTAGTTTTAGGTGTACGACTCAGTGATATGACAAGTTTACACATTATGCTATGTTCAAAAGTATAGCTACCATCTGTCCCATTCATAGTGATTACAATATTATTAACTGCATTCCTTATGTTCTGCTTTTTATTCCTTTGACTTAATCATTCCATAACTGAAGGCCTGTATCTCCCTCCCCCCTTTACCCATTTTGTCCAAATCTCCATCCCCCTCCATTTTAAAGCTTCTAAGGATCAACCCAATTCGAACATAACTCTAGTTATAGAACAATAGGAGACCAAGTAGGTAGGACAGCTTCTATTGCAGATTTCTTTATGGATGACAAATGTAAAGTATAGCATTTAATTGATATAATATAATCTCATTTATTTAGTTGCCATGTACCTAGATATCCAATTAATCTAGGAAATCTTGCTACTAGTTGGTATATGGATGACTCCACTTCTGCAGACAGGTTTCAGTCTGTTGTCTTGAAATTTTACATACTAGACAGGTCTCATAGTGTTAGTTACAGCTTCTGAATATGCTAACCTCTCCAGCTCCCTTCTTATGCAGAATCTATCTCTCTAGAATTTTCACTCCTTACTTACAAACCACTATGCCTAGATATAATGTACTCTATACAAGTATATTAAGACAGCACTAATTTCATGTTTAGCTAACTCTACTATAAAATTAAAATCAACAATTCAAGTATTTTTACTGTGTTTGGGGGTAACAACACACAATATATAATTCCTTCTGGAAGTACAATACAATTTTAAAAGCAGAACTAATTAAATATCTTTAAATATATATTTCATACAAAATTTAATGCCATATTTTTCAATCAAGACCAAGAAAGTATGTTTTAGTAAAATACCTAAAAAGAAATGTAGGTATACACCATTTGGTCAGGCTTAGAAATCAGCGACTTTATACAAGTAGTATGTTGTTCATGGAAAACATTATGATATAAAACACACACACACACACACACACACACACACACACAATTAAGCTGGGGCTCCAGATATTCAGATTCTTGCTAAAGCTCTGCCAAAGATTCATTGCATATTACTTTGGTCAAGTATAGTTTGATGATTAAAAGTCAAAACAGGGGGTCCTGGGTGGCTCAGTTGGTTGAGCATCCGACTTCGGCTCAGGTCATGATCTCACAGTTCATGGGTTCAAGCCCTGTGACGGGCTCTGTGCTGACAGCTCAGAGGCTGGAGCCTGCTTCGGATTCTGGTGCTCTCTCTCTCTCTGCCTCTCCCCTGCTAGCACTCTGTGTCTCTCTCTCAAAAATAAACATTTTTTTTTAAAAAGAGTCAAAACAGACCAATGTTTGAACTCTGTGACATTTTATAGTTGTGTGGCCCCAGGGAAGTCAACCACTTTAAGCCACTGTTTTCCCATTTGTAAAATGAGAAATAATACTAGAAACTATCTCATAGGGATGTCGTGAGGTTTAAATATGATAACATATAAAGTTGTTAGCACAGTGCCTGGTATTAAGTGTTTAATAAATATTACCATTTATTAATCCTGCTAAGGTACTACACTTCTCTATACTTCAGCTTCCTCATTTGTAAAATGGGGAGATTGGCTCATCATTATAAAATCTCCTGCAGCTCAAACTAAAACTTAAATGACAACGTCCAATGCCATCCTTTCATTGAGATAGGAATTGTAAAATAAACCTTAAAACACAAATACCACACTTTTATTTTTTTTTATGTTTTCTAAAATTGGCAGCATATGATGCATAGGGGCACATGTACCTCCATGTTTATAGCAGCACTTTCAACAATATCCAAATTACTATGGAAAGACCCTAAATGTCAATCAATTGATGAATGGATAAAGAAGATGTGGTTTATATATACAACGGAATACTACTTGGAAATGAAAAAGAAATAAAGTCTTGCCATTTGCAGCAACGCAGATGGAACTGGAGGGTATGATGTTAAATGAAATAAGTCAGTCAGAGGAAGACAGATACCATACATTTTCACTCATATGTGGATCTTGAGAAACTTAACAGAAGAACATGGGGGAGGGGAAGGGGAAAAAAAGTTACAGACAGGGAGGGAGGCAAACCATAAGAGACTCTTAAATACAGAGAACAAACTGAGGGTTGATGGGGGGTTGGGGGAGAAGGGAAAGTGGATGATGGGCATTGAGGAAGGTACTTTTTGGAATGAGCACTGAGTATTGTATGGAACCCAATTTGACAATCAATTATATTTAAAAATAAAATAAAATGAATAAACATTTAAAAAAATAATAATAATAATTGGCAACATATTCCTAAGCATTATATTCTATCTAGAGTGTCCTACCTTTGAACAGTTTAGTCTATTGGTCTATATGTGAATATCTAGGTAAGTCTTATTAATTACTATGAAATGGTTGCAAGCTAAAACACTTTGAGGGAATTTACATAATATAGGTAATAAGAGAAAAAGTCAAGGACAAAGGATTTTCCCTTATAGTAAATAACATTCACAGTTCATTCATAATGATATATGACAAATATTTTTAAATTTATAGGTTATAATACCCTTCTAGAATGATTACTATCCACTTCTAGAATGATTATTATCCATGTTCTTAAGCCACATATGATATTGTTTGGCATGGTGCCTCAAAGTGAAGCAGCAGCCAAAGTGAAATCTGTGGAAAGTCTCTATATTAAACAATGTCTATCAAATAAAACTCAGCTCCATGAAACAATGCACTTTGAAGCCGAAGGGGTAGGAAAGTGGCAAGTGATATGTTATATGATAACAATTATGATAGCTATCACAATGATTAGCTCTCATTTAACAGAGGTACAAATGAAAACTATTAGTGACAGTCAATGCAAATCAGCAACTGTATGATATATTGCAATAAAACACAGTAAATAACTAGTAGGTTTTAACAGAACATACATGATGTAATGTCATAAAAGAGAAGTACAGAAAATGGGAAATGTCTTAGTATTTTTCAAACTGAGAAAGTTAGAGATAGAAACACTTCTGGGTTAATGTCCCCTTGGTCTTTTATGAAGACAGTATATATTTGGAGGCCACCCACTATATAGATATGTCCATATTGCCTTTTCTCTGATTCATGCTCAAGTTTATTCAGTCACTGGAGGGTCCCTTGCCTGAGCAATGATGAATAAATTTTCACATATATACAGTTTTCTCTATAATAATACTTTGTTACCCAAGAAATTGGGATACAAAGACAATATATGGTTACAGATACTTCCAATAATCATCCAGGTGCTGTAGGCAGAAGATAAAGAATTAGATGGCATGGTCCCAACCCTTAAGAGGGGGTTTAAAATCCACTTGAAAAGTTTAGTCCCACACACACACATGCACACAACCCAAATAAGACAATAATACAGGCTATAAGAAAGTGACAAATATAAGAACTGATGTAGAAGTTCTAGAAAAGGTGAGCTTAATGATGGTTGGGTTACACTTGGAAGGCACTTAGGGAGAGGTATAAATTGAGTTGAGTTTTCAAATTCGGTACGATCTGAATGGGCAGAAGAGAAGGCATCCTGGGTGAAGGGAATGGTGGTGAGCAAGGAGCAAAGCTCTGGAGATAGATGGTCCAAAGGACATTAAGAAGAATTATACACTGAAGAATTAAGTAAAATAAGACTCCTATGGTACAATAAAGCCAGATCATGAAGTTTTTGCAATCCAAGTGGAGTTGGGCTTGAAACAATAAAAAAAAAAAATAGAGCCAAGAATATTTTGGTGAAGAAAATGACTTGGTAAAAGAAGTGCTCACTGACCATTAGTCTGGCAGAATAAATTAGGGATTTGGAGCACAAGTGAAAGCTGGCTAGGAGGTTCCTGGAGTGACTGGATGGGTGGTGAAGATAGCTTATATTGTAGGATAAAGGAAGAATTATAATAGTGACCTTTGAAAAGAAAATTTCCCAGGACTTGACAACCCCTTAACTATAAAAAATAGACGGGAAAAATCAGATTTCTCTATGAAACAGTCGAGAGTTAATAACACTACTGTACAATTTTTCCACCAAGAACAAACAGGCAGGTTTTTCCTCACAATTGCTGAGTAATATTGCCCCTCCCAAAAAGGGAGAATTAGAAAGGGTCTCTCAAACAGGATTTGACTTTGGTGGTTTTAGCAGAGAAACAGGAAGAAAGAAGAAAATCTTAGCACCAACCTGAAAGGGAGACCAAGGCTTTATAAGAAACCGTTTCAAGAAAGAAAGAAGAAAAAAGAAGACAAGAAAGTTAAATTTCTTACTCTGACTCTCCACAATGGGTCTCCCTCTGAGTCTCTCCAAAGAGTTTAAATTTCAAAATCATTGAATGGTACCTCAAATCAGAGTTAGCACTGAAGATTAAAAGTTGGATTCATTTGAATAATTAGTGGTTTTTTTTTTTCTTCCAAAGGTTTCTCATCTCAGTAATTTCTACTCCACAGATTCCTCTCCGACTTCTTTCAATTATTACAAACCTGGTATATGTAGATTAAGAATCTGCTTTCTTAAATTCATCAAACCCATTTGGGGTGTGGGTATGCCCAATAAGCCAGATTTAAAATAACTGGCACACCGCTCTCCATCAATCAGCCCTTGAAATATCACAGGGCCAACTCCCCAGCTCTTTCTATACTCAGCCCAGACAGAGCTCAGCGCCACCTCCTCCAGCGAAACCGAAAAGGCGCCTGCGCAAACTCTACGTCTATTCTTCTCGCCACGAACTCCCCCCTTCCCCTCCCCCACATGTTCTTAATGCGCAAGCGCAGCACTCAGTGAGTTTGAGTAGGGCTGTGAGAAATCGGCTGTCCAGTGAAATCTAGTAGTGGTAGAATTCATCCCCCGCCCCCGCCTCCTTTCTTCAGAGGCAAATGTGCCACTTCCTCCTACTCCGAAGGCAGAAGCGCATCCTCAACGTTGCCCTCTCTAGGAGCAAGATCCTTTGCACTCTGGCAATACCTGCTATATCCCTATCCTCAGCTCTTTTTTAACCTCACGCTGCCGCCAGCCTTTGCTTGGAAACTAGATACAGTTGGCTCCCCAAAAGCCGCCGCAAATTTGTTGGCAGCCTCTGTAGGCCTCTGAACCTATAAGCTCCCTACTGGGCAAAGCATTAGCTCGGTGTCTTGCTCATCGTCTTTCACCCTTCACACCCACCCAGACTGGGTACTTACCTCGCAGCGTGGTGCGGTCACTGGAAGGATCGGAGGATCCCCAATCAGGCCAGTGCCTAGGCAGGCAGATTCAGCAAGATTTTTCCTGGGTCTTACAGCCTCCTCAGACAATGAAATCAGCGTGTCCGATCATCAATTCTCATCATGATTGTGACGTCACAAAAGACAGCGACCAATGGGAGCCCGAGATCAGCTCGGACAGTCCCAGGCCTCAGCCCAGAACCCAAGAGTGGGGAGGGGGGAGGAATGATAGCTGCCTGCAGTGGGGCTGCCTCTTCCCTGCTATCAGCTGTGTCCAAGGCCAGGCCTTTCTGTATCTTTCCCTTCCTGAATAGCTGTGAACACCCAGCATCCCTGTGACTATAATAGTTAATATGCCACCATTTGAGCAGGTGCTGTCTGGTCTTCCAACTTCAGATTCGCTTTCAGCAGAATTGTTGCATGCCAAAATCAAATGATTACATACAGAAATAGTCTTTTGTGGTCAGTATTCAATTGGCATGCATATATTCAGTATTAGTAAAATCAAGAAGGTATCTATCAAGCTTTTGGAATTTGTCAATAAGAGCAAGTGTACTGTTTTATGTGACCAGTTGACTCTGGCAACTAAAACAAATTAAAATTATGACTTCTGTTCACCTAACATCAATCCTGTTCTGCCAGAAGTTAGTTGCATGGTCACAGCTACACCATTGCAAGAAAAATAAAAAACAACTCAAGCCATATGTTACACAGTTAACACCCCCCAAATTTTCTGGGTGCCATAAGAGATGTACAATTTACTGGACCTATGCTATTATAGAACTTATAACATCATTGAGAAGACAAGATTAGCACACATTAAACATTCACAACACTAAAATTAAGTACATTATTGGGTGCTCAATTATCAACTATGGACAAGATATACATCATTTGATGACTGGAAACAACAGCGAGGTGATGACAGTTGGGGGAGCATTTTATTTTGTAATTGAAACTTGAGATAGTTCTTGAATGGTGGATAAGAGAAAACTTTAAGCACTGTCTTAAAGGGGAAGGAATAGACAAAAATTAAACCCGTGATAAAATCAGCCTAGCAAATAGAGGGCATATATGAGGACTTGTGGGGAAATAGGATAGGAAATAGGATAAGTATTTGAAAATAGGCAGAGAATGTTGATTTTATTAAAAGCCACTAAAGATCCTAAGGCAGGGTACCTCAAACCTATACAATCTAGACAGGAGCTTCAATGATTTTTTAAAAGAAAATCAAATCATGCCCAGCTCCAGAATGTCCAATGGTTTACATTCACATATACTATAAAATGAAAATTTCTTACCATAGTCTGAAACTCCTAATTGATCTGGCCTTTGCCATCTTTCTGTCCTCACCTCCTGCCACCCTGCAATTAACGCACTTTCAAATCACACAGGCCTATCCGTTTCTCAAACAAATTAATCTCATGACCACATCAGAACCCTTGCACTATTGTTCCCTTTGATCTTTGCCTGACTTTACTCCCTTATTTGATTCATATCTCTGTTGTCATGTAACTTCATTAAAAGTAATATCTAAAATTTTAAAGAAATTACACTGTAATGCTATTTCAAATTGTGATCTTCTCAACACTTCATCTATCTCCCTATACTCCCTTTCCTCTTTTATTTCTCTTCATAGCACTTACTATCTAACATGCTCTTTATTTTTAGTTATTGCAAATATGAGCTCCATGATGGCAGGATTTTTTTTTGTCTGTCTTATTTTTATATCCCTGGCTTCTAGAAGAGTCCTAGATACAAAGAAGACAAATCAGTAAGTTTTTGTTGAATGAATGACTGAAAGCAAATTTTTCAAGTAATTGGTCATCAATTTGCAGCTTGAATCAGATCAGGGATAGTCTGGAAAAAGAAAGATCAGTTAGACAGTTGTAGTGGTAATACAGCTTCTAGATGACTCAGTCCTAGATCAGGGTGTCAAGAGCAGTAATAAAGAGAAATTATTGAATTTCAAAGAAGGAATGATTAGGATGAAAATGGAGGATTCAGAGATAGACTACCTATGATAGAAAAACAAATTCATTAAGTACACACTGCATATGTTGAACTTAGGTGATTTGAGAGAAAAAGAAATGAAGGTTCCCTACCCTTAAAGAATGTATAGTCCAACTGATAAGAGAAGACAAATATGAAACCAGAGTACAAACAGAGGTAATTAAATTCACCCAGTTTCTCAGTCTTCTTTTCCCTTCACACTCTATATCCAAGCCACTCATGAATCCTGTAGGTTTTACCTTCAAAATAAGTCCAAAATCTAAGCACTCCTTACATCTTCCATTACTGT
The DNA here is from genome assembly GCF_022837055.1 of Prionailurus viverrinus. NCBI lineage: Eukaryota > Metazoa > Chordata > Mammalia > Carnivora > Felidae > Prionailurus > Prionailurus viverrinus. The sequence continues at coordinate 62,543,688 of NC_062579.1, forward strand.
TCCAACAAAGTCACTATTGTTTCTAGCTTGAACCACTGCAAAATCATCTTATATGGTTTGCTATTGTCTACTACTACCTTTTTTAATACTTTCTCTTTTTTTTAACTTTTCAACATTTATTTAGTTTTGAGAGACAGAAGACAAAGAGTGCAGTGGCGGAGGGGCAGGGAGAGAGAGAGGGAGACACAGAATCCTAAGCAGGCTCCAGGCTCTGAACTGTTAGCACAGAACCCGATGTGGGACTTGAACTCATGAACCACCAGATCATGACCTGAGCCGAAGCTGGACGCTTAACTGACTTAGCTACCGAGGCACAAGAACACTTTCTGTTAATAGCAGTCAAAATATTCTTTGTAAAGTTGAATAGGATCATATTATTTCCCAGCTTAAAATCCTCAAAATGCTTCCCAACACATTAACAATAAAATCACAAATCATTGTTAGGGTTTGTTTCCTAACACTTCTTTCTGCCCTGGATCATTATGCTACACTGGCATTTTTTTTCACTCTCTCTCCTTCTTTCTGGAAATCCTGTTGTCTTTTTGGGACTTTTCACCTGCTATGCCTTCTTGGAAAACTCTTCTCCAAGATCTTCACATAGCATACTACTTCACTAAGGTTGCCAGCTAAAATTTACTTCCTCAGATGTGTCTTTATGGACTAATTTATTTAAAATAGCATCCCCGGGCGCTTGGGTGGCTCAGTGGGTTAAGCGGCCAACTTTGGCTCAGATCATGAGCTCACAGTCCGTGAGTTCGAGCGATGCATCGGTCTCTGTGCTGACAGCTCAGGTCCTGGAGCCTGTTTCGGATTCTGTGTCTCCCTCTTTCTCTGACGCTCCCCGTTCATGCTCTGTCTCTCTCTGTCTCAAAAATAAATAAACGTTTAAAAAATTAAAAAAATAAAATAAAATAGCATCCCCAAATCATACTATCTCCTCTATCTTCTGGTTGTGTTTATTCTTCTCAAATCACTATGGGAAATCACAATTTGCTTATTTATTTTGCTTTTCCATAATGGTAGAAATCTTATCTCTCTTATTTACTGTTATATTCCCAGTGCCTAGAACTGTTGGTGGTGTGAAACTCTGTTGAGTGAATGGCTGTGGAAAAGGATAGATGGTGTGGTATAAGCTAGAGTAATTGGTATTCAGAAATCAGAGATATTTCCAGTACCATGTCATAGGTATCCACACCTGTTCTTCATGCAATGTATCAATCAAAGCCATGTTTATTGAATTTGTGGTTGAAAACAATCTGGGAGGAATAATGAAAGCATAGATATTAAACAAGATTTCAATGATCTCAAAAAACTCAACATTCAAATGCAGCAAGATCAAATTTGGCAGGGTTTAACAGTTAAATCTTACTTTTAGATTTACAATAATTAACTGCACAAGTACAGGATGGGCAATAAACACTTAAAGTGGGAAAATTTTATTTAAAAATTGTATACATTTAGTATGAGCTGGTGTACCATAGGGGTTAAGCAAAATAATTGAGACTTAAACTACATTAAGAAAAAGTTAGATCTAAAGTAAGAATGTTAAGAGTCTTACAATCCTTGATCCTTATCAGATAAAATCTGCTCTATTCAGCCGATTGTTTCATTTAAAAAAAAAAAAAACTTCACAAAAGGCTGCATCTAGAGAAGAGAAATCAGGAATGATGAGGCATCTTAAAAATATGTGATAAGAGGCAAAGCTCCAAGAAGTGAGGATGTTTAGTATAAAGAAGGGAAGATCTGAAGAAAATATAACTACATTTAAATATTTGAAAGACTACTAGGGCAAAGAATGATGGACTTACTGTGTGGTTCTCAAGAAGGCAAAACCAAAGCCAAAAAAGAGAACTGACAGGGAGGCAAGTTTCAGCTTTGTATTCAAGTTTTCAAAAATGATAGGGCTGCTTTATAAATTCAAAAGTCCTCAAATCATTGGAAATGTTCAAGCATAATGACAATCAATCAGGAATAAAGGCTTATCTTTGTTGAGTGACTGCTAAAATCCATTCCAACATGGACTTTACTAATCTTTGGATCATGTCAGATAGGAATTAGTCCAGAATATGCCTTGAGAGTAGAAGTGGGTTTGGTCTTTTAGGATTTGGTTTGGTGGAGCTGAATGGGAGAGAAGTTCTAGGTTGGGGCACCACTAATAAAAGAAAAAGAATTCACTGCTATCCAATTATTCAGTAAGTGGAATCTAAATAAAACATTTTCACAGTGCATTTTGGGTCAGTGTGGGACTGCATACAACAAAGAAAGTGCTTTCAACTTTCATTTTCCTCTTTAAACTTTTTCCCATTAATAAGCAATTCATTTCCAGTTTATCTTAACCAAGGCAACCACTTGTTAACATATGTGAAACCTGCCTATATAAGTCCAAAACACAACTCTTAACAATATGGCTTGCTAGGATTAAAAAAAAGGTTTTAAAAAACTAACTTTTAAGCTACTGAAAATTGGGTTGATTTCCCTGGTCAAGTTGATTTTCATTAATCAGAAAGTCAATGCTTTGTAGATAATTGAGGCTGTTTACGTCTCTTTCATTTTTTTGCTCTCCAACATTTAGGCATTTTGCCACTTACTGACATCTTCAAAGTTGCACAATAAAAATTAACAAGCAAATTAAAATTAAGTGTTGTCCTTTTAAATGTTCTTGATTCAAAGCATGAAGGAAATAATTTAAAATGAAAATGCAATGTTAAATGTATATGTTCTCAATAGATTTCAATTATCCATGACAACCTTGTTCTTCGTATTCTGACTAGTTAAACAGATGACAGTTGAAGAAATTTCCCTCGCTTTACTGTGGGCCAAGTCAGAGTAAAATTAAGAAGAAAAATACACTCTGCCACAAACTTTTGGTGGAAACCTCTTCAGAATTATTTGCATATTCTCCTCTGCTCTAATTATTCTTTATTTTTAAAATTGTTATTTAAATTCGAGTTAGTTAACATACAATGAAATATTAGTTTCAGATGTGCAATTTAGTGATTTAACCCTTACATGCAACACCCAGTGCTCATCACAAGTGCACTCTCTAATCCCATCACCTATTTCACCCATCCCCCACCCACCTCCTCTCTGGTAACCATCAGTTTGTTCTCTATAGTTAAGAGTCTGTCTCTTGGTTTGCTTCTCTCTTTTTCCCTCCCATGATCATTTGTTTTGTTTCTTAAATTCCACATATGAGTGAAATCATATGGCACTTGTCTTTCTCTGGCTGGCTTAGTTCACTTAGCATAATATACTCTAGCTCCATCCATGTGGTTACAAATGGCAAAATTTTATTTTTTTATGGCTGAGGAATATTCCATTGTATGCATATACCACACCTTCTTTATCCATTCATCAGCAGGTGGACATTTGGGCTCTTTGTATAATTTGGCTATTTTTTATAATACCACTATAAACATTGGGGTACATGATCCCTTCAACTTAATATTCTTTGGGTAAATACCTAGTAATGATTCTGTAAATAACCTATGCAGAACACTATATATCTACATTGCATTTTAGTTATTAAGGGAACTTATTTTATGGAAAATATATTTCATGAAACTAGTTCACTCTAATAAGTTTCAAAAATGAAACTGATTTTGGAGCTGCACTGTGATTTTTGAGATGCAAGGTTATTACTAATATTCTTGTTTTTTTTTCCTACTTAAACCAAGCATTTTTCTCTGGATCAATAGCATCATCATCTGGAAATTTGTTAGAAATGCAGACCTGAGGGCCCCACCTACAGATCCAGAAATTCTGAGAGTAAGACTCGGCAACCACTGTTTCAATAAGCACTCCAGAGAATTCTTGTGTATGATAAAGATTGAGATCCAATGTATTAAGCTGTAAGTATAAAAGGGAATACTGGAGACAACTTCATTCCACAAACTTTCATTTAGTTGCTATTATGTACAGACATATGTAATTTACTAAAACATTATTTTTGTCCTCAAGCTATTTATAGTCTAGTACAGCAGTCAAAGAATTAAAGAGAAAATGCAAAATAGTAAGATAGAGATGGAGTGGGGGCAGAGTTTGTAAGTGGATCCAGGAAAACTAAAGCTATGAATATAAGTGATTGTCTTTTGCATAGTGGAGTTCTATTTCTCACTTGTCAGCAGCTATATTTTTGATATGGCTCCGTATGTTTTTCCTTTCAGCCATGCTATTGTTGTCAGGATAAAGCAAGAGACCAGAGCCTTAGATTTTCTAATTTGACAGTTGTGCAATAGCAAACTGTTAAAAAAAATTAAAGAAACATTTTCTATACGTCCAGGAAAAAATCCACTTCTAAATGCCTCCCTTGAGGGCATAATAAAATTGATTTTTGTGTCTCTAATTCATATTGAAATATATTTGTAGAAATTTACTAGATTTTAGGGGCCCTACATATTTACATTTATTGACTTCTGGAAGAAGCTTGAACCCTATTTATAGGAGAAAAAACATATACTACTTTTTCAAGGTTAAACTGTATTTCCTTTAAATTTTAACGTTGTTCTCAACCACTTGGTTGATTGGGGGATCCTTTTGCTAATATGACATAACCATGAATCCTTTCTCCAGAAACACACACATACATTTCCTATAGATCATCATGAACTTGCTGGAGTGGCTATATCCTCAGAAATAACACTTTTGCTATATCATTAAGATGATCCAAAAAATTAACTATTTGCTCATTAGAGTTCTAATAGTAGTCCCTATTAGTCAGTTATTTAGCACTATGAAGTATGGGCCATTCCAGAATGCCTCAAATCAGGATCCTATGCAAGTTTTCACCCCAATCCACACAAATATATCAACCAGGCACCTATAATTTGATCTGAAATCTCATCTGTCTTTAGAAGAACTAAAAGATCTGAGGAGTTAAAAGTACCAGTACTCTTCAGGTCAAATCAAGGGAGGTACATTGAAAATACCTTTGTCCAAATAAGCAAAATGTATCTAAAGAAGCACCCAGGTACATGCTTCATATCTGCATTACCAAAGAAGATAGCAAAATAAAAAATCTAATTATTCTAAATCAATATTGGGCTACAGGGAAGATTGGGAAAGGAAAGAAAAAGAAGAGTTCTTAAAAATTCAGAGTCATTTGACAACTTTTTGAAAAATCGTGCTGCACAAAAAAGGATTTAAGTGGCTATTTTTTAAGATAAATTAAATAAGAAAAAAATATCTAATTTGTTACATCATTTTGCCATCACTTTTTATGGATAAGGAAAATAAAGTAAAAGGAAGTAAAGAAAAAGAAAGAAGCCAAAGACCAAACAAGATAAACTAAGGCCAGGCCAGTCTGACTTATTTAAAAATCAAGAAAGTGAGCAGTCAGGAATCATGGCAAATCAACGAACAGCAGCCATAGAAGCTTAAAGCACAAAGTATGTATAGGTAAAATGATAGATAGATATAGATAGATAGATATAGATTATAGATTTTTAACCATCTTTTTTTAATGCTTATTTATTTGAGAAAGAGAGTGGGCATGAGTGGGGGAGGGGAAGAGAGAGAGACAGAGAATCTCAAGAAGGCTGCATCCTGAACAGAGCCTGAGGTGGTATTTGATCGCACGAACCTGTGAGATCATACCCTAAACTAAAGTCAAGACTTGGACACATTACCTACTGAGCCACCCAGGCTCTCCACCATCATTCTTTTGTTTTTTGTTTTTTTTAATTTTCTTTAAGTTTTTATTTAAATTCCAGTTAGTTAATATATAAAGTGACATTAGTTCCAGGTGTACAACATAGTGATTCAACAATTCCATATATCACTCAGTGCTCATCATGAAACATGCACTCCTTAATCTCCATCACCCATTTCGCCCATACCCCCGCCCAACTCCCTTCCATTAACCATCAGTTTCTTCTCTATAAGAAGCTGTTTCTTGATTTGTCCCTCTCTCTTTTTTCCTTTTGCACATTTGTTTTATTTCTTAAATTCCACATATGAGTGAAATCATATGGTAGTTGTCTTTCCCTGATTCATTTCACTTAGCATTATACTCTCTAGCTCCACCCAAGTCATTGCAGATGGCAAGATTTCATTATTTTTAATGGCTGAAAAAAATATATATATATTAATAATTATATATATTATAAAATATATATATTAAGATTCCATTAATATAGCAGTGCTCACAGGTACAGAGCACATAACAAACTTCTAAAACCCATAAGGGACAGAAAAGTAGCCAAAATGGTGAAACAGAAGAATTCTCCTCAAAAGACATTCCAGGAAGAAGTGACAGCCAAAAAATTGATCCATACAGTTACAAGCAACATAACTGAAAAAATTAAGAATAATAGTCATAAAGTTAATCACTGTGGTTGAAAAAAGGATAGAGGAGATCAGAGAATCTATTGCTACAAAGACCAAGGGACTAAAAAATAGTCATGATGAAATTTAAAAAAATGTTAAAAATGGGGTGCAAAATAAACATGGAGCCAGCTACAGCATAGATTGAAGAGTCAGGGGAGATAATAGGTGATTTAGAAGATAAGATTAGGGAAAAAGAGGAAGCTGAGAAAAAAAGATAAAAAAAATCCAGGATCAGTAGGGGAGAATTAGAGAACTAGGTGATTCAAACAAATGGAACAATATCAATATCATAGGAATTCCAGAAGAAAAAGAAGAGAGAGAAAGGGGCTGAAGGTGTACTTGAACAAATCATAGCTGAGAACTTTCCCAATCTGGGGAAGGAAACAGACATTGAAATCCAGGAGCCACAGAGAACTCCATTCAGACGTAACTTGCATTGATCATCTGCATGACATATCATAGTGAAACTGGCAACATAGAAGGATAAAGAGAGAATTCTGAAATCAGCTAGGGATAAACTGGCCTTAACATACAAAGGTAGACACATAAGGGTAATAGTAGTCTTATCTACTGAAACTTGGCAGGCCAGAAAGGAATGGCAGGAAATCTTCAATGTCATGAACAGAAAAAAAAAATGCAGTCGAAAATCCTTTATCCAGCAAGCCTGTCATTCAGAATAGAAGGAGAGATAAAGGTTTTCCCAAACAAAAACTGAAGGAATTCATCACCACTAAACCAGCCCTACAAGAGATCTTAAGGGGGATTCTGTGAGTGAAATGTTGCAAGGCCCACAAAGTACCAGAGACATCACTACAAGCATGAAACATACAGACATCACAATAACTCTAAACCCATATCTTTCAATAATAACACTGAATGTAAATGGACTTAATGCTCCAACCAAAAGACACAGGGTATCAGAATGGATAAAACAACAAGACCCATCTATTTGCTGTCTACAAGAGACTCATTTTAGACCTGAGGACACCTTCAGATTGAAAGTGAAGGGATGGAGAACTATATGCTACTTGAAATTAAAAGAAAGCTGAGTAGCCATACTTATATCAGACAAACTAGACTTTAAATTAAAGGCTGAAACAAGAGATGAAGAAAGGCATTATATAATAATTACAGAGTCTATCCATCAGGAAGAGCTAACAATTATAAATGATTATGTGCCAATTATGGGAGCCCCCAAATATATAAAACAGTTAATCACAAACATAAGCTATCTTATTGGAAAGAATGTGGTAATTGCAGGGGACTTACAGCAATGGGTAGATCATCTAGACAGAGAATCAGTAAAGGAACAATGGCCCTGAATGATACATTGGACCAGTTGGGCTTGACAGATATATTTAAAACTCTACATCCAGAAGCAGCAGAGTATACTTTCTTCTCGAGTGCACATGGAACATTCTCTAAGATAGATCACATACTGGGTCACAAAACAGCACTTCATAAGTATAAAAGAATTGAGCTCATACCATGAACACTTTCAGAACACAATGCTACGAAACTTGAAATCAACCACAGGAAAAAGTCTGGAAAACCTCCAAAAGCATAGAGGTTAGAGAACATCCAACTAAAGAATGAATGGGTCAACCAGCAATTATATAAGAGATTAAAAATTATATGGAAACAAATGAAAGTGAAAAGGCAACAATCCAAAAGGTTTGGGATGCAGCAAAGGCAGTCCTGAGAGGAAAATGCATTGCAATCAAGGCCTATCTCAAGAAACAAGGAAAATCCTAAATACAGAATCTAACAGCACACCTAAAGTAAATAGAAGCAGAACAGCAAAGACACCCCAAACCCAGCAGAAGAGGAAAAATAAAGATCAAAGCAGAAATAGACAATATAGAATTAAAAAAAAACAGTAGAACAGATCAATGAAAACAAGAATTGGTTTCTTGAAAAAATAAGCAAAATTGATAAACCTCTAGCCAGGCTTCTCAAAAAGAAAAGAGACAAGAACCAAATAGATAAAATCATGAATGAAAATGGAGTTATCACAACCAATCCCTCAGAAATACAAGCAATTATTAGGGAATACTAGGAAAAATTATATGCCAACAAACTGGACAACCTGGAAGAAATGGACAAATTCCTAAACCCTCATGCACTACCAAAACTCAAACAGGAAGACACGGAAAATTTGAAAAAACCCATAACTAGTGAAGAAATTGAATCAGTTATCAAAACTCTCCCAACAAATAAGAGTCCAGGACCAGATGGCTTCCCTGGGGAATTCTACCAGACATTTAAAGCAGAGTTAATACCTATCCTTCTCAAGCTGCTCCAAAAAAGAAATGGAAGGAAAATTTCTGGACTCATTCTGTGAAGCCAGCATTACTTTGATTCCCAAAGCAGACAGAGACCCAGCAAAAAAAGAGAACTACAGGCTAATATCGCTGGCGAATATGGATGCAAATATTCCCAACAAGGTACTAGCAAATCGATTCAACAGCATATAAAAAGAATTATTCAGGGGTGCCTGGGTGGCTCAGTTGGTTGAGCGTCCAACTGCAGCTCAGGTCATGATTTCACAGTTCGTGGGTTCGAGCCCTGCATCAGGCTCTGTGCTGACAGCTCAGAGCCTGGAACCTGATTCAGATTCTGTGTCTTCCCCTCTCTCTGCCCCTCCCCTGCTCATGCTCTGTCTCTCAAAAATGAATAACGTTAAAACAATTTTTTAAAAAAGAATTATTCACCATGATCAAGTGGGATTCATTCCTGGGTTGCAGGGCTGGTTCAGTATTTGCAATCAATCAATGTGATACATAATGTTAATAAAAGAAAGGATAAGAATCACACAATCCTCTAAATAGATGCAGAAAAAGCATTTGACAAAATAGAGCATTGTTTCTTAATAAAAACCGTCAATAAAGTTGGGATAGAAGGAACATACTTTATCATCAGAGCCATTTATGAAAAGCCCAGAGCTAATATCACCCTCAATGGGGAAAAACTGAGACCTTTCCCCCTGAGATCAGGAACATGACAGGAATGTCCATTCTCACCACTGTTGTTTAACATAGTGTTGGAAGTCCTAGCATGGGCAACCAGACAACAAAATGAAATAAAAGGTATCAAAATTGGCAAAGAAGCCAAACTGTCACCTTTCGCAGACAACATCATACTCTACATGGAAAACCCAACAGACTCCACCAAAAGTCTACTAGATAGAACCGATACATGAATTCAACTAGCCACAGGGTACAAAATCAATGTACAGAAATCATTTGCATTTTTATATACTACTAATGAAGCAACAGAAAGAGAAATAAAAACTGATCCAATTTACAATTGCACCAAGAACCATAAAATACCTAGGAATAAACCTAACCAAAGAGGTAAAAGATCTGTATGCTGAAAACTACAGAAAGATTATGAAGGAAATTGAAGTAGACACAAAGAAATGGAAAACATTCCATGCTCATGGATTGGAAGAATAAATATTGTTAAAATGTCAATACTACACAAAACAATCTACACATTCAATGCAATCCCAATCAAAATTGCACCAGAATTCTTCTCAAAGCTAGAACAAACAATCCTAAAATTTGTATGGAAACACAAAAGACCCCAAATAGCCAAAGTGATAGTGAAGAAGAAAACCAAAGCGGGAGGTTTCACAACCCGAGACTTTAGCCTCTACTACAAAGCTGTAATCATGAAGACAGTATGGTATTGACATAAAAACAGACACATAGACCAATGGAATAGAATAGAGAACCCAGAACTGGACCCACAAGTGTATGGCCAACTAATGTTTGACAAAGCAGGAAAGAGTATCCAATGGAAAAAAGACACTCTCTTTAGCAAATGGTGCTGGGAGAACTGGACAGCAACATGAAGAAGAATGAAACTAGACCACTTTCTTACATAATTCACAAAAGTAAACTCAAAATGGATGAAATACATGAATATGAGACAGGAAACCATCAAACCCTAGAGGAGAAAGCAGGAAACAACCTCTTTGACCTCAGCCACAGAAATTTCTTGCTCCACACATCTCCAAAGGCAAAGGAATTAAAAGCAAAAATGAACTATCGGGACCTCATCAAGATAAAAATCTTCTGCACTGCAAAGAAAACAATCAACAAAACTAAAAGGCAACCAACGGAATGGGAAAAGATATTTGCAAATGACATATCAGACAAAGGGCTACTTTCCAAAATCTATAAATAACTCACCAAACTTCACACCCAAAATACAAATAATCCAGGAAGATATGGGCATAAGACCTGAATAGACACTTCTCCAAAGAAGATATCCAGATGGCCAACAGACACATGAGAAGATGCTCAACATCACTCCTCATCAGAGAAATACAAATCAAAGGCACACTGAGCTACCACCTCACACCAGTCAGAGTGGCTATAATGAACAAATCAGGAGACTATAGATGCTGGAGAGGATGTGGAGAAACGGGAACCCTCTTGCACTGTTGGTGGGAATGCAAACTGGTGCAGCCGCTCTGGAAAACAGTGTGGAGGTTCCTCACAAAAATAAAAATAGAACTACCCTATAACCAATAACCAGAGTAATCATCCTAGAGAAGGGAAGAGATAAGAAGGAGAAATCGAAAGGAGAATATATCTATATAACAAGAATTGTCCTTGAATTAATCCAGGCAATACAGCAGCGCTTGTCTGGAAGGGGTCTGTCTGGTTCCATAGCCTCTGTCCTGCTCCAGTAGATATGCAGTTACCTGGCATTGAGGGACATGGTTTAGTGTAGGCTGGTCCCTCCTCCACTGTGGGCCCCCAGGACTGATCCCTGAGGCCCAGCCTTGGTGGTGATGGGGAGAAAAACGGAAACCCCCCAGTCTCTTCTCCACGGACCCGGTGTCCCAAATCACTCCTTAGGACTCATTATCTCTGTGCCATGGGTGCAGACAAGGTTGTCTGTCTTGCTCTGCCAACTCCTTTGCCTGGCACTTGGCTGGGAATTAAACTCCTGCTCTCTGTGCCCCAGTACTGGGGAAGCGCCTCCGGATAGTGGTCCCAGCTGGTTTTGTCCTGTGCCATAGACCTTCAAGGAAGGGGACCATTTTTTACTGCTGGGGACTGTGCCCCGTATATACCACTGAACCTGGAGGTGCCTCCCCTTCTCCACAGGTGCCCGAACAGGGCAGCCGACCCCAGTCAGAAGATGGGATCTGTGTTTAGAGACCCTCTAACATGCAGTTAGAGATGATATACATCTCCATCTTGATGTGAGTTTTTTTTCTCTTGTCCAGATATAGTCTTACGCTTCCTCAGCAACTCTTTCTCTTCCCTTTGTCTCTCCGCAGAAGGGGATCCCTCCCTTCCATGCCTACATAGCCCATTTTATCTCCCCCAGTTCGCAATCACCCATCTATGGCCCATCAGGTTGTCCTGGTTTCTCCCTAGTAGACTCAGTCTCTTTTCCTCCCAGACTCTTAGGGTTCAAAGTCCTTTGGCTTCATCCCTTTTTTGTTTGAGAGATGTGGGAAGTATGGATCTCCCTACTTCACCACCATGTTGGTCTCTAAATGTACTTCTTTTACAATAACTATATACAAATTTAGTGAGTGACTAAAACGTTAAAACACAGAAATTATTCAGTTTTAAAGTTCATAGTTTATAAAAAATGAAGCCATTTTTCATCTAAATTACATCATGTTAGATAGTGACACAACCTTATAAGCTACAACTTTATAAAAGTAATACCAAAAGTTGACAAATAGAAGGAAGACAAGAAGAACATTATAGGTAATTCAAAATGTGTTCAAGGAATTTCTAGAAATAACAATTTATCTGAAGTAATAATGTGTTCATTATTTCTTGCCCACCATATCAAATAAAGAAGTTAAATCTCAGACCTAGGAAAGTGCTACAAAGGGAAGAGAAACTAAGAAAGGGGTTCTACAAACTTCTATCAGGCATGCCATTGTTGAAATACTACAAGTGGCCCAAGGGCCATGAAGTTGTCTACCTTCTTCACTGTAGTTAAACTTATTAATATAAATTTTCTAAGCTATAGGACAAGACTCATTTTGGTTACACACTCTCCTTAAAGTAATTAAATGCTTCTGCACTGGCAACACAGAGCCTGGTGGAATTATCTCTCTCTCCCTCTCTTTCTATACCTCCCCAAATCGTGCTGTATCTTTCAAAATAAGTAAATAAACTTTTTAAGAAAATGTTTAATCCTCTTCACCACACTCCTACTACCCATTCACTCCTTGCATTATATTTCCCAGTAAGAAAAATAATGACAATGATAAAGACAAAATAGAATCCTCAAAGACCCACAATTAGGCATACAAATAGTTTCATGTAGCAGGGATTTTATGAAATAAGGAAAGGCAATATAAGTAGTACTAGACTAGTATAAATCTGTGTTCCTTTCAAAGTGGTTGATGCAGTAAGATAGGACTGGAAAACATTGCACCAGGGTAAAGCCAAGGCAAAAGCCAATGCAGGAAGTTTAGAAAATTATGCTACTAAAAAACAACTCAGGTAAAAGGAGGCACAGAGCAATTACCTCAGACTTTTCTTTGATCTGAACATTGGGTAGAAAGAGCAAGAGTGGTCTTGAAGCTCACACATACTTTGGCCCAGTGTATTAGAGTGCTTTTATTGTGTATATTCATTAATATAAACTTGGGAGGGTTCTCTTTCATGCATTATGGTCAGAAACATGAAAATCCTCACTGTAGTACACCTAAAATTTCTGGAAAAATAACATCATTTTAAATACATAGGTGAGTTTGCAAAAAGAAAAGGAAGGACTTCCATTTGAGTAATGAGAGGTCACGCTATTTTTACCAACCATTCCTGAGAAAACAAGTTAAAATACTGGCTAGAATATTTATTTTAAAAATATCTTTTTAAAGATATCTTGCTTAGGAGCAAGAAAAAAATGATAAGATAGTTACAAACTACCAGCTAAAATTTGAAGGGAAAGTGAGAATCAGAGAAGTAAGAACACTGAAGCTATTTGGCCTTGAGAGAATTTGGTAATATAGGAAAATTTGAACCTTGTAAGCTGAGTCTTTAAAGTGTAAGCCTCAAAGGTAAAGAAAAATGATAAGTATACTATTTTTTTCTACACAAATACATATTAACTCGTCCAGAAAACCTCAAGCTCTGAATTTAGTTTAACAAGGTAACAAACTTGTAGTGTCCTTAGGCATCCAGAAGCAAATACAAATTCTCCCTAGATTAAGTCAACTTTATTCTAGGTCTCAAATTATTCCCACAGTTAATTGTTCAAGGTACTGTAAGCAACACACAATGATAATCAAGTATATAAATAACCAAGGTACCAGGAGTGAAAAACAGTGGTAAAACAGCAGATCTTCAGACTTCAGGTAATAAAGTGGTCAGAAATACCTTTAAAACAACTATGCTTACTAAGCTTAAAAAATTAAAAGAGAATATTAATAATTTTAGAGAGAACAAGAAACTAAAAAGTGACTCAGAAGAGTTGAGAAAGCAGATTTGATGACACTTATAAAAGTAAAAATTAAAATAACAAAGATAAAATGGGTGGCTTTTAATAGGAAATTAGACATAACTGAAGAGAGAATTTATGAACTAGAACATAAGTCAGAATAAATTAGCTGTCAGGCAATCACATAGACATAAAAAGATTTAAAAGATGTAAAAGAGATAGGAACCATGAAAATAGAATTAGAAGGTCTCACATGTGGTTGATCAGAGTACCAAAATGAGGGAAAAGAAAGGATGGGGTAGAATCAATATTTAAAGAGATATTCACTATGAATTTTACAGCAATGACAAAAGACACTAAAGATTCAAGAACTTTGGTGAATCCTAAAAAATATACATAAAGAAACTCACACCAGTGACACATCATAATGAAATACCAAAACACCAAAAAGAAAGAATACTTTAATAACTGTCTAAGAAAAGAGACATCTTCAAAGGAATGGCAGGTTAATTGATATCTTGTTTCTCAATGGTAGCAATAGAAATCAAGGCAGTGGAATAGTATAGCCATTGTTCTCAAATAAACTGCTAACATTCTATATCCAGTAAAAATATATTTCAAGTGAAAATATCTTTCAAATGAAAACATTGCCAGATAAAAATAAACTTAAGGAATTATTTTAAGATAACTATCACAAAGAAAAAGAATGTTCTCTTAAGGAAATAAAAGAGGTCGTTCTAAATAGAAGAAATGAAAACAAAACAAAATGGTAAATACGTGAGCAATTTTAAATGAGCATTTACTGCATGAAACTAATAATAATAACTTGGAGAATTCAATTTTTTGTCTATTTTATTTTTTTTATTTTTTATTTTTTTTATGAAATTTATTGACAAATTGGTTTCCATACAACACCCAGTGCTCATCCCAAAAGGTGCCCTCCTCAATACCCATCACCCACCCTCCCCTCCCTCCCACCGCCCATCAACCCTCAGTTTGTTCTCAGTTTTTAACAGTCTCTTATGCTTTGGCTCTCTCCCATTCTAACCTCTTTTTTTTTTTCCTTCCCCTCCCCCATGGGTTCCTGTTAAGTTTCTCAGGATCCACATAAGAGTGAAACCATATGGTATCTGTCTTTCTCTGTATGGCTTATTTCACTTAGCATCACACTCTCCAGTTCCATCCACGTTGCTACAAAAGGCCATATTTCATTCTTTCTCATTGCCACGTAATATTCCATTGTGTATATAAACCACAATTTTTTTAAACGTTTTGAAATGTTTGTTCTATTTCTTTTTTTTTTTATGAAATTTATTGACAAATTGGTTTCCATACAACACCCAGTGCTCATCCCAAAAGGTGCCCTCCTCAATACCCATCACCCACCCTCTCCTCCCTCCCACCCCCCATCAACCCTCAGTTTGTTCTCAGTTTTTAAGTCTCTTATTCTTTGGCTCTCTCCCACTCTAACCTCCTTTTTTTTTTTTTTCCTTCCCCTCCCCCATGGGTTCCCGTTAAGTTTCTCAGGATCCAGATAAGAGTGAAACCATATGGTATCTGTCTTTCTCTGTATGGCTTATTTCACTTAGCATCACACTCTCCAGTTCCATCCACGTTGCTACAAAAGGCCATATTTCATTGTTTCTCATTGCCACGTAATATTCCATTGTGTATATAAACCACAATTTCTTTATCCATTCATCAGTTGATGGACATTTAGGCTCTTTCCATAATTTGGCTATTGTTGAGAGTGCTGCTATAAACATTGGGGTACAAGTGGCCCTATGCATCAGTGCTCCAGTATCCCTTGGATAAATTCCTAGCAGTGCTATTGCTGGGTCCTAGGGTAGGTCTATTTTTAATTTTCTGAGGAACCTCCACACTGCTTTCCAGAGCGGCTGCACCAATTTGCATTCCCACCAACAGTGCAAGAGGCTTCCCGTTTCTCCACATCCTCTCCAGCATCTATAGTCTCCTGATTTGTTCATTTTGGCCACTCTGACTGGCGTGAGGTGATACCTGAGTGTGGTTTTGATTTGTATTTCCCTGATAAGGAGCGACGCTGAACATCTTTTCATGTGCCTGTTGGCCATCTGGATGTCTTCTTTAGAGAAGTGTCTATTCATGTTTTCTGCCCATTTTTTCACTGGGTTATTTGTTTTTTGGGTGTGCAGTTTGGTGAGCTCTTTATAGATTTTGGATACTAGCCCTTTGTCCGATATGTCATTTGCGAATATCTTTTCCCATTCCGTTGGTTGCCTTTTAGTTTTGTTGGTTGTTTCCTTTGCTGTGCAGAAGCTTTTTATCTTCATAAGGTCCCAGTAATTCATTTTGCTTTTAATTCCCTTGCCTTTGGGGATGTGTCGAGTAAGAGATTGCTACGGCTGAGGTCAGAAAGGTCTTTTCCTGCTTTCTCCTCTAAGGTTTTGATGGTTTCCTGTCTCACATTTAGGTCCTTTATCCATTTTGAGTTTATTTTTGTGAATGGTGTGAGAAAGTGGTCTAGTTTCAACCTTCTGCATGTTGCTGTCCAGTTCTCCCAGCACCATTTGTTAAAGAGGCTGTCTTTTTTCCATTGGATGTTCTTTCCTGCTTTGTCAAAGATGAGTTGGCCATACGTTTGTGGGTCTAGTTCTGGAGTTTCTATTCTATTCCATTGGTCTATGTGTCTGTTTTGGTGCCAATACCATGCTGTCTTGATGATGACAGCTTTGTAGTAGAGGCTAAAGTCTGGGATTGTGATGCCTCCTGCTTTGGTCTTCTTCTTCAAAATTCCTTTGGCTATTCAGGGCCTTTTGTGGTTCCATATGAATTTTAGGATTGCTTGTTCTAGTTTTGAGAAGAATGCTGGTGCAATTTTGATTGGGATTGCATTAAATGTGTAGATAGCTTTGGGTAGTATTGACATTTTGACAATATTTATTTTTCCAATCCATGACCAGGGAATGTCTTTCCATTTCTTTAAATCTTCTTCAATTTCCTTCATAAGCTTTCTATAGTTTTCAGCATACAGATCCTTTACATCTTTGGTTAGATTTATTCCTAGGTATTTTATGCTTCTTGGTGCAATTGTGAATGGGATCAGTTTCTTTATTTGCCTTTCTGTTGCTTCATTGTTAGTGTATAAGAATGCAATTGATTTCTGTACATTGATTTTGTATCCTGCAACTTTGCTGAATTCATGTATCAGTTCTATCAGACTTTTGGTGGAGTCTATCGGATTTTCCATGTATAATATCATGTCATCTGCAAAAAGCGAAAGCTTGACTTCATCTTTGCCAATTTTGATGCCTTTGATTTCCTTTTGTTGTCTGATTGCTGATGCTAGAACTTCCAGCACTATGTTAAACAGCAGCGGTGAGAGTGGGCATCCTTGTCGTGTTCCTGATCTCAGGGAAAAAGCTCTCAGTTTTTCCCCGTTGAGGATGATGTTAGCTGTGGGCTTTTCATAAATGGCTTTTATGATCTTTAAGTATGTTCCTTCTATCCCGACTTTCTCAAGGGTTTTTATTAAGAAAGGGTGCTGGATTTTGTCGAAGGCCTTTTCTGCATCGATTGACAGGATCATATGGTTCTTCTCTTTTTTTTTGTTAATGTGATGTATCACGTTGATTGATTTGCGAATGTTAAACCAGCCCTGCATCCCAGGAATGAATCCCACTTGATCATGGTGAATCATTCTTTTTATATGCCGTTGAATTCAATTTGCTAGTATCTTATTGAGAATTTTTGCATCCATATTCATCAGGGATATTGGCCTGTAGTTCTCTTTTTTTACTGGGTCTCTGTCTGGTTTAGGAATCAAAGTAATACTGGCTTCATAGAATGAGTCTGGAAGTTTTCCTTCCCTTTCTATTTCTTGGAATAGCTTGAGAAGGATAGGTATTATCTCTGCTTTAAACGTCTGGTAGAACTCCCCTGGGAAGCCATCTGGTCCTGGGCTGTTATTTGTTGCGAGATTTTTGATAACCGATTCAATTTCTTCACTGGTTATGGGTCTGTTCAAGCTTTCTATTTCCTCCTGATTGAGTTTTGGAAGAGTGTGGGTGTTCAGGAATTTGTCCATTTCTTCCAGGTTGTCCAATTTGTTGGCATATAAGTTTTCATAGTATTCCCTGATAATTGTTTGTATCTCTGAGGGATTGGTTGTAATAATTCCATTTTAATTCATGATTTTATCTATTTGGGTCATCTCCCTTTTCTTTTTGAGAAGCCTGGCTAGAGGTTTGTCAATTTTGTTTATTTTTTCAAAAAAACAACTCTTGGTTTCGTTGATCTGCTCTACAGTTTTTTTAGTTTCTATATTGTTTATTTCTGCTCTGATCTTTATTATTTCCCTTCTTCTGCTGGGCTTAGGCTGCCTTTGCTGTTCTGCTTCTAGTTCCTTTAGGTGTGCTGTTAGATTTTGTATTTGGGATTTTTCTTGTTTCTTGGGATAGGCCTGGATTGCAATGTATTTTCCTCTCAGGACTGCCTTTGCTGCGTCCCAAAGCGTTTGGATTGTTGTATTTTCATTTTCGTTTGTTTCCATATATTTTTTAATTTCTTCTCTAATTGTCTGGTTGACCCACTCATTCGTTAGTAGGGTGTTCTTTAACCTCCAAGCTTTTGGAGGTTTTCCAGACTTTTTTCTGTGGTTGATTTCAAGCTTCATAGCATTGTGGTCTGAAAGTAAGCATCGTATAATTTCAATTCTTGTAAACTTATGAAGGGCTGTTTTGTGACCCAGTATATGATCTATCTTGGAGAATGTTCCATGTGCACTCGAGAAGAAAGTATATTCTGTTGCTTTGGGATGCAGAGTTCTAAATAGATCTGTCAAGTCCATCTGATCCAATGTCTCATTCAGGGCCCTTGTTTCTTTATTGACCGTGTGTCTAGATGATCTATCCATTTCTGTAACTGGTGTATTAAAGTCCCCTGCAATTACCACATTCTTATCAATAAGGTTGCTTATGTTTATGAGTAATTGTTTTATATATTTGGGCGCTCCGGTATTCGGCGCATAGACATTTATAATTGTTACCTCTTCCTGATGGATAGACCCTGTAACTATTATATAATGTCCTTCTTCATCTCTTGTTACAGCCTTTAATTTAAAGTCTAGTTTGTCTGATATAACTATGGCTACTCCAGCTTTCTTTTGGCTTCCAGTCGCATGATAAATAGTTCTCCATCCCCTCACTCTCAATCTAAAGGTGTCCTCAGGTCTAAAATGAGTCTCTTGTAGACAGCAAATAGATGGGTCTTGTTTTTTTATCCATTCTGATACCCTATGTCTTTTGGTTGGCGCATTTAATCCATTTACATTCAGTGTTATTATAGAAAGATATGGGTTTAGAGTCATTGTGATGTCTGTATGTTTTATGCTTACAGTGATGTCTCTGGGACTTTGTCTCACAGGGTCCCCCTTAGGATCTCTTGTAGGGCTGGTTTAGTGGTGACAAATTCCTTCAGTTTTTGTTTGTTTGGGAAGACCTTTATCTCTCCTTCTGTTCTAAATGGCAGACTTGCTGGATAAAGGATTCTTGGCTGCATATTTTTTCTGTCTAGCACCCTGAAAATCTCGTGCCAATTCTTTCTGGCCTGCCAAGTTTCAAAAGAGAGATCAGTCACGAGTCTTATAGGTCTCCCTTTATATGTGAGGGCACGTTTACCCCTTGCTGCTTTCAGAATTTTCTCTTTATCCTTGTATTTTGCCAGTTTCACTATGATATGTCGTGCAGAAGATCGATTCAAGTTACGTCTGAAGGGAGTTCTCTGTGCCTCTTGGATTTCAATGCCTTTTTCCTTCCCCAGTTCAGGGAAGTTCTCAGCTATTATTTCTTCAAGTACCCCTTCAGCACCTTTCCCTCTCTCTTCCTCCTCTGGGATACCAATTATGCGTATATTATTTCTTTTTAGTGTATCACTTAATTCTCTAATTTTCCCCTCATACTCCTGGATTTTTTTTATCTCTCTTTTTCTCAGCTTCCTCTTTTTCCATAACTTTATCTTCTAGTTCACCTATTCTCTCCTCTGCCTCTTCAAGCCGAGCTGTGGTGGTTTCCATTTTGTTATGCATTGCGTTTAAAGCGTTTTTCAGCTCCTCGTGACTGTTCCTTAGTCCCTTGATCTCTGTAGCAAGAGATTCTCTGCTGTCCTGTATACTGTTTTCAAGCCCAGCGATTAATTTTATGACTATTATTCTAAATTCACTTTCTGTTATGTTATTTAAGTCCTTTTTGATCAGCTCATTAGCTGTTGTTATTTCCTGGAGATTCTTCTGAGGGGAATTCTTCTGCTTGGTCATTTTGGACAGTCCCTGGCGTGGTGAGGACCTGCAGGGCACTTCCCCTGTGCTGTGTATAACTGGAGTTGGTGGGCGGGGCCGCAGTCAGACCTGATGTCTGCCCCCAGCCCACCGCTGGGGCCACAGTCAGACTGGTGTGTGCTTTCTCTTCCCCTCTCCTAGGGGCGGGATTCACTGTGGGGTGGTGTGGCTCGTCTGGGCTACTTGCACCCTGCCAGGCTTGTGATGCTGGGGATCTGGCGTATTAGCTGGGGTGGGTAGGCAGGGTGCTCGGGGGCAGGAGGGGCAGGCTTAGATAGTTTCTCCTTAGGTGATCCACTTCAGGAGGGGCCCTGTGGCAGCGGGAGGGAGTCAGATCCGCTGCCGGAGGTTTGGCTCCGCCGAAGCGCAGAGTTGGGTGTTTGCGCGGAGCGAGCAAGTTCCCTGGCAGGAACCAGTTCCCTTTGGGATTTCGGCTGGGGGATGGGCGGGGGAGATGGCGCTGGCGAGCGCCTTTGTTCCCCACCAAACTGAGCTCTGTTGTCAGGGGGCTCAGCAGCTCTCCCTCCCTTTGTCCTCCAGCCTTCCCGCTTTCCGAGCAGAGCTGTTAACTTATGACCTCCCAGACGCTAAGTCGCGCTTGTTGTGGGAACACAGTCCGTCAGGCCCCTCCGCTTTTGCCAGCCAGACTCGGGGGCTCTGCTTGGCCGGCGAGCTGCCCCTCCGCCCCGGCTCCCTCCCCCCAGTCCGTGGAGCGCGCACCGCCTCGCCGCCCTTCCTACCCTCTTCTGTGGGCCTCTCGTCTGCGTTTGGCTCCAGCGACTCCGTTCTGCTAATCCTCTGGCAGTTTTCTGGGTTATTTAGGCAGGTATAGATGGAATCTAAGTGATCAGCAGGACGTGCGGTGAGCCCAGCGTCCTCCTAAGCCGCCATCTTGCCCCAACCACAATTTCTTTATCCATTCATCAGTTGATGGACATTTAGGCTCTTTCCATAATTTGGCTATTGTTGAGAGTGCTGCTATGAACATTGGGGTACAAGTGTCCCTATGCATCAGTACTCCTGTATCCCTTGGATAAATTCCTAGCAGTGCTATTGCTGGGTCATAGGGTAGGTCTCTATTTAATTTTCTGAAGAACCTCCACACTGCTTTCCAGAGCGGCTGCACCAATTTGCATGGGGAATTCAATTTTTAAGAAATTATACAATTAAAATACATGACATCAATAACATAAGTTGCCAAAAGGTAAATAGCATTAGAGTGCTGGAAAGTTTCTGAATTATCTGGCAGGAGAATAAATAAATTTGTTGACTTTAGACTTTTATATTTTAAGTGCACATGCTATAATGTATGGAATAAATACTAAGAAATAAAATCTCTAATTTCCAAATATCAGGCAGCAATTTGAATGATTAAAACAAACCAGTGATCAAAAAGGAGATGAGAAGAGAAAAAAATGACAGAAAAAATAGTGCAAAATAAAATGGTAAAACTTAAATGGAATTATTGCTCTATTTCAAAGATAAAGTTTGGAAGGTTGTGGATTTAAAAAATTCAATTATATTCTTTAAAAGAAGAACATATACAGGGGCGCCTGGGTGGCTCAGTCGGTTGGGCATCCAACTTCTGTTCAGGTCATGTTCTCATGGTTCGTGGTTTGAGCTCTGTGCCAAGTCTGTGCTGACAGCTCAGAGCCTGGAGCCTGCCTCAGATTCTCTCTCCCTCTCTCTCTGCCCCTCCCCTGCTTATGCTCTATCTCTCTCTGTCTCTCAAAAATAAAATAAACGTTTAAAAAATGTTTTAAAAAAAAGAAAAGAAAAAGAATAAAAAAAGTCAGTGGCCTCACAGTTTCTGACTTCAAAACTTACCACAAAGTTACAGTAATCAAAACAGTGTGTCACTCACATAAAAACAGATGCATAGGCTAATGGAATGGAATAGGTATTAATATAGAATCCCTTGCATACATGGTTAAATGATTTTTAACATGTATGCC
The DNA here is from genome assembly GCF_022837055.1 of Prionailurus viverrinus. Classification (NCBI taxonomy): domain Eukaryota; kingdom Metazoa; phylum Chordata; class Mammalia; order Carnivora; family Felidae; genus Prionailurus; species Prionailurus viverrinus. Next base: position 62,565,714 of record NC_062579.1, read on the forward strand.
AAGACAATTCAATAGAGAAAGGGCAGTCTTTCAACAAATGGTGCTTGGAAACTGGAAAAGAATGCAAAAGAATGAAGTTGGACTCTTACCTTACACTATATACAAAAATTAACTCAAAGGGGATCAAACATATAAACATAAGTGCTAAAACTATAACACTTTTTAAAGAAAACATTGAGCAAAATATTCATAACATTAGGTTTGGTGAGGATTTCTTGAATGTGACATCAAAAGCACAGGCGACAACAAAAAAATAGATAAATTGAACTTCATCAAAATTAAAACAATTTGTGAGTCAAAGAATACTATCAAGAAAGTGAAAAGGTAATCCATGGAATGGGAGAGAATATTTGGAAATCATATGTCTGGTAAGACATTAATTTCCAGAACATATAGAGAACTTCTACAACTCAACAGCAACAAATACAGCTTATTTCAAAAAATGCGCAAAGTACTTGAATAAAAATTTGTCCAGAGAAGATATACAAATGTCCAATAAGCTAATGAAAACATGCTTAATGTCACCAGTTATTAGGGAAATACAAATAAAATACCACAATGAGATGCAATTTCACAACCATTAGTATGGCTATTATCATAAAAGAAGAAAATAACAAGTGTTTGTGTAGGTATGAAGAAATTGGAAACGTTGTGCATTGCCAGTGAGAATGTAAAATGGTGTAGCAGCTATGGAAATCAGTATGGAAGTTTCTAAAAAAATTAAACATAGAATTAACACATGTTCTAGTAATTCCACTTTAAGATATATATTAAAAAGAATTGAAAGCAGGGACTCAGATTTTTGGACACCAGTTTTCATAGCAACATTATTTACAATAGCCAAAAGTAAAACTAAAAACCACTCCAAATGTCCATCAATGGATTAATGAGTAAACAAAATATAATATATATATTTATATCATATATATGCATATGCATATATGTGTACATACACACAAATATAATAATATTATTCAGGCTTGAAAGAGAAGAAAATTCTGACACATGTAAAACATGGATGAATCTTGAGGATATTATGCTAAGTGACAAATATTGCATGATTCCATTTATATGTGATTCCTAGAATGGGCAAATCCATAGAGACAGAAAGTATAATAGAGTTTGCCAGAGACTGGGGATAAGGGAGAATTGGGAGTTATTGTTTAATGAGTACAGGGTTTCTTTTGGAGATGACCAAAAAGTTCTGACAATAACAAATTATGGGAAGAATGTGAGGCAACAAAGACTCTCATAAATATAGAAGTATAAAATAATATAAATATTTATTATTGGTGGGACACCTGGGTGGCTCGGTAGGTTGAGCATCAGACTCTTGATTTCCATTAAAGTCATGATCCCAGGGTCATGGGACTGAGTCCTGAATCTAGAAGATTATCTTTCCCTCTGCCCCTCTCCCCAACTCATGCACTCTCTCTCTTTCCAAAAAAAAAAAAAAAGAACAAATATTTATTATTGGCAATATGTAACCATGAGGGCTCAAGGATAATGACATAGGGGTGAGAGATTTAAATTGTATGAATGATGACTTTTTCAGTTGAAGAGTCTAAATAAGGTTGTCAATATTATTACTTATGGTTTGTTTATGCCTGAAGTATTTTATTATTTTAAAAAGTTTAAAAAATAAAGTCATTGAAAGGTGGCATGTAAAACTGTGTGTTCTAATGTGACTAAGCTTCAGATATTCAAGCATAATTCCTTTGACAGAATCTCCACAAATCCTCGTAGCAAATTCAGTCATTATAAATAAAGCCAGAAAAAAAAAAGAAGTAAAGGCAGAACCAGTTTCTGGATCCTGGAAGTATCTCTTATAAATTTTCATGATAACTGCTTTTCTATTTTCATGACAGTTTCATATCGAGCACCTGGACCACTAGGAATATGCTAAGCCTGATGGTAGGTATGCGTCATGAACCCCATTTGAAGAAATCAAGAAATATGCCATTTCCTTAAAACTCTAAATTCCTGGAATGTATAGGTACTTACTGTTCACAGATTCTCCAGATACTAAAGGTTTAACCACTTGCTACATCAAAATTCAAATACTTTGACCAAAGAAATATTTATTTTTTAATTTGCTGGAAAAGCAATTATCATCTTTGCATTACTTTCAACTCTCCAGGTCTTGAATTTTAATTTGTGGCTAAGTTCTCTTGGCCCTTGACCTTTCAAACCCATCTTTAAACCCCTAAGATTCCAACCTTAGCAATAAGAGATGAAGCCTCAGGGCCTGTTCTGTCCTTTTACACTACCACTGAGAAAAAGTCAGATCTGAAATTTCCCCCTACTTGTAATTAACCACTTGCCAAATAAATATTGTAGGAGCCTATTTCTTTCTTTTTTTATCATTGTAGTAAGAACACTTAGTATGAGATTTACCCTCTTAACAAATTTGGAAATGCACAATATGGTATTATTTAATATAAGTACAATGTTGTACAACACATCTCTAGAATTCATTCACTTTATAAAACTGAAATCTTTGTATCTGTTGATTGGAACTTCCCATTTTTCCTTTCTCTCAACCCCTGGAAACCAAAATTCTATTGTCTATTTCTATAAGTTTGACCATACCCCTTAATGTAGTGAAATTATGCAGTATCTGTCTCATGGATTGGCTTATTTCATTAGCATAATGCCCACCATGTTCATCCATGTTGTCATATATGGTAGGATTTCCTTATTTTTAATAACATCTATTGTGTGCATATGCCACATTTTCTTTATCCATTCATCCTTTGATGGACATTTAAATTGCTCCCATATTCTGGCTATTGTGAATAATGCTGCAGTGAACATAAGAATGCAGATATCTCTTTGAGATCCTGATTTATATATATCCAGAAATAGAATTTCTGGATCTAATGCTAGGAAAACTGGATATCCACCTGCAAAAGAGTGAAACTGGACCCTTATAACACACCCTACACAAAATCAACTAAAAATGGGTTAAAGATTTAAACTAAGACCTGAAATTGTAAAAATCCCAGGAAAAAACATAGAAGAAAGTGCTTTATGGCATTTGTCTAGGGAATGATTTTTTGGATATAGCACAAAAAAAGCAAAAGTAAAGAAGTGGGACTAAGTTAAACTAAAAAAAAACTTGCGTATTTAAGGAGATAATCAGCAGAGTGTAAAGGCAACCTATGGAACAAGAAAACATTTACATACCTACATATGATAAAGGCTTAACATCCAAAATATATAAGGAACTCCTACAACTCAATTTTAGAAAATTAACCCAGTTAAAAATGGGCACAGGATTTTAAAAGAGACTGCTATAGGGAAGATATGCAAATAGCCAACAAGTAAATAAAAAGATGCTCAATATCATTAATGAGCTATCACCTCACACCTGTTAGGATGGCCATTACAAACAAAAGCTAGCAAGTGTTGACAAGCATGTGGAGAAATTGGACTCCTTGTACACTGTTGGTGGGAATGTAAAACTGTACAGCCACTATGGAAAACAGTGCAGAGTTTCTTTAAATAAAAATAAAATTAGTATATGATACAGCAACAGTGACCTAAGTCTTTAAATGCTTTTGGTGTACATATTTTCAGTCAGAGAATGAGTTTGAAAACTTTTTTAAAGCTTGTTCATTAAAGCTTAATAACCTGGATACTTAATGAAGAGTCAGGAGTAGCAATTACAAATAATTGCTCCTCCTAAAAAAAGCTCTATTCTGGGGTAGAAGGTCATGCCTAGGGTTAAATACCATGTCACTAAGAAGTGTGGGCTGCATCCCCTATCACTAGGACCAGACGAAAGAATAGGAAAGTATCAGTTCATAATTCAGTGGCTAAAATCCAGTCAAAATTAAATGTATAAACATATCAAGCTTTGAAGATAGTAAAATTAAGTATAACATTGTTTGAAAGGTTCAACAGAAATGGGAGTTTGATTATTTCCTGAATTCTGTTGTAGATTGAACTAAAGGCTTTCTTTCTATCCTGGACTGAAAGCTACTTGAGCACAGACACACTAGGCATAGTGTTTACCATTCATTTCCCTAGTACCTTTATTTTTAAATTTTTTTTAAGTAAGCTCCACGCCCAGTGTGGGTCTCAGACTCACAACCCTGAGATCAAGTGTCGCATGCTCTACTGACTAAACCAGCAGGTGACCTTTTCCCTAGTACCTTGTACATTGCTTAATATATAGTAACCACTTAGTAAATATTTGTTGAATAAATGAATCAATATTTCTCCAATGCTGACTACTTCATTCATTCTTTATTACTTAGAGTTATTATGAAAAACGTTCTGGCTTTCAACGTCTAATAACTTAAGCTTCATACTGATGTTCCAATGGGGCTCAGACCATAGTGTTCCATCATGTGATTTTTCAGGGCCCCAGGATTTGCAAAGTTATTGGGGTCATGTCCTATTTTAACTCTTCCTTTAGTGATATTTAAAACAAATGTCATCCCGACATAACAACATGTGCGTGGATCTAATGAAGAAGTTTTGGATTTTGACCCCAGCTTTCCATAACCTAACTGTATTCCTTTAAGTAAACCATCTCAACACTGAACATTTTACTGATAAAATAACGAGATTAGGCTAGAATATCTTTATCTTTTCAGCACATTTAAGTCACTGAAACAGTGACATGTTGTAAGTACAAATAAAGAACTTTAAATATTTCTGCTGAATATCAATGATGAAAATAGTAATAACAGTAATAACTAACATTTACACAGCACTTATTATATGCTAAATGTTTCATACTAATTGTTCTAAAGGTTCTTGTAATTTTTTCACTTTAATATTTATATTTTGATTCAAAACTAAGGGCTTTAAAAATAATATATACTTTTTTCTGATTAACATATGTTCATTTAAAAAATTTTACAAAATACAAAACACCACAAAGCAAAAACTTGATAAATTTTGGTGTGTATCTCTCAAGTATGTGTGCATATGTGAATTTGTATTTGTATGTAAATAAATTTGAATTACACTGAAATCCTATTTTACAAATATTTACTCAAAAGAAAGTGAACTTTTCCCTACAATATGACTTTAATTACTGCATATTATTAAATTGTATACCTTACCATGATTTAATCAATCCCCATTGCTAAATATGTTGGTTGTCTTCAAATATTGTGATGTTACAATACTGGAATGAATACTTTTATGCATAAAAAGATTATGGACATTTTTAATATGTTTCATACATATTGTAAAATTTCTTTTCAGAAAGATTTTACCAATTTATGATATGGTCAACAGAAGGCATTTCATTTTACCTTTTTTGACATTATCATTATTATTATTATTACTATTATTTACTAAACCTATAAAGGAAAAATGAAATTTTATTTTATCTTGCCTTTCTTAGATTACTGCAATTAAAAATAATCTTTTATAAATTTATTATTTATCTTAGCCCATTTTTTCAAAATCAAGAGTTAGTCATAACTTAATTGGCTTCTAAGAACCCTTTCTTATGGATATTAATTCCATAATACACGTTGCAAATATTTTCTTCCAGTTGATTATTTGCTTCTCTTTCTGGTGTTATTGAATCCATTAATCCTCTTTTACTTTTTTGTTTAATCCCTGGAAATATCTTTATTATTACAGATTGTACAATATATTATTTGTTTATATTTTCTTTGATATTTTAGGTTTAAAAGCTTATATTGGGTCTTAAATTTATTTAAAAGTTATTTTGGTGTATGATGTGAGATAGAAATTAAAATTGTTTTTTTTCAGGAAATTTTCATAACAACTTTTCATGAATAATTTGCCCATCTTTTCCCCATACACGGATAAGAAAACACTATTTAAAATCTATAAGCTGCTTAGAAATTTTCTTTGGGCTTTGTAGTTTTCTTTTGGTGTTTTAATAACTCTGTGAAGTGGGTATTACATTTTTATTTTAATATGTCAGAAGTGAGTTTTAGAATTGTTAATTGACTTGCTTCAGGCCAGATAGCTAATAAGTGGCATACACCAGGTTGGAAAACAAGTAATTTAATTCAGATCCAAATTATCTTTCTTCATCACTACCATTAGAGGATGAGAAATTTCAAACAAGTATTTGGAGAATACTAAGTTTCAGGACATTTGCAGGTTTATAGTTGTAGGGATGGTTTCCACATTTTTTATTATTATTGTTTTTTTTTAACTTATATCTAAGTTAACATATAGTGTAATAATGATTTCAGGAATAGAATTTAGTGATTCATCACTTACATGTAACACCCAGTACTCATCCCAACAAGTGTCCTCTTTAATGCCCCTTGCCCATTTAGCCCAGGCCCCACCCAAAACCCCTCCAGCAACCCTGTTTGTTCTCTGCTTTTAAAAGTCTCTTATGGGGGTGCCTGGGTGTCTCGGTCGGTTAAGCGTATGACTTTGGCTCATGTCATGATCTCACAGCTTGTGAGTTTGAGCCCTGCATCAGGCTTTGTGCTGACAGCTCAGAGTCTGGAGCCTGCTTCAGATTATGTGACTCCCTCTCTCTCTGCCACTCCCCTGCTCATACTCTGTCTCTCTCTCAAAAATTAAAATAATGATAATAATAATAATAATAATAATAATAAATAAGAAAACATTGAGTCTCTTATGTTTTGTCTCCCTCTCTGTTTTTATATTATTTCTGCTTCCCTTCCTTTATGTTCATCTCTTTTGTATCTTAAATTCCACATATAAATGAAGTCATACGATATTTATCTTTCTCTGAATTATTTCGCTTAGCATAATACACTTTAGTTCCAATCATGTTATTGCAAATGGCAAGATTTCATTCTTTTTGATTGCCAAGTAACATTCCATTGAATATATATACCATGTCTTCTTTATCCATTAATCAGTCAATGGACATTTGGGCTCTTTGCATACTTTGGCATTGTCAGTAGCTATGGAGTTATTTCTAGAGAGGGTATCATAAGTCCTGGAGAGTAAATGCAGTAATAGTTGAAATGTCAGCAATGTTTTGGTCTCAAGGCTGTCAAGCATTATAGCATTATGAGATACAGAGGCCAATGATCCCCCAAAGGACGGTTTAGATACAACACCTGTTGTAACTCCAGGACATTGCTTGAAACCACACACAATCCCTTCATGCCTTCACATAGCCACCAGCATAGGTCTGGTTAACGTCTAAAGATACTGTGTGCTCTCTTTCCATGCTTTGCTATCCTTTAATAATTGTATCTAATGAAATATGAAATAAAGGCTATGTGCAGACTACTGCTGCTGCTGTTTCTCTCAAAGAGGCAGCCCTGCATGTCTGCTCAGTATAGTGTCTGAGAACTTTTCATCGGTGTGCAGCTACAAGTGGCATCTGAACAGGGATGAGAAAAGTCAACTGGTTCCCAGCAGCGGACCTTGTCTCTCGAGCCTAAGGAAGAGAAGGGTTGTCCACTCATCTAGGCAGGAAATAAAGCACTCAATGCCTGCAATGAGACAAGAATAGTATCCCTAATCTTTTCTGTTCAAGTCAAGCATGCAGAATCCTTGGTCTTCTTGTTTCTTTTACTTTCATTTTCATGTTCACTTGTCATGGGGGTTTCACTATCTAAGAGCAGAATATACATAAGGAGCAACTACGTATGCTTTTGCACTTGTCAAGGTGTAAATTTCCAAACAAACATTTAACTCATGCCTCCATTTGGAGACCAGATCTGTTGGAGCTGACAGGCTTTAGGACTGGGAGACTTTTTTCTCTGTCCACTAGGATTTTATCCATCTCCAGCCTTCTTTGCTATACCTCACCTCTTCTGCCTTTCGTTCCCTCCTCCTACTTGTACACCACCTAGGGTGCAAACTACATGACTGACTTCTATACGTTCTTGGTGCCTCTGGTACCATGGGCTTCTCCTCCTCCCCTTGATGTCAAGGAGCAAAGAGCAACCCACTAGATGTAAAGCACCCACATCAGATTTCCCCACCAATGTCCCACATAAAAGTTAACAATGGTAAACAAATTGTTTGACTTTTTCTTTTTAATAAAATTTATTGTCAAATTGGTTTCCATAGAACACCCACTGCTCATCCCAACAGGTGCCCTCTTCAATACCCATCACCCAACCACCCCTCCCTTCCAACTCCCATCAAGCCTCAGATTGTTCTCAGTTTTTGAGACTTTCTTATGGTTTGGCTCCCTCCCTCCCTAACATTTTTTCCTTCCCCTCCCCCATGGTCTTCTGTTAAGTTTCTAAGGATCCAAATAAGAGTGAAAACAAATGGCATTTGTCTTCCTTTGTATGACTTATTTCACTTAGCATAACACTCTCCAGTTCCATCCACGTTGCTACAAAAGGCCATATTTCATTGTTTCTCATTGCCACGTAGTATTCCATTGTATATATAAACCACAATTTCTTTATCCATTCATCAGTTGATGGAAATTTAGGCTCTCTCCATAATTTGATTATTGTTGAAAGTGCTGCTATAAACATTGGAGTAGAAGTGCCCCTATGCATAAGCACTCTTGTATCCCCTGGGTAAATTCCTAGCAGTGCTATTGCTGGGTCATAAGGTAGATCTATTTTCAATTTTTTGAGAAACCTCCACACTGTTTTCCAGAGCGGCTGCACCAGTTTGCATTCCCACTAACAGTGCAAGAGGGTTCCCATTTCTTCACATCCTCTCCAAGATCTATAGTCTCCTGATTTATTCATTTTGACCACTCTGACTGGCGTGAGGTGATATCTGAGTGTGATTTTGATTTGTTTTTCCCTAATGAGGAGTGACGTTGAGCATCTTTAGATAGCCTGATGGCTATCTAAATGTCTTCTTTAGAGAAGTGTCTATTCATTTTTTCTGCCCATTTCTTCACTGGATTATTTGTTTCGGGTGTAGAGTCTGGTGAGTTCTTTATAGATTTTGGATACTAGCCCTTTGTCTGATATGTCATTTGGAAATATATTTTCCTATTCCATTTGTTGCTTTTTAGTTTTGTTGATTGTTTCCTTTGTAGTGCAGAAGCTTTTTACCTTCATGAGGTCCCAATAGTTGATTTTTGCTTTTAATTCCTTTGCCTTTGGAGATGTGTGGAGCAAGAAATTCCTGTGGCTGAGGTCAAAGAGGTTGTTTCCTGCTTTCTCTAGTGTTTGATGGTTTCCTGTCTCATATTCATGTCTTTCATCCATTTTGAGTTTATTTTTGTGAATGGTGTGAGAAAGTGGTCTAATTTCATCCTTCTGCATGTTGCTGTCCAGTTCTCCCAGCACCATTTGTTAAAGAGACTGTCTTTTTTCCATTGGATATTCTTTCCTGCCTTGTCAAAGATTAGTTGGCCATACTTTTGTGGGTCTAATTCAGGGGTTTCTATTTTATTCTATTGGTCTCTGTGTCTGTTTTTGTGCCAATACCATGCTGTCTTGATTACAGCTTTGTAGTAGAGGCTAAAGTCTGGGATTGTGATGCCTCCCACCTTGCGTCTTCTTCAATATCACTTTGGCTATTTGGGGCCTTTTGTGGTTCCATACAAATTTTACGATTGCTTGTTCTAGCTTCGAGAAGAATGCTGGTACAATTTTAATTGGGATTTCATTGAATGTGTAGATAGCTTTAGGTACTATTGACAATAACAATATTTATTCTTCCAACTCATGAGTATGGAATGTTTTTCCATTTCTTTGTATCTTCTTCAATTTCCTTCATAAGCTTTCTATAGTTTTCAGCATACAGGTATTTTGCATCTTTGGTAAGATTTATTCCTAGGTATTTTATGCTCCTTGGGGCAATTGTGAATAGGATCAGTTTCTTTATTTGTCTTTCTGTTGCTTCATTGTTAGTGTATAAGAATGCAACTGAATTAGGTACATTAATTTTGAACCCTGTGACTTTGTTGAATTCATGTATCAGTTCTAGCAGACTTTTGGTGGAGTTTATTGGGTTTTCCATGTATAGTATCATGTCATCAGCAAAAAGGGAAAGCTTTACTTCATCTCTGCCAATATTGATGTCTTTAATTTCCTTTTGTTGTCTGATTGCTAATGCTAGAACTTCCATAACTATGTTAAACAACAGCAGTGAAAATGGACATCCACGATGTGTTCCTGATCTCAGGGAGAAAGCTCTCAGTTTTTCCCCATTGAGGATGATGTTAGCTGTGGGCTTTTCATAAACGGCTTTTATGATCTTTAAGTATGTTCCTTATATCCCGACTTTCTCAAGGGTTTTTATTAAGAAATAATGCTGAATTTTGTCAAAGGCTTTTTCTGCATCAATTGACAGGATCATATGGTCGTTTTCTTTTATTAATGTGATGTATCACATTGATTGATTTATGAATGTTGAACCAGCCTTGCAGTCCAGGAATGAATCCCACTTGATCATGGTGTATAATTATTTTTATATATTGTTGAATTCGATTTGCTAGTATCTTACTGAGAATTTTTGCATCCATATTCATCAGGGATCTTGGTTTGTAGTTCTTTTTTGGCTGGGTCAGTGTCTGGTTTAGGAATCAAATTAATGGTGGCTTCATTGAATGAGTCTGGAAGTTTTATTTCCCTTTCTATTTTTTGGAACAGCTTCAGAAGGATAGGTACTATCTCTGCTTTAAATGTGTGGTAGAATTCCCTTGGGAAGCCATCTGGTCCCAGACTCTTATTTGTTGGGAGATTTTTGATAATTGATTCAATTTATTTGCTGGTTATGGGTCTGTTCAAGTATTCTATTTATTCCTGTTTGAGTCTTGGAAGGGTGTGGGTGCTTAGAAATTTATCCATTTCTTCCAGGATGGCCAGTTTATTGGCATATAATTTTTCACAGTGTTCCCTGATAATTGCTTGCATTTCTGAAGGATTTGTTGTAATAATTCCATTTTCATTCATCATTTTATCTATTTGGGTCATCTCCCTTTTCTTCTTGAGAAGCCTGGCTAGAGGTTTATCAAGTTTGTTTATTTCTTCAAAAAACCAACTCCTGGTTTTATTGGTCTGCTATACAGGTTTTTTTTTTAGATTCTATATTGTTTATTTCTGCTCTGAACGTTATTTCTCTTATTCTGCTGGGTTTGGAGTGTCTTTGCTGTTCTGCTTCTCTTTTCTTTAAGTGTGCTGTTAGATTTTGTATGTGGCATTTTTCTTGTTTCTTGAGATAGGCCTGGATTGCTAAGTATTTTCTTCTCAGAACTGCCTCCGCTGCATCCTAAGGCGTTTGGATTGTTGTCTTTTCATTTTTATTTGTCTCCATATATTTTATAATTTCTTCTCTAATTGCCTGGTTGACCCATTCATTTTTTAGTAGGGTGTTGTTTAACCTCCATGCTTTTGGAGGTTTTCCAGACTTTTTTCTGTGGTTGATTTCAAGTTTCATAGCATTGTGGTCTGATAGTGTGCATGGTATGATCTCAATTCATGTATACTTATGAAGGGCTGTTTTTTGGCCCAGTATGTGATCTATCTTGGAGAATGTTCCATGTGCACTTGAGAAGAAACTATATTCTGTTGCTTTGGGATGCAGAGTTCTAAATATATCTGTCAAGTCCATCTGATCCAATGTATCATTCAGGGCCCTTATTTATTTATTGACTCTGTGTCTAGATGATCTCTCCATTGTTGTAAGTGGAGTATTAATGCCCCCTGCAATTACCACATTCTTATCAATAAGGTTACTTATGTTAGTGATTGCTTTATATATTTAAGGGCTCCCGTTTTTGGCACATAGACATTTTTAATTGTTAGCTCTCTCTAATGGATAGTCCCTGTAATTATTATATAATGCCCTACTTCATCTCTTGTCACAGCCTTCACTTTATAGTCTAGTTTGTGTGATATAAGTATGGCTACTCCACCTTTCTTTGGACCTCAGTAGCATGATAGATATTTCTCAATCCCCTCACTTTCAACTTCAAGGTGTCCTCAGGTCTAAAATGAGTCTCTTGTAGACAGCAAATAGATGGGTCTTGTTTTTTTATCCATTCTGATATCCTATGTCTTTTGGTTGGAGCATTTAGTCCATTTACATTCAGTGTTATTATAGAAAGATATGGGTTTAGATTCATTGTGATGTCTGTAGGTTTCATGCTTGTAGTGATGTGTCTGGTACTTTGTGGGCCTTGCAACATTTCACCTACAGAATCCCCCTTAGGATCTCTCGTAGGGATGGTTTGTGGTGATGAATTCCTTCAGTTTTTGTTTGTTTGGGAAGACCTTTATCTCTCCTATTCTGAATGACAGACTGCTTGAATAAAGGTTTCTCAGCTGCATATATTTTCTGTTCATCACATTGAAGATTTTGTGCCATTCCTTTCTGGCCTGCCAAGTTTCAGTAGATAGATCTGCCACTACTCTTATGTGTCTACCTTTGTAAGCTAGAGCCTGTTTATCCCTAGCTGCTTTCAGAATTTTCTCTTTATCCTTGTATTTTGCCAGTTTCACTATGATATTTCATGCAGAAGATCGATTCAAGTTACATCTGAAGGGAGTTCTCTGTGCCTCTTGGATTTCAATGCCTTTTTCCTTCAGCCCCTTTCTGTCTCTCTCTTCCTCTTCTGGATTTCCTATTATACTGATATTTTTCCGTGTGATTGCATCACTGATTTCTCTAATTCTTCCCTCATACTCCTGGATTTTTTTTATCTCTCTTTTCCTCAGCCTCCTATTTGTCCATAATTCTATCTTCTAATTCACCTATTGTCTACTCTGCCTCTTCAATCCGTGTTATGGTCGCCTCCATTTTATTTTGCACCTCATTTATACCATTTTTAGCTCCTCATGACTATTTCTTGGTCCCTTGATCTCTGTAGCAGTAGATTCTCTGCTGTCCTCTATGCTTTTTTCAAGCCCAGCAATTAATTTTATGACTATTATTCTAAATTCTTGTTCCGTTATATTGCTTAAATCATTTTTGATCAATTCGTTAGCTGTCGCTACTTCCTGGAGTTTCTTTTGAGGAGAGTTCTTCTGTTCCTTCATTTTGGGTATTCCCTGGGGTGGCTCCAAACTGCAGGGCACTTCTCCTGTACTGTCCAGAGTAATTTGTGTTGGTGCCTGGGGCTGCAGTCAGACCCGTTTTCTGCCCCCAGCCCATCTCTGGGGCCACAGTCACACTGGTGTGTACCTTATCTTACCCTCTCCCAGGGCAGGACTCACTCTGGTGTGGTGTGGCCCCTTTCTGGGCTACTTGCACACTGCCAGGCTTGTGGTGCTGCTTCAATAGGATCTGGCATAGTAGCCAAGGTGGATCCGCAAGGTGCACAGGGTTGGGAGGGGAAGGCTTAGTTGGCTTTGCCGTGGGTGGCTTTGCCTTCGCCCCTGTGGGAAGGGCCCTGCAGCACTGTGAGGGAGCCATACCCATAGGAGGGATGGATCCAGAGAAGCACATTGTTGGGCGTTTGCAATGTGCAAGCAAGTTCGGTGACGGGAACTGGTTCCCTTTGGATTTTCAGCTGGGGGATGGGAGAGGGAGATGGCACTTGCCAGTTCCTTTGTACCCCACCTAGCTGTGTTCTGTCCTCCGGGCCTCAGCAACTCTCCCTTTGGTGTCCTCTTGCCCTCCTGGCTCTCCGAGAGCAGATCTGTTGACTTTTAACAATCCAGATGTTAAGTCCTGCTAGCTGTCAGAACTCTCGCAGTCCAGCCCCTCCGCCTTTGCAAGCCAGAATCTGGGGCTCTGCCTTTCAGGGCGGGCTGCTCCTTTACTGCCCAGCTCCCTCCTGCCAGTCCGTGTTTGCACACACCACCTCTCCACCCTTCCTACCCTCTTCTGTGGGCCTCTTGTCTACTCTTGTCTCCAGAAAGTCTGATTTGCTAGTCTTCTGGTGGTTTTCTGGGTTATTTAGGCAGATGTGGGTGGAATCTTAGTCATCAGTAGCATGCCGTGAGCCCTGCGTCCTCCTACGCCCCCATCTTCCCAAGCAAGAAAGCAAATTGCTTCACTTCTTAAGTGGACCCAAATGGAACATGTTTGGTATTTAAACTAATTTAAGATAGACATGTTTTATAGCCAGTGGCATTAAATATATGAAACTTTTTCTCCTACGTTTACCAAAGGTCAAATAACCTCATGTTATCTCTGTTGCAATTTGTTAACAAAAAGACAACTTAAGATGATGACTCATTATATCTCAAACCTTTTCATAGGTAATTGTTAAAATAGCTTTCAAAGTCTTTGGTAACATGAAACTTTAAAGTTTTGCTTGGTTTATAAACTGGATTTAATTCATTGGACATTTAAGCCTTTTCCAATTCTAATGGAATGCTGAAGCATTGATTATTAAACATAGGTCACATAGGTCATATAGTCACAATTGTGACTAAACAATGCCTCTTTTCATTCTTTTTTCACCAGAACACACATTCTCTAAACAAATTTCTATTCCTCTTTCTCAATCAAAAAATCTCATTCATTCTTGCCCAGAATGGAAACAATTCTCCCCTATCTACTTGCTCCACGGAGTAAATCCTCAGGGCCTAACAGCCAACAAATTACGACAAATGGATATTTTGCCCATATCATCTTTTGGTAAAACTGAATGTATCTATAGACACTTTTCCTGGATACATATGGGCTTCTGCCCAGAAGGAGGAATGCACCTCATATGTTATTTCTCATGTATTGGAATGTTTTACAGTGATGGATGTACCTGAAAAGATTACAACTTTTAATGCCCCAGCTTACACCTCAAAACAATTACAGCTCTTGTTACAATAGAATATGTTCCACTCCACTAAAATTCCTTATAACCCACAAGGTCAAGCCATCAGGGAACATGCAAATGGCCCCATAAAATTATTTTTATTAAAACAAAAGGGTGGAAATGCCACCCCTAGGGCCAGATTAATGAGAGCCTTATTCCATTAAATTATTTACAATTAGAAAATTTCCCTCTGCAATGCTCAAACATTTTCAAATTAAACAATAACTCCCAAAATCCAAGGGATGGCATAGATTGCCCAAAGAGGGGCTAATCTGGGAGGGTCCAATACATCTGTTAACCTGATAGAGAAGTTACGCTGCTTTGTTTTCTCCTCCAAGTCCTGTATGGGTACCTGATCAGTTATTAAAACCACATCATGACCTGACACCAGGGACTCAAGAATCCAATACCAAACTTCAAACTAACAGTGACCCCTCCCAATGGGATGTTGAATCCAAAGAAGAGGAAGACTAATCACTCAGCCAACCAAGATACCTCCTGGAGTGATGTTAAAAAATTAACCTCACAGGCTGAAGAGCCTCTAATCAACACGGGCATGCCTGTGATCCCTGAAAATATGTTCCTTTCTGTCATCTCTTGCCTTACTGTCAACTTAGCTGAGGTAATACTCCTGCTAATGTGCCTGCATTCTTTACCTGTTTCTTCCAGTCACCCACACACTACTTTTACCTACTAGGCTCATCTTCTTAGCCCTCTTATGTTTAATTTAGTCTCTTGAGAAGATTCAGAAATTCTTATCTAATGACTCCTCTATTACTGGAGTAATTAGACTGGGTTCCCATTAATGCTGATGATTCATCTAACTATCCATCCCATAAGCTCCCAATAAATTGGACTTTTTCTCATTTGGGCATCACCTTTGTTCCTATTATAATCTTAATACTTGCAATATTAGTCAAAGTGTCTGTGTCCCTCTGCACAAACAATGGTATATGAATAGCATACTTAAAACACCAGAAGATGAATCTCGGGGAAGTACTATCAAATGTCAACATTATTTTCCTGAAAACATGAATAATAAGAAACCTAACTTCTTTCCATTATGATACTTTAGCCCCATATGAAATCCTAGGCTTGTGGGTCCAATACTCAGACTCAAATACCCCACTAATACCTATTCCTCTATTAAGACTTCCTCTTGATGATGCATTAACTTACCATTTGTTCAAAAAATTTTAAACAACTTAAAAATCATATTGCAAAAACAATTACAAGAGCCTCAACAAGAAATCCAACAGGCTACAATTAACACTCTTAATGATATATATCACTGTATAAACCCAAAAAACTGGTTCTCTGCTTTCAATCTACACTCCTGGTTTAGTACTATTATAATATTGCTAATAATCTTGCTTTTTTGTTTCAGTTGTCAAAATGGTGTCCCTTTGCTCCTCTAACAAGTCACCCAAGATGTTCTTCACCAATACCCAAATGCTCACCACTTCCATGATAACTCCTGGTCCTGCTAATAAAAAATAAAAGGGGGGATATGTAGAGTTATTTTTAGAGAGTGTATTGTAAGCACTGGAAAAGCCAATGGGGTAATTGCTGAAACATCAGCGATGTTCTGGTTTCAAGGTGTTCAGACACGATAGCACTATGAGATCCAGAGCCCCATAATCTCTCAGGAGCCAGTTAGGAGGCAGACCCACTGTAATTTCCAAGCAGTTCCTGAAACTGCTCATCTTCCCTACATGCTTTCACATATAACAACAGATATGTATTTGGTTTATGTCTGGAAGCTCTTTGTGTTTTCCTCTCATGCTTTGACATTCTTTGATGTTTATACCTGGTGAACATGAAATAAAGACTCTTTCCAGTTGGCTATTGCTGCAGCTGCTGCTGCTGTTTTGCTAGCAGAAGCAGCCCTGCCCATCACTCATTCTAAGTGACTGAGAATTTTTTTATTCAGTGTTTGGCTACACAAGGCTGTCATTCAAAAGATAAGGAGAAATAAAGAGTTTCCGTGACAAACAAAAACTAAAGGAGTTTGTGACCACTAAACCAGTCCTGCAAGAAATTTTAAGTGGGACTCTTTGAGTGGAGAAAATATGAAACAAAACAAAAATTACCAAAATCAACAAAGACTAGAAAGTACTGGAGGACATCACCAGAAACTCCAACTACACAGGCAATACAATGGCACTAAATTTGTATCTTTCAGTATTCACTCTAAATGTCAATGGACTAAAGGCTCCATTCAAAATACATAGGGTACCATAATGGATAACAAAACAAGACCTATCTATATGCTGTTTAAAAGAGACCCATTTTAGACCTAAATACACCTGCAGATTTGAAGGTAAGGGGATGGAGAGATATCTACCATGCTAATGGTCACCAAAAGAAAGCTGGAATAGCCATACTTCTATCAGACAAACTAGACTTTAAAATAAAGACAGTAAGAAGAGATTAAAAAGGGAACTATATCATAATGAAGGAGTCTAGCCACCAAAAAGATCTAACAATTGTAAATATTTATGTGCTCAACTTGGGAGAACCCGAATATATAAATCAATTAATCACAAACATAAAGAAACTCATTGATAATAATACCATGATAGTAGGGTACTTCAACACCCCACTTACAACAATGGACAGATCATGTAAGCAGAAAATCAACAAGAAAACAATGGCTTTGAATGACACACTGGACTGGATGGACTTAATATATATACTCAGAACATTTCATCTTAAAGCAGGAGAATACACATTCTTCTCAAGTGAACATGGAAACTTCTCCAGAATAGATCACATACTGGGACACAAATCAGCCCTCAACAAGTACAAAAAGATTGAGATCATACCTTGCATATTTTCAGATTACAATGCTATGAAATTTGAAATCAACCACAAGAACAAATTTGGAATGCCCTGAAATATATGGAGGTTAAACAACATACTACTAAAGAATGAATGGGTTAACCAAGAAATTAAAGAGGAAAATTAAAAGTACATGGAAGCTGGGGCGCCTGGGTGGCTCAGTCGGCTAAGTGTCTGACTTCAACTCAGGTCATGATCTCGCGGTCTGTGAGTTCAATCCTCGCGTCGGGCTCTGTGCTGACAGCTCAGAGCCTGGAGCCTGTTTCAGATTCTGTGTCTCCCTCCTCTCTGACCCTCCCCCGTTCATGCTCTGTCTCTCTCTGTCTCAAAAATAAATAAAAGTTAAAAAAATTTTTAAAAAGTACATGGAAGCCAATGAAAATGAAAACACGACAGTCGAAAACCTCTGGGATGCAGCAAAGGTGGATATAAGAGGGAAGCATAGAGCAATCCAGACCTTCCTAAAGAAGGAAGAAAGGTCTCAGATACACAAGTTAACCTTACACCTAAAAGGGCTGGGAAAAGAACAGCAAATAAAGCCCCAAATCAGCAGAAGATGAGAAATAATAAAGAAATCAATGATATCGAAATTAAAAAAAAAACAGTAGAACAGATTAATGAAACCAGGAGGTAGACCGTTGAAATAATTAACAAAATTGATAACACCTTAGCCAGATTGATCAAAAAGAAAAAGGAAAGGTCCTAAATAAATAAAATCACAAATGAAAGAGAAGAGATCACAACCTACACCACAGAAATACACATAATAATAAGAGAATATTACAAGAAATTATATGCCAATAAATTGGGCAATCTGGAAGAAATGGACAAATTCCTAGAAACACACAAACTACCAAAACTGAAACATGAAGAAATAGAAAATGTGAACTGACCCATAACCAGTAAAGAAATTGAATACATAATCATAAGTCTCCCAACAAACAAGAGTCCAGGGCCAAATAGCTTTCCAGGGGAATTCAACCAAACATTTAAAGAAGAGTTAACACTTATTCTTCTGAAGCTGTTCCAAAAAACAGAAATTGAAGGAAAACTTCCAAACTCATTCTATGAGACCAGCATTATGTTTATCCCAAAATCAGACAAAGACCACAGTAAAAAGGAGAACTACAGACCAATTTCCCTTATGAACATGAATGCAAAAATTCTCAACAATATACTAGAAAACCGGATCCAACAATACATTAAAAGAATTATTCACCAAGATCAAATGAGATTTATTCCTGGGATGCAACTCTGATTCAATAACCACAAATCAATGTAATACATCATATTAAAAAATGAAAGTATAAGAACCACATGATTCACTCAATAGATGCAGAGAAAGCATTTGACAAAATACAGAATCCTTTATTGATAAAAACCTTCAAGAAAGTAGGGATAGAAGGATCATACCCCAAGACCATAACAGGAAAGGCCCACTACCAATATCATCCTTAGTGGGGAAAATCTGAGAGCTTTTGCCCTAAGGTCAGGAACACAAAAAGGATGTCCACTCTCACCACTGTTATTCAACATAGTGTTGGAAGTCCTAGCGTCAGCAGTCAGGCAACACAAAGAAATAAAAGACATCCAAACTAGCAAGGAAGAAGTCAAAATTTCACTCTTTGCAGATGACATGATACTCTATGTGGAAAACCCGAAAGACTCCATCAAAAACCATCTAGAAGTTTTCTGATCTGTTACTATAGAAGACTTATGAAAGAAATTGAAGGCACACACAAAATAGGAAAAACATTCCATGCTCATGGATTGGAAGACCAAATATTGTTAAAATGGCGATACTACCCAAAGAAATCTACATATTCAGTGCAATCCCTATCAAAATAACAACAGAATTTTTCACAGAGCTAGAACAAACAATCCTAAAATTTGTATGGAAACAGAAAAGAACCCGAATAGCCAAACTATCCTGAAAAAGAAAACCAAAGCTGGAGGCATCACAATTCCAGACTTCAAGCTGTATTACAAAGCTGTAATCATCAAGACAGTATGGTAATGGTACAAAAACAGACACATAGATTAATGGAACAGAACACAGTACCAGAAATGGGCTTTAAATATATGACCAACTAATCTTCAACAAACTAGGAAAGAATATCCAATGGCAAAAAGACAGTCTTTTGGCAAATGTTGGGGAAACTGCATGGTGACATTAGAAGAATGAAACTGGACCACTTTCATTTTGTGTACACCGTACACAAAAATTAATTCAAAATGGATGAAAGACCTAAATGTGAGACAGAAAGCTATAAAATCCTACAGAAGAAAACAGGCAACCTAGGCCTAGACTGCAGCAACTTCTTTTTTTTTAATTTTTTTTTCAACGTTTATTTATTTTTGGGACAGAGAGAGACAGAGCATGAACGGGGGAGGGGCAGAGAGAGAGGGAGACACAGAATCAGAAACAGGCTCCAGGCTCTGAGCCATCAGCCCAGAGCCTGACGCGGGGCTCGAACTCCCGGACCGCAAGATCGTGACCTGGCTGAAGTCGGACGCTTAACCGACTGCACCACCCAGGCGCCCCGAGACTGCAGCAACTTCTTACTTGGCATGTCTGTAGAGGCATGGGAAAAAAAAGGGAAAATGAACTATTGGGGCCTCATTAAGGTAAAAAAAACTTCACAGAGAAGGAAACAATCAGCAAAACTAAAAGGCAACAGATGGAATGGGAGAAGACGTTTGCAAATTAAATATCAGATAAAGGATTAGTATCCAAAATCTATAAAGAACTTATCAAACTCAACACCCAAAAATCAAATAATCAAGTGAAGAAATGGGCAGAGCACATGAATAGACACTTTTCCAAAGAAGACATTCAGATGGCTAACAGACACATGAAAAATGCTCAATATTACTTATCATCAGGGAAATACAAATCAAAACTCTGATGAGATACCACCTCACACCTGTCAGAATGACTAACCTTAACAACTCAGGCAGCAACAGATGTTGGTGAAGGTGCAGAGAAAGAGGAACCCTTTTGGACTGCTGGTGGGAATGAAAATTGGTGCAGCCACTCTGGAAAACAGTATGGAGGTTTCTCAAAAAGTTAAAAATAGAATTAGCCTATGACCCAGCAACTGAACTACTAGGTATTTATCCAAAGGATACAGGAGTGCTGTTTTGAAGGAGCACATGCACGCTAATGTTTATAACAGTGCCATCTGTAGCCGCACATTGAAGAAAGAGTTCTCAGACACAAGACTGATGGACATGCAGGGCTTCCTCTGTGAGAGAAACAGCAGTGGCATTAGTCTGCACATAGTCTTTATTTCACATTTCATTAGGTGTAAGTATCAAAGTATATCAAAGCATGGAAAGACAGCACACAGAATCTTTAAACCTTAGCCAGACCTATGTCTGGTGGCTATGTGAAAGTATGAAGGGAGTGCATGTGGTTTCAAGGAATGTCAGGGAGTTGCAGCAGGTGTTGTATCTAAACTATCCTTTGGGGGATCATGGGGCTCTGTATCTCATAATGCTACATGCTTGACAGCCTTGATGCCAGAACATTGCTGACATTTCAGCTATTACCCCATTCACTCTACAGGACTTACAATACACTCTAGAAATAACTCCACATCTCCCTCACCCCTTTTGTATTTTATTTGCATGACCAGGAGTTGTCACGGAAGTGGTGAGCATCTGGATATTGTTAAAGAACTACTTGGGTGACATGTTAGAGGGGAAAAGAAACATAATCAGCTTGACAACTGCAACAAAAAATAAGATTATTAGCAATATTATAACAGTGTTGAACCAGGAGTATAAACTCAACCCAGAGAGCCAGTTTTTTGGGTTGATACAGTTAGAATTATCGT
Organism: Prionailurus viverrinus; assembly: GCF_022837055.1. Classification (NCBI taxonomy): domain Eukaryota; kingdom Metazoa; phylum Chordata; class Mammalia; order Carnivora; family Felidae; genus Prionailurus; species Prionailurus viverrinus. Next base: position 62,587,032 of record NC_062579.1, read on the forward strand.
TGAGAGTGTTAATTGTGGCCTGTTGGCTTTCTTGTTGAAGTTGTTGTAATTGTTTTTGCGATCTGATTTTTCAGTTGTTAATGGAGGTTTTACATTTTTTTATTCATGTTTAAGGGGCAAGTCAAATGCCTGACTTAGATGTTGATGTATTTGATTCCAGTACCCATCGTATGAAGTGGGAGTGATACAGTTGGTTGTGAAACCTGAGTCACATACAAGTTCTGATTGGGTGCACAATGCCTGTTGATTTTCTCCTATCCATACAACAGCTTCTAATGCCTGAAGTTGGGTGATGATTTGTTGGTGAATCCTCACCTGCTTTTCTAAATCTAATGCAGTGCTTTGCATATATTGATTTATTTGTTGTGTGGTCTGTAAAGAGATGTCTATAGAGGCAGCTGCGGTGGCTGTTGTTGTTGCAAGTGCCCTAATGGTCAAAATAGTCTCCAACACAATGTCTAGAAACCTTTTGACTCTCTTTCTGTCTGTCAATGCAGAGGCAAGCTGTTGCAATGAGGACCCCCCCCCCACTTGCCTAGGCAGACTTAATTCGACTGGCAGCCAAAGTTGTGCCTTTTGTTTGACAATATAGGCAAAAGTCATATGTAAATGTGGTATGTTTGTAGTAAAGAAACAAGGGGTCACCCATGTTTTTTTTTCTAGGAAAATAGTGTGTGTCTCATTAAAATATGGAGCTGCAGATGTAAGTAAGAAAATATATGGTCTTGTAGTTCATATAAGAGTGCTGTTGATTCCTTCAGTATAGGACCAGTTAAATTTGCCATGTATAAATGTAGCAGGACGTGTATAAATTTTCTTTGGATAAATTGGCAAGCCAATCCTCCAAGAGGAAGTTTTAATAGAGGAAGAGGTATTAGTGGAGTATTTAGTGGAGTATTTAGTGGAGTATTAGTGGAGTCAAAAATTGGACCGCAAATCCGGGATTCCATATGGGGTTACAAGTGTCATAATGAAAAGGAAGTGACCAATTGCAGATTCGTGCTTCCCAAATTCTATTACTTTCCATTACCATCAGTCGTTGGGGTCCCCAATTCTCAAGGAATGTATTGTTAAATAGGGATATTTGGGTAAAATTATAAGAATGGCAGAAGTCCCCTGGGAAGCCATACTAGGACCCTATCTCTAGCCATGGTCTGGTACATACTGGCATTGGAGGTTTTGGTACTCGTTTTACCTCAGTTAGGTTTCTTACTATTCGTATTGTGAGGAAAAAAATGTTGATATTTGGTAGTACTTACCTGAGATTCATCTTCTGGTGTTTTAGGTATGCTATTAATATACCATGTTTTGTGAAGAGGGACACAGAGGCTTCGGTTAGTATTTTGAGTGTTAGGATTGTAATAGAAACATAGAGAGATGTCCAAGTGAGAAAGATTCCAATTTATAGAGATCCTATGGGATGGATAGTTAGATGAATCATCAGCGTTCATGGAAACTCAGTGTCTTCCGGTAACAGAGGAGTCATTGGATGATATAGGAATTTCAGGATCTTCCTAGGAGAATAGATCAAACATCAGAGGGCTAAGAAGATGAGTCCAGTAGGTAAAAGTAGAGTGTGGGTGAATATGCAGACATATTAGCAGGAGTATTACCTTGGTTGAGTTGGCAGTAAGGCAAGAGATGATGGATAGAAACATATTTTTAGGAGTCATGGGCATACACGTGTTGCTTAAAACCTCTTCAGCCTTTGAGGTTAATTTTTTAACATCACCCCAGGAGATGTCCCAGTTGGATTAGTGATTGATCTTCCTCTTCTTTTGATTAAAGATCCCACTGGGAGGGGCCACTGCCAACAGTTTGAAGTTTGGTATTGGATTCTTGAGTCCCTCCTGCCAGCTCATGATATGGTTTTATTAACTGAGCAGGTACCTACACAGGACCCTGAGGAGAAAACACATCAGCACAACCTTCCACCAGGTTAACAATTGTATTGGACCCTTCCATATTGGCCCCTCATTGGACAATCTGTACCATACCTTGGGTTTTGGGCGTTCCTGCCCCATTTGAAAATGTCTGAGCATTGTGGAATGAAAATTTCTATCTAACTGTAAATGATTTAAGGTGAATAGGGCTCTCATTAGTCTGGCCTTATGGGTGGCATTTCCCCCCTTTTGGCAAAGCATGATTAGAATAACAAAAAGAAAAAGAAGTCTAAATAAGAGTTTTTTGATAGTTGATATTTTTTTGTTTATTTAGTTTTATGTTATTAATTTTTGTTTAGTTTGAATGTAGTTATTTAATTTAGGAAATTTTTACTCATACATTTTATAACCTTAAAGATGTCAAACACCTGCATTTGTCTCAAAAGATATTTTTATAAATCTCTTTGAATATTAAACATATTTTGTAAGAGAATCAGTACAAAAAGTATAAATGATAAAAGACTTAAAAATGGATATGGTTAATAATGCGATATGAGAGTTTATTATGGTGCAATTGACAAGGAAATTTGGTTATTTTTGGAACATGTAACTTTCTGATAATTAGAATATCAACTGATGACCTTATATGAAAACATATTAAAATTTTAAGAATTATATATAAATTTTTGAATATCTATAGTATTGACCTAAGCAATACAACCTAAGGATTATCATTATTTGTTTGGCAGAGCTTTTTAAGTAACATATTAAATTAAAAGGGCCAATTGGTTAAAAAGATTTATTTACAATTTAAATCTTGGGAAATTTGTTAAAATCTTAGAAAGTTATGAAGCATATCTTAAATAAGATTATATTTCATTATAAATTTTAATTATTTATTTCACCAAGGTGGCAATAAGAGATTTTAAAGGGAAATATGTAGGATTACATAGTTTTTAGCAAAACCTATTTCTTAACATTGAGAAGTTTTGACTAAGTAATTAAAGACATGATAAATACAAAACATAAAACTTTGGTGTTTTTTGGTAGACAAAAGAGAAAAGACCTTAGTTTACTTTTTTTTTTTCAAGAGAAGATCCACAATCCAAGAAAACTGTTTTATGAATAGAGGGAAAGGTAGAATTTTAATGTTGTATTAGTGTATTTTTAAAATCCATTTATTTATTTTTTTATATGAAATTTATTGACAAATTGGTTTCCATACAACACCCAGTGCTCATCCCAAAAGGTGCCCTCCTCAATACCCATCACCCACCCTCCCCTCCCTCCCACCCCCCATCAACCCTCAGTTTGTTCTCAGTTTATAACACTCTCTTATGCTTTGGCTCTCTCCCACTCTAACCTCTTTTTTTTTCCTTCCCCTCCCCCATGGGTTCCTGTTAAGTTTCTCAGGATCCACATAAGAGTGAAACCATATGGTATCTGTCTATCTCTGTATGGCTTATTTCACTTAGCATCACACTCTCCAGTTCCATCCACGTTGCTACAAAAGGCCATATTTCATTGTTTCTCATTGCCAAGTAGTATTCCATTGTGTATATAAACCACAATTTCTTTATCCATTCATCAATTGATGGACATTTAAGCTCTTTCCATAATTTGGCTATTGTTGAGAGTGCTGCTATGAACATTGGGGTACAAGTGCCCCTATGCATCAGTACTCCTGTATCCCTTGGATAAATTCCTAGCAGTGCTATTGCTGGGTCCTAGGGTAGGTCTATTTTTAATTTTCTGAGGAACCTCCACACTGCTTTCCAGAGCGGCTGCACCAATTTGCATTCCCACCAACAGTGCAAGAGGCTTCTCGTTTCTCCACATCCTCTTCAGCATCTATAGTCTCCTGATTTGTTCATTTTGGTCACTCTGACTGGAGTGAGGTGATACCTGAGTGTGGTTTTGATTTGTATTTCCCTGATAAGGAGCGACGCTGAACATCTTTTCATGTGCCTGTTGGCCATCCGGATGTCTTCTTTAGAGAAGTGTCTGTTCATGTTTTCTGCCCATTTCTTCACTGGGTTATTTGTTTTTCGGGTGTGGAGTTTGGTGAGCTCTTTATAGATTTTAGATACTATCCCTTTGTCCGATATGTCATTTGCAAATATCTTTTCCCATTCCGTTGGTTGCCTTTAGTTTTGTTGGTTGTTTCCTTTGCTGTGCAGAAGCTTTTTATCTTCATAAGGTCCCAGTAATTCACTTTTGCTTTTAATTCCCTTGCCTTTGGGGATGTGTCAAGTAAGAAAATGCTATGGCTGAGGTCAGAGAGGTCTTTTCCTGCTTTCTCCTCTAAGGTTTTGATGGTTTCCTGTCTCACATTTAGGTCCTTTATCCATTTTGAGTTTATTTTTGTGAATGGTGTGAGAAAGTGGTCTAGTTTCAACCTTCTGCATGTTGCTGTCCAGTTCTCCCAGCACCATTTGTTAAAGAGGCTGTCTTTTTTCCATTGGATGTTCTTTCCTGCTTTGTCAAAGATGAGTTGGCCATACGTTTGTGGGTCTAGTTCTGGGGTTTCTATTCTATTCCATTGGTCTGTGTGTCTGTGTTTGTCCCAATACCATGCTGTCTTGATAATGACAGCTTTGTAGTAGAGGCTAAAGTCTGGGATTGTGATGCCTCCTGCTTTGGTCTTCTTCTTCAAAATTCCTTTGGCTATTCGGGGCCTTTTGTGGTTCCATATGAATTTTAGGATAGCTTGTTCTAGTTTCGAGAAGAATGCTGGTGCAATTTTGATTGGGATTGCATTGAATGTGTAGATAGCTTTGGGTAGTATTGACATTTTGACAATATGTATTCTTCCAATCCATGTGCAGGGAATGTCTTTCCATTTCTTTAAATCTTCTTCAATTACCTTCATAAGCTTTCTATAGTTTTCAGCATACAGATCCTTTACATCTTTGGTTAGATTTATTCCTAGGTATTTTATGCTTCTTGGTGCAATTGTGAATGGGATCAGTTTCTTTATTTGTCTTTCTGTTGCTTCATTGTTAGTGTATAAGAATGCAACTGATTTCTGTACATTGATTTTGTATCCTGCAACTTTGCTGAATTCATGTATCAGTTCTATCAGACTTTTGGTGGAGTCTATCGGATTTTCCATGTATAGTATCATGTCATCTGCAAAAAGCAAAAGCTTGACTTCATCTTTGCCAATTTTGATGCCTTTGATTTCCTTTTGTTGTCTGATTGTTGATGCTAGAACTTCCAACACTATGTTAAACAACAGCGGTGAGAGTGGGCATCCCTGTCGTGTTCCTGATCTCAGGGAAAAAGCTCTCAGTTTTTCCCCGTTGAGGATGATGTTAGCTGTGGGCTTTTCATAAATGGCTTTTATGATCTTTAAGTATGTTCCTTCTATCCCGACTTTCTCAGGGGTTTTTATTAAGAAAGGGTGCTGAATTTTGTCAAAGGCCTTTTCTGCATCGATTGACAGGATCATATGGTTCTTCTCTTTTTTTGTTGTTAATGTGATGTATCACGTTGATTGATTTGCGAATGTTGAACCAGCCCTGCATCCCAGGAATGAATCCCACTTGATCATGGTGAATAATTCTTTTTATATGCTGTTGAATTCGATTTGCTAGTATCTTACTGAGAATTTTTGCATCCATATTCATCAGGGATATTGGCCTGTAGTTCTCTTTTTTTACTGGGTCTCTGTCTGGCTTAGGAATCAAAGTAATACTGGCTTCATAGAATGAGTCTGGAAGTTTTCCTTCCCTTTCTATTTCTTGGAATAGCTTGAGAAGGATAGGTATTATCTCTGCTTTAAACGTCTGGTAGAACTCCCCTGGGAAGCCATCTGGTCCTGGGCTGTTATTTGTTGCGAGATTTTTGATAACCGATTCAATTTCTTCGCTGGTTATGGGTCTGTTTAAACTTTCTATTTCCTCCTGATTGAGTTTTGGAAGAGTGTGGGTGTTCAGGAATGTTTCCATTTCTTCCAGGTTGTCCAGTTTGTTGGCATATAATTTTTCATAGTATTCCCTGGTAATTGTTTGTATCTCTGAGGGATTGGTTGTAATAATTCCATTTTCATTCATGATTTTATATATTTGGGTCATCTCCCTTTTCTTTTTGAGAAGCCTGGCTAGAGGTTTGTCAATTTTGTTAATTTTTTCAAAAAACCAACTCTTCGTTTCGTTGATCTGCTCTACAGTTTTTTTAGATTCTATATTGTTTATTTCTGCTCTGATCTTTATGATTTCTCTTCTTCTGCTGGGTTTAGGCTGCCTTTGCTGTTCTGCTTCTATTTCCTTTAGGTGTGCTGTTAGATTTTGTATTTGCGATTTTTCTTGTTTCTTGAGATAGGCCTGGATGGCAATGTATTTTCCTCTCAGGACTGCCTTTGCTGCGTCCCAAAGCGTTTGGATTGTTGTATTTTCATTTTCGTTTGTTTCCATATATTTTTTAATTTCTTCTCTAATTGCCTGGTTGACCCACTCATTGTTTAGTAGGGTGATCTTTAACCTCTATGCTTTTGGAGGTTTTCCAGACTTTTTTCTGTGGTTGATTTCAAGCTTCATAGCATTGTGGTCTGAAAGTATGAATGGTATAATTTCAACTCCTGTAAACTTATGAAGGGCTGTTTTGTTACCCAGTATATGATCTATCCTGGAGAATGTTCCATGTGCACTCGAGAAGAAAGTATATTCTGTTGCTTTGGGATGCAGAGTTCTAAATAGATCTGTCAAGTCCATCTGATCCAATGTCTCATTCAGGGCCCTTGTTTCTTTATTGACCATGTGTCTATATGATCTATCCATTTCTGTAAGTGGGGTGTTAAAGTCCCCTGCAATTACCACATTCTTATCAATAAGGTTGCTTATGTTTATGAGTAATTGTTTTATATATTTGGGGGCTCCGGTGTTCGGCGCATAGACATTTATAATTGTTAGATCTTCCTGATGGATAGACCCTGTAACTATTATATAATGTCCTTCTTCATCTCTTGTTACAGCCTTTAATTTAAAGTCTAGTTTGTCTGATATAAGTATGGCTACTCCAGCTTTCTTTTGGATTCCAGTAGCATGATAAATAGTTCTCCATCCCCTCACTCTCAATCTAAAGGTGTCCTCAGGTCTAAAATGAGTCTCTTGTAGACTGCAAATAGATGGGTCTTGTTTTTTTATCCATTCTGATACCCTATGTCTTTTGGTAGGCGCATATAATCCATTTACATTCAGTGTTATTATAGAAAGATATGGGTTTAGAGTCATTGTGATTTCTGTATGTTTTATGCTTGTAGAAATGTCTCTGGTAGTTTGTCTCACAGGGTCCCCCTTAGGATCTCTTGTAGGGCTGGTTTAGTGGTGACAAATTCCTTCAGTTTTTGTTTGTTTCAGAAGACCTTTATCTCTCCTTCTATTCTAAATGACAGACTTGCTGGATAAAGGATTCTCGGCTGCATATTTTTTCTGTCTAGCACACTGAAAATCTCGTGCCAATTCTTTCTGGCCTGCCAAGTTTTAAAAGAGAGATCAGTCACGAGTCTTATAGGTCTCCCTTTATATGTGAGGGCACGTTTACCCCTTGCTGCTTTCAGAATTTTCTCTTTATCCTTGTATTTTGCCAGTTTCACTATGATATGTCGTGCAGAAGATCGATTCAAGTTACGTCTGAAGGGAGTTCTCTATGCCTCTTGGATTTCAATGCTTTTTTCGTTCCCCAGGTCAGGGAAGTTCTCAGCTATTATTTCTTCAAGTACTCCTTCAGCACCTTTCCCTCTCTCTTCCTCCTCTGGGATCCAATTATGCGTATATTATTTCTCTGTAGTGTATCACTTAGTTCTCTAATTTTCCCCTCATACTCCTGGATTTTTTTTATCTCTCTTTTTCTCAGCTTCCTCTTTTTCCATAACTTTATCTTCTAGTTCACCTATTCTCTCCTCTGCCTCTTCCATCAGAGCCCTGGTCATTTCCATTTTGTTTTGCATTTCCTTTAAAGCGTTTTTCAGCTCCTCGTGACTGTTCCTTAGTTCCTTGATCTCTGTAGCAAGAGATTCTCTGCTGTCCTGTATACTGTTTTCAAGCCCAGCGATTAATTTTATGACTATTATTCTAAATTCACTTTCTGTTATATTATTTAAATCCTTTTTGATCAGCTCATTAGCTGTTGTTATTTCCTGGAGATTCTTCTGAGGGGAATTCTTCCGCTTGGTCATTTTGGATAGTCCCTGGTGTGGTGAGGACCTGCAGGGCACTTCCCCTGTGCTGTGTTGTATAACTGGAGTTGGTGGGCGGGGCCACAGTCCGACCTGATGTCTGCCCCCAGCCCATTGCTCGGGCCACAGTCAGACTGGTGTGTGCCTTCTCTTCCCCTCTCCTAGGGTCGGGATTCACTGTGGGGTGGCGTGGCCCGTCTGGGCTACTTGCACACTGCCAGGCTTGTGATGCTGGGGATCTGGCGTATTAGCTGGGGTGGGTAGGCAAGGTGCACGGCGGCAGGGGGGTCAGGCTTAGCTCGCTTCTCCTTAGGTGATCCACTTCAGGAGGGGCCCTGTGGCAGTGGGAGGGAGGCAGATCCGCTGCCGGAGGTTTGGCTCCGCAGAAGCACAGAGTTGGGTGTTTGCAGGGAGCGAGCAATTTCCCTGGCAGGAACCGGTTCCCTTTGGGATTTTGTCTGGGGGATGGGCGGATAGCCTTCCCGCTTTCTGAGCAGAGCTGTTAACTTATGACCTCCCAGACGCTGAGTCGCGCTTGCTGTCGGAACACAATCCATCAGGCCCCTCCGCTTTTGCAAGCCAGACTCAGGGACTCTGCTTGGCCAGCGAGCCGCCCCTCCACCCTGGCTCCCTCCCGCCAGTCCGTGGAGCACGCACCGCCTCGCCGCCCTTCCTACCCTCTTCTGTGGGCCTCTCGTCTGTGCTTGGGTCCAGCGACTCCGTTCTGCTAATCCTCTGGCGGTTTTCTGGGTTATTTGGGCAGGTATAGGTGGAATCTAAGTGATCAGCAGGACGCACGGTGAGCCCAGCGTCCTCCTATGCCGCCATCTTCAAGAAACAGGAAAATCCATTTATTTTAATCTTAGTCTTTCCTAAGCATACATATAATTTTTTCCAAAGATTTCCCTTTATGTATCTTCTGTAACTTACCCTTTGCATTTAGACTTTGTCCCAAGCCATTTTTTCCAAATAACTAGTCTCATTTTGGACAAAATTCCTTTCTTTTACCTTTAAGAAAAATGTATTCTCATTACTTATATCTTTCTTATATATGTCCTATTTTTCTACATACAGAGTTACTTCACTTATTTCCATCAGTCTTAATTACATTTAGCAGAATTTTAGTATATTAGGAAAAACAGCGAGACAGTGTTACACTTCCCTTCATTAGGGATGGCTTGGGTGTTCTCCAGCAGTTAGGTTTTGGAATATGAATATATATATATATATATATATATATATATATATATATTGATCAGGGTTGTCTGAAAATTTGTTCAGGTCCATTTTTATTTGTTTAAAATCTTGCAAGGAAAATGGAACCTTTATGGGGCCAAAGGTACCATGAGGTATTTTAGTCAATAGATACATTAAATATGCCTTCCTTTTAGGGGGAAGATTTTTTATCCCTGAAAACCCTGGATAAGGAAGGTATGAAGGTCTAACAGGTGGCTTTTCCTGAGAAAAGCCCTCAGAGGGGAAGTCTGCAAGTACTTGCCTTTCTTGGCTGCTTAAAGTGGACAGGAAGTGAGCACCTAATTTACAACTCTTACATAAGTTTGCCTGGTCATGTAAAGCAAACCTGCATATAAGGAACTTCTGACTATTTACCTTCTCTTTTGTAACATAGATCTAACTGTAAGATAGTACTGTTATGGCATCTAGCTCAGGCAGGTCTGGAACATATTTATCTCATCCTCTTTTTTCACAAACACCACCGACATTGCCATTGTTACTTTCTCAGTCTCCAATTTGCAGCTATTTCCTGCCTCTCTGAAGTTCCCTTATGTTTTCCTGCCTAATGTTAGCCTTTTCCCTATATATTTCTCCGCCTGGAATAGGGCCTCTAACTGCCATTAGGGAACAGGAACAATTATATTTCTGTCTTCTTCAAGCTGATAAAAGACGGTGTGGGGGTACAGCAGTCAGAGTCTACCAAAGGGTAGGCTAAGTGGTTCAAAATATTGTTTTATAGGAAGGCTTGCACCCATGAGGTGACATGAACATTGTTAGACATAAAGAGAAAAACACAAACTAGGGAATTATATTGACCAACAAGATGGCATCTCTAAGATAATGTCCCCAGTTTCCAAACCAGTTAAACAATCCAGGAGAGACCCTGACTTTGTCCAATTGTGCCCGAATGTCAACTATTAGTTGTGAGAATCTGTGAGAATTATTTTAGTTATGTTGAAACAACATATGTGAGGGAATTTCTCATAACCCAGGTGATGGAAGAACATAGAAAACATGATGCCACCAAGAAAGCTGGAGATGGATAAAACCCCAGAAGACAGAGAAAAAAGTTTCCCAGTTTTAAAGCCTATTAGTTTGGATAGATGAATAGAGGCAGATTTTTTTTCAATTCCTGCCAACTATTTTAATCAAGTTTTTCTTGTAAAGCATGAATAGCAATGTGGCATAAGTTCTAGTTATGTAAATGAGTGATCTTTATTGGTCCAAGAGCATTTTTTTTAAGTAGCGCCCTATGCACTCCCAAAAGGCCATTTCAAGGGATCCCTCAGTGGGGTACCATTGGCATTGCTGATAAGTTATGGAAAACAATTGGGTTAAATCTTTGGGGCTGTACATCGTGATGAGTGCAAAAGCATATGGAGTTGCTCCTTATGTATATTCTGCTGTTTAGACAGTGAAACTGCCATGACAGGCAGACATGAAAGCAAAAGTAAAAGAGACAAAATAATGAAGGGTTATGCACTCCTGATTGGAAAAGGAAAGATTAGGGATATTTGCTGGTCTCCTTGTGGACACTGAGTGGTATAGTTCCTACCTGAATTAGCGGATGTCCTTTTCCCTTTTATGGGTCTGAGAGATGAGGGATGCAGCTAGGAGCCAGTCGATTCTGCTAGTCTCTGTTCAGGCGCCACTTGTAGCCACAAACTGAAGAAAAAATTCTCAGTCACTTAGACTGAGTAGATGTGCAGGGTTGCCTCTGCCAGCAAAACAGCAGCAGCAAACTAGAAATAGTCTTTATTTCATGTTCACCAGGTATAAATATCAAATAATGTCAAAGCATGGGAGGAAAACACAAAAAGCCTCCAGACATAGAGCAAATACACATCTGGTGTTTATGTGAAAGCATGCAGGGAAGATGTGCAGTTTCAAGGACTGCTAGGCAATTACAGAGGGTTTGTTCCCTAACTAGCTTCTGGGAGATCATGGGGCTCTGGATGTCATAGTGCTATCCCGTTTGAAAGCCTTGAGACCAGAACAATCCTGACGTTTTAACAATTACCCCATTCACTTTCCCAGGGCATAGGATACAATCTCTGTAAATAACCATATAGCCTGGGCTGGATACAGAATTCTTGGCTGCATAGTGTCCAATTCAGCATGTTGACTATATCTTGCCACTCGTTTCTGGCCTGCTAAGTTTCTGTGGATAGGTCAGCTGTGAACCTGATCTGTCTTCCCTTAAAGGTTAAGGACATTTTTTCCCTTTCTGCTTTCATGATTCTTTCCTTGTCTCTGTATTTTGTGAATTTGACTATGATATGCTTTGGTGATGGTTGGTTTTGGTTGAATCTAATGGGAGTTCTCTGTGCTTCTTGGATTTTGATGTCAGTGTCCTTCCCCAGATTAAGAAAGTTTTCCACTATAATTTGTTCACATACATCTTTGGCCCCTTTTACTCTCTCTTTACCTTCTGGGATTCTGATGATTCAGATGTTATTTCTTTTTAATAACTCACTTAGTTCTCTCGTTCTTGTATCATGCTCTTTTGCCTTAGTTTCTCTCTTTTTTCTGCTTCATATTCTCCATAATTTTGTCTTCTATATCACTGATTTACTGCTCTGCTGTGTCCACCCTTGCCACCGTAGCATCCATTCGAGATTGCATCTCAGTTATAGCATTTTTAATTTCATCCTGACTAGATTTTACTTATTTTATTAGAAAGTGATTCTATGCTTTTGCAACCTCAGCTAGTATCCTTATTATTATGGTTCTATATTCCAGTTCACACATTTTGCTTATGTCTTTGTTGATTAAGCTCCTGGCTGTCATTTCTTCCTGTTCTTCTTTTGGGGGTGAATTCCTACATTTTGTCATTTTGGAGGAAAAAACATTAATAAAATATAAAATTAAAAAATTAAAAACAACACAAAAAATCAAATAAAGGAAGCTAGATCCTAAGTGTATTTTGATCTGATTGTTGAAAGAAGCTTGATAGAATAGAGAAAAAATGGAAAGAATAATAAAGAAAAGGGAAAAAAAGGTACTAAACACTTAAACATTTTAAAAAATCTATATAGCAAAATAAATAAAATGAAATGAAGAAAGTGAAATAGCATAAAAACTACAAAAAAATGAAAAACATAGTAAAATATTTTTTAACCATTATAAATATGTTTCTTTTATTTTTTATTACATATTTTAAAATTTGAATTTATTGTCAAATTGGCTTCCATACAAAACCCAGTGTTCATCCCAAAAGGTGCCCTCATCAATACCCATCACCCACCATCCCCTAACACCCACCCCCCATCAACCCTCAGTTTGTTCTCAGTTTTTAAGAGTCTCTTATGCTTTGGCTACCTCCCTCTCTAACCTCTTTTTTTTTCTTCCCCTCCCCCATGGACTTCTGATAAGTTTCTCAGGATCCACATAAGAGTGAAACATAAGGTATCTGTCTTTCTCTGTATGGCTTATTTCACTTAGCATGACACTCTCCAGTTCCATCCACGTTGCTACAAAAGGCCATATTTCATTCTTTCTCATTGCCACGTAGTATTCCATTGTATATATAAACCGCAATTTTTTTATCCATTCATCAGTTGATGGACATTTAGACTCTCTCCATAATTTGGCTATTGCTGAAAGTGCTGCTATAAACATTGGGAAACAAGTGTCCCTATGCATAAGCACTCCGGTATCCCTTGGGTAAATTCCTAGCAGTGCTATTGCTGGGTCATAAGGTAGATCTATTTTTAATTTTTGAGGAACATACGCACTGTTTTCCAGAGTGGCTTCACCTGTTTGCATTCCCCCCAACAGTGCAAGATGGTTCCCGTTTCTCCACATCCTCGCCAGCATCTATAGTCTCCTTATTTGTTCATTTTAGCCACTCTGGCGTGAGGTGATATCTGAGTGTGGTTTTGATTTGTTTTTTCCCTGATGAGAAGCGATGTTGAGCATCTTTTCATGTGCCTGTTGGCCATCTGGATGTCATCTTTAGAGAAGTGTCTATTCATGTTTTCTGCCCATTTCTTCACTGGGTTATTTGTTTTTTGGGTGTGGAGTTTGGTAAGCTCTTTATAGATTTTGGAAAGTAGCCCTTTGTCTGATATGTCATTTGCAAATATCTTTTCCCATTCCATTGGTTGCCTTTTAGTTTTGTTGACTGTTTCCTTTGCAGTGCAGAAGCTTTTTATCTTCATGAGGTCCCAATAGTTCATTTTTGCTTTTAATTCCCTTGCCTTTGAGAATGTGTCAAGTAAGAAATTGCTGCAGCTGAGGTCAGAGAGGTTTTTTCCTGCTTTCTCCTCTATGGTTTGTATGGTTTCCTGTCTCACATTCAGGTCCTTTATCCATTTTGAGTTTATTTTTGTGACTGGTGTGAGAAAGTGGTATAGTTTCATTCTTCTGCATGTTGCTGTCCAGTTCTCCCAGAACCATTTGTTAAAGAGATTGTCTTTTTTCCATTGGATATCCTTTCCTGCTTTGTCAAAGATTAGTTGGCCATACTTTTGTGGGTCTAATTCTGGGGTTTCTATTCTATTCCATTGGTCTATGTGTCTGTTTTTGTGCCAATACTATGCTGTCTTGATGATTACAGCTTTGTAGTAGAGGCTGAAGTCTGGGATTGTGATGCCTTCTGCTTTGGTCTTCTTCTTCAAAATTACTTTGGCTATTCAGGGCCTTTTGTGGTTCCATACAAATTTTAGGATTGCTTGTTCTAGCTTTGAGAAGAATGCTGGTGCAATTTTGATTGGGATTGCATTGAATGTGTAGATAGTTTTGGGTAGTATTGACATTTTAACAATATTTATTCTTCCAATCCATGAGCACGGAATGTTTTTCCATTTCTTTGTATCTTCTTCAATTTCCTTCATAAGTTTTCTATAGTTTTCAGCATACAGATCTTTTACATCTTTAGTTAGGTTTATTCCTAGGTATTTTATTGTGATGAAGAGAAAAAATATGCAGCTGAGAATCCTTTATCCAGCAAGTCTGTCATTTAGAATTGAAGGAGAGATAAATGCCTTCTAAAACAAACAAAAACTGAAGGAATTCATCACCACTAAACCAGCCCTACAAGAGATCCTAAGGGAGATCCTGTGAGACAAATACCAGAGACATCAGTGCAAGCATGAAACCTACAGACATCACAATGACTCTAAACCCATATCTTTCTATTTTTTAATTAAAAATAGTAAATTTTTTCTTTCTGTATCCAAGATAAAGAAATGAACGGAAGGGAAAAAAAGAAAGAAAAAACAATTTAAACAAAGACAGAAGGAAAAAAAATAAATTAAAAAAAAAACAACAATGAATAGATGAACCAGCAAACAGAATGAAACTGGAATGAAGTTACATCCAGTCTTCCCTAGAACTCAAATTATGAAGCACTCTATGCAGTCCATACACCATGCAGGTGGAGAGACTTGTGTTGGCTTCTAGGGGATATGCTTGGATGGTGCAATTGGGCGGGGCTTGGTGTAATGGTTCTGTTTTCCACTAGGTGGAGCTGCTTAGCTTACAGAGTGGATTGGTATAGTTCACATGTGCATGTGCATGTATACACTTGTGCTGGAGAGGTAAAAATGTCTTCACTCAGCTTCCTAGTCTTTGGCACAGGAATTTTGCACTCTCACTGACCCACAGTCCAGCATCCCTCTTTTGTGTCAGGCTTCTGTCTACTCCCTGTGTCTACCCTGTCCATGTCCAAGCTGTCAGCCTGCCAGGTGGCACCTCCCTCCAGAGTTTTATCTCAGATGGGGCTGTGTTTCAAAACCCCTCACTTCAGAGTACCATGTGGCTTGTACCCATGCCAAATCTGTGGGGCAGGGTCTCGCTGAAATCTGTGGGGCAGGGTCTCACTGAACAGTGGCAAGGTGCCAGCTGGCCCCAGACAACGTTCATACAATCATGTAGCAGCAGAGTTTCAGAGATTATGTCGAATCACAACAAAAAGCTGGTGCCAGGTTTCACCACACTCCTGCATCTTTGTCCCATTACCAGCAAACGTGGCTGCTCTCCGGGGTCCGCTGGGACCCTTGCCTGTGAGGAGGCCATATGGCCTCTACCAAATGCTCTCCAAACAGGGGAACTGCTTCTCCCTATGTGGCACATGGACCCCTCAGACTTCACTACCTGCTCCAGGGGATTCGCCCTACTTCACCAGAGCACCACCAGGCACTGTGCTCCAGAACTTCAGACTCTGTGCTCCACTATTTATAGAATTTAATGCTGTTGAAACCCTCTGCTTTCTCCCCACCAGTAGATTTTGGGAACAGATTTCTTGTTCAGTCACTTGTGAGTGTTTTCATTCTTTCTCTTTCTCTCTACCTACTTTCAGGGGAGTATTTTTCCGGTACTTTCCTGGTGTGCCACATTCTCCACTTCTTTCTCTGTCCTCTCTCTGCAAAAACATCTCCCTACCCTCCTTGGCTTTTCTCTCCCCCAGTTCACCTCTCCACACTGTGTACCCACTGAGTTCTGTGGCTCCAGTTATGCAGACTGTTATGTTAATCCTTAGACCAATTACCTAGGTGTGCAAAATGGTATGGTGCTGATCTAGCTGCATTTCAGTGATGAGACAAGCTGAGAACTTCCATGCTGCTCGGCCATCTTGCCTAACACCCCTGAGTGACTTTCTATTCTCTCTCTGGCCTACTTTGTTTCCACATTTTAATTTGATAGTTTAAATCATGAAAACTGCCTTTTTTCATTTTGGATTCAGTAAGCACACTTACAAAACATATATCACATGATCAATCTTAACAATCAGTCACAATTTTAAAGATACATTTTTGACTTCAGAACTTATTTTTGCCAACTTCACCTTTGTGTAAAAGTGATAGATATTTAAACTGTACATGTAATGAGATGATATGCCATCTGCTGGCAAGATTTCCAATATCTTAAGTGGACACATTTAAATAGCCTCTGTTTTTGATGATGCTAGAAAAAAAGGTGTTGTTTGAATATATGTTATATAGCTCAATGCCACCTGAAATTGCTCTTAGCCATTTTGTAGTTTTGGATTTTTGATATACAATGCAAAATTCATTAAAAAAATTTTATCTTCAAACAAAATATTTTCATTCTGGGGAATGATAATTTTTTGGCCTATGATGCCTGCAGCTGAGGTTTGAGAATCATATAGACTTGACTTTCCTCTAATGATTTTTCTGGGCTGGCTCAAAATAAGATTGCTATTATCACAGAACTTACTGCAGTGGTCTTTGCAGATTAAAGATCTGCAGAAGAAAATTTAATTTCCAACTCCTCCCTGCCTTAATAGCAGCATGACACTTTTTCTGATGTTCTCAATTGCACATAGAGACAACAGATATAGACTTAAACTCCCATAAAAAGACACTGAGGTTTTTCTAAGTTACTAAACCTTTCTTTACTAATTCTTCCCCAACCCTTTCAAAAAACATAAAAGCATTTTATTACACCCACAACCACCCACATAACTCTACGAACAGTTTTATTTAACTTAAACCCCCTATAGGGGTTTACATTTCACCTCTGGACACTTCTAAAATTTCAGCTCAGAAGATTTATTCAGAAGTAGAAGAAAAGTTTCTTTTATTTATTTTTATTTTTTGTGTATTTTTTACATTTAAATTCAAGTTAGTTAACATATAGAATAGTGTTGGTTTTAGGAGTAGAACCCAGTAATTCATCACTTCCATATAACACGCAGTGCTCATCAAGTGTGATTTTCTAACCCTCAATGTCAGTTTGTTGGTGAGGACAACATGTAAGGGAAGAGTTACAGATCTGCTGCCAGTCTGCTACAAACTGAGCTGAAACGAAGGTATCACAGATAGGAGAAATTGTTCCATTCCCTTCATCTCCATGCCTTCTTTCATTCATTTGCCTTTCATCCATCCTTCCACCTATTCATTTCACAACTACCTTCAAGGCACTGATCTAAACCAGATAATGTCCATGGAATTTACATGCTGGAGAAGGATATGGGCTACAAAACAGTTATTTTTCAAATTTATTTATTTAAATTCAAGTTAGTAGTATTGGTTTCAGGAGTTTCATCTCTTACATATTGGTTTCATCACTTACATATAACACCCAGTGCTCTTCCCAACAAGTGCCTCCTTAATGCCCATCACTCATTTAGCCCATCTCCCCACTCACCACCCCTCCAGCAACCCTGTTTGTTCTCTTTATTTAGGATTCTTTTACAGTTTGCCTCCCTTTTCTGTTTTTAATCTTATTTTTCTTTCACTTACCCTACGTTCATCATTGTGTTTCTTAAATTCCACATGTGAGTGAAATCATGATATTTGTCTTTCTCTGACTGGTTTTGCTTAGCATAATAAACTCGAATTCCATCTACGTTGTTGAAAATGGTAAGATTTCAGAAGAAAAGTTACTTTTAAAGTAAAAAGAGAAATTTACATCTAATAACAGATTGGAATTAAGCATTCAATTTTATAATTCAAGTGAGATCAATTAAAGGCAGTTAAATGAACTGTCTTAGAAACATCTTCCATGGAATATTTATATATCCACTTTAATTTATTACACATGATGTTCTTTTAACCTTTTATCTAATATCTAATTCAGTATTAAGAAACACTAACTTACTTTAAAGCCTTCAGATTTCTTTTCTCAAGTAAGAAATTGTTAGTCTTCCCTGGTCCAAATACTACTGATGCTTATCTGTTAGAGATGGTGGCTATTGTTTCTTATAAACTTTATGCCAAAATAATATTAATTATTATATACATAATGTTTAGATGATAAGTGTAAAGTCTTCAAATATCTTAGAAATAGCATATTTGAGTTTGGCAGCATATAGACTATTACATTAGTAAATAAAATTATCTCTACTCGCCTCCAGTTTCCTAAAAATGTCCTAAAAAATGTCCACCAAGTGACGTATCATGGTTTAAAAAAATGTTACTACCATTATTGTTAATAATAATTAATCACAAGTGTTTCTTCTATTACCCTTTACATTATTGTTGATAATAATTAATCATAAGTGTTTCTTTCTTCTTTTACCCTGTGGCTTCCTATTTTGATCTACAGATCCATATTTCCAAATGCCTCTGAATTTCTATTGGTACCGTAAATTTAAACCATGAAAAATGAAGCTCGTCTTCTTCAAGTTTATATCTCCTGTTGGGTCCCCAAACTCTACTAATGGATTTGCTATCTTCACAAGCATCTAGAGTCACCATATACTCTTTATTTACTTCCTCACATCTAAATTGGTGTCAAGTCCTTCTAATTTTACCTTTGCAATCTTTATTATACCTGTCCATTTCCTTAAATATGTGAGACAATTATCATAGTCTAGGCTCTCATAATTTCACACCTGGACTATGACAATAGCCACAACTGTTTTCCATGCCATTAATACTTTCCACTTCAATATAGTGTTCACATTGCTGGCAGAAAAAAAAATCTAAAAATGTGCCTCCGCTTTTATTACATGGATACTCACTCAAGGTTCTTTACCTACAGCATAAAGCCCAAACTCTTTACAGTAGTATTGAAGGTCCTCATTAATCTGTTCTTAACCTACCATCTCGTTTCCTGTCTATATACTCTTGTCTGAACTTGCACACATCTTACATTAAAGCTATAACCACACCCTGCAACACACTTAAATAATAGTACATCTTTTGTGAATCCTTAATCACAGAATATCTTCCCTATATTTTATTTCCTATTTATGCTCTTAGAGCATATTGTACCTCTGATAAAGTGTTTTTTAGTTTAAGTTGTTTTTGGTAATGAACACTGTGAGCTCAATCACAGTCTAGTTTCTGCAAAATCCTCTTCAGGCTTTTGATATTTGGGATAGTCAAAGGGACACATTAAAGATTCAGTCTTTTAGTATTTATAAACTGTAACATTATACTAAGTTAGAGCCTGAGAAAGGTACTCATCCAGACCAAAGTAGTTAAATTCCTCAAAAAAAGGTGTTTGCATAACTACATTTTAATATTTTATTATGAATCCCATAGAAGAAAATAATATGAAGAATGTTTTTACATTTTTAACTGTAGCATTTGTCACCATCAGCTGGATATTATGATACTTTGTGTATATACATATATTTTCACTAGCTCATAAACTGGTATACAGGGACTGTATCTTGCACATCTTATCACATACCACATTGCTCTACATAATGAAAGGTGCTATATAACTATGTCTTCTTGAACTATGAAACAGAATTTTTTTTTAGTTTATAAAATAATTTATTTAACAATGATTAACTTTAAACAATATCAGATATGATTTCTCACATATGCACATATTCACAACCAAATTCAAGGAACCCATCTACTCAGTAAAAAAAATGCACACGAGAATACAATGTTAATCCAAATTGGAATAATGGTTAGATCACTTGTTGCTTTCGATTGTCGAGTCATGCATTACCTTTCATTAACCAAGTTAACAAAAATGAAGGATTTGGAGCCCTTATCTATAGTTGCATCTTATTATTGTCTTATAAAATAACTTTATCCATCATATTTTAAAGTTGCAGGAGAAATCCATACTTTGTTCTTCAAGAATAATTAATAAATTGAATATTTTTCCATGACTGTTTTTTTTAAAT
Organism: Prionailurus viverrinus; assembly: GCF_022837055.1. Classification (NCBI taxonomy): domain Eukaryota; kingdom Metazoa; phylum Chordata; class Mammalia; order Carnivora; family Felidae; genus Prionailurus; species Prionailurus viverrinus. Next base: position 62,606,890 of record NC_062579.1, read on the forward strand.
GTGTCATCATTTTTCTTATCTGTTCTAGAATAATGTATGTTGTGGGAGTTTGGGTTTTTTTTAATATTATAGTGTACCCCATAACACAGACTATTGACATATAACTTGGAAAAGATGATTCATATTCATAGTCTCACATGATAGATTTATAATCTTAAAACAGTCATACTCAGTCTTATCCACATGAATGCATACGCAGTCATACAATGGAAGTGCCACTTTTCTAAAATTTATTTATCCTTATGTCACTCAGTGCTTACTGTTTCCATTAAAATATACTAGTTAAGACTCAGAAGATAAGATGGCAGGGTAATAGGAGGACCCTAGGCTCATCTCTTCCCTCAAACACAACTGGATAACTATCAAATCATTCTGAAGACCCAAAAAATTGACCTGAGAATTGATAGAACAATCTGAACAACTAGTGTGAAAAAGAGACCACATCACAGAAGATGGGAAGTGTGGAGATGTGGTTTGAAAGAGAAACAGATCATATGCTGTGGAAGGGAGGGAGCCGTGACCATGAAGAAAGGCAAGAGCGGAATACACAAGGAGAACACTTTCTCAAAGCCATTGGCTGGGAAAATGAGACGGGTTGACTTTTTTGAGTTTTTTGCAATCACTTGGGCTTGAAGACTAGAGTTTTAAAGGTCTGTGGGCTTAGCTGGGGTAGATCCTTGAGGTGCTGCCCTACTCCTGGAGAGAAAGAAGGCAGTTAACCTGGGGACACACTATGCAATCTGAAGAATGCCTGGGGCCCACAGTGGAGAGATGACTTGCTCTTCTTGGAGCTCCTGGGTGAGCAGTGGCATCATGGGTACACCATTCCAGGGACAAAAGAGCCAGTGGGTGACTTTTCCCTCCCCCACCAGGTTACCTTGGCAAAGTAACCTGCCAAGGGGAGCTTAGCCCAGAAACTGGCTGCCTAGCTTACTTGCTCCAAGTCAACACCCTTGTGCTCTGGTCCAGATGTCCTCCTCAGTGAAACCTACAATAGTCTCAGTGCTTCAAGTCTCTCCCCTAGAAAACTAGTGCAGGTCCCCACCACACTACATCCCTAAACTTATCTATTAAACATCAGAAGAATTGGTTGGGATATAGGCTGGAGGGCAATGTGTTGCTCCCAGAGAGAAGGCAAGCAAAGAACCCAGATGCAGACAACGTGAAAACAATTTGAAAAATACCTGGCATGCACAGTGGGGAGAATATTCTGTTTTCTGGGGGTGTTTCCCTGAGAGCAGAAAACACAGAGACTCCTCTCCAGGAACAAAAGAGCTGACCAGTTCCATTTCCATCCCCCACCCTTTAACATAAACACAGAACTACCTTCAGTAAAGACCACAGTGCCAACACTGGCTGCCTAACCTGCTTACACCAACTTTCACACTGCTGCAATCTGCCAGTTCTTCCCTTCTCATTCAAGTATGCCTCAATCTCAGCAGTGTGGGCGCCTTTCCTAGAAGACCAGTAAAAACCCTGCCCACACTGTAGCTCCCAAGCAGAAGCTTCTGCAAGGCTTTAGTTCTAGTGGAAGTAGTATCAGGTCTCATTTAACAAGCAGATCAGAGCAAACCTACTTAAAATTCACCACACTTTGACCAAGGTCCAAACCCTGAACTCTGCAGGCAAGGAGAGGCTCTACAGATGACTGGCATAAAGGACAGAGCACCCAAAACACCACAGCAGACTGCAAGCAGCACATACCAGAGACACTCCCTGTAACATCAGGCACTGGACACTATATGACCTCTTCTTCATAAACCCATTACTCTCAGCAGAAGGAAACAAAATGGGCTTTTTTAACACATGTAAGACAGAGACTTAGACAACATGCCAAGATGGAAGAATTCATACCAAATGAAACAAGAAGAGAGGGTCACAGCCTGAGATCTAAGCAAAATATGTATAAGAAACATGATTGATGGGGAATTTAAAGAAAAAATCATGAAGAAACTTGAGAGGTTTCAGAAACGAATGGTAGAGTTCAAGAAGGCCCTAACTGCAGAGATAAAACAGTTACATAAAAAATGCAGTGTCTGAGATTCAAAACAGAATCAATGCAATGAACACAAGGATGGAAGAATCAGAAGAATGAATATGTGATATAGAAGATTAAAATAATGGCAAAGAAAAAAGTTGAACAAAAGAGAGGAAAAAGAATTATATAACACTAGAATAGATTTAGGGAACTCAGTGGCTCCATCAAATATAGTAGCAGTCATACTATAGGAGTACCAGAAGAAGAGAGAGAGAGGAGGCAGAAAATTTATTTAGAAAAAAAAAAAGAAAGCAGAAAACTTCCTTAATCTGGGAAAGGAAACAGACAGTCAAACCCAGGAAACACAATTTCCATCAAAATCAACAAAAGCAGGCCAACACCAAAACATATCATAATTAAACTTGCAAAATAAAGTGATAAAGAAAAAATCCTAAAAGCAGCAAGACAACAGAAGTCCCTAACTTTAAAAGGAAGACTCATAAGACGAGCTGCAGATTTCTAAACAGAAACTTAACAAGCCTGAAGGGAGTGGCATGATATATTTAAAATGCTGAGTGGGAAAAATCTTCAAGCAAGAATTTTCTATCCAGCAAGGCTTTCATTCAGAATAGAAGTAGAGATAGTTTCTTAGAAAAACAAAAATGAAAGGAATTAGTGACCACTAAACCAGCCCTGTAAGAAATATTAAAGGAGACTCTTTGAGTTGAAAGGAGAGACAAAAAAAATTACAAAGACAACAAAGGAACAGAGAAAATCTCCAGAAAGAATAACAAAACAAGTAATAAAATGGCACTAAATACACATTTATCAATAACTGCTCTGAATGTAAAGGGACTAAATGCTCCAATCAAAAGACATATGATGACACAATGGATAAAAAAACATGACCCATCTATATTCTCCCTGAAAGAAACTCATTTTAGGCATAAATACACTTGAGGATTGAAATTGAGGGATGGAGAAACATTTACCACGCAAATGGATATCCATTTATCAAAACGGATTAAAAAAAACAAAACCCATCTATATGCTCCCTAAAAGAAACTCATTTTAGGCATAAAGACACTTGAGGATTGAAAGTGAGAGGATGGAGAAGCATTTACCATGCAAGTGGATATTAAAAGAAAGCTGAAGTAGCCATATTTACATCAGACAAACTATATTTTAAACCAAAGACTGTAACAAGAGGTGAAGAATGGCATTCTATCATAATAGAGGGTACACTCCAACAAGAAGATATAACAATTGTAAATATTTATGCATCCAAAATGTAGCACCCAAATATACAAAAAAGTTAATACTAAACACAAAGGAACTCATTGATAATAAGTAAGGAACTTTAACACCCCACTTACATCAATGGACAGATCATCTAAGCAGAAAATCAACAAGAAAGCAATGGCTTCGAATGACCAACTAGAGCAGATGGGCATAACATATATTCAGAACTTTCCATCCTAAAGCAGCAGAATACACATTCTTTTTGACTGCTCAGGGGACATTCTCCAAAATAGATCATATACTAGGTCACACATCAGGCCTCAACAAATACAAAAGTCCAAGAACAGATGGTTACAAAGGCGTTTTCTACTAAATATTGAAAGAAAATTTAGTATCTATTCTTCTCAAGCTGTTACAAAAAAGAGAAATGGAAAGAAAACGTCCAAATTCATTCTATGAGGCCAACATTACCCTGATTCCAAAACCAGAAAAAGAAACCTACAGGCCAATATCCTTGATGAACATGGATGCAAAAATTCTCAACAAGATACTAGGAAACCAAATCTAACAGTACCTTAAAAAATAATCATTTACCATGATCAAGTGGGATTTATTACTGGGCTCCAAGGTGGTACAATATTCACAAATCAATCAATATGACATACCACATTGATAAAATAAAGGCTAAGAACCATATTGTCTTTTCAATAGATGCAGAAAAAAAACATTTGACAAAGTACAACATTCATTCATGATAAAAATCTTTAAAAAAGGGGAGCCTGGATGCCTCAGTTGGTTAAGTGTCTGACTTTGGCTCGGGTCATGATCTCATGGTTTATGGGTTTGAGCCCTGCATTGGGCTCTGTGCTGAACACTTGCTCACAGCCTGGAGTCTGCTTCAGATTCTGTGGCTCATTCTCTCTCTGCCCCTCTTCTGCTCACACTCTGTCTCACTCTCTCTCAAAAAAAAAAAAATAAATGTAAAAAAAATTTAACTCGGGGCGCCTGGGTGGCGCAGTTGGTTGAGCGTCCGACTTCAGCCAGGTCACGATCTCGCGGTCTGTGAGTTCGAGCCCCACGTCGGGCTCTGGGCTGATGGCTCAGAGCCTGGAGACTGTTTCCGATTCTGTGTCTCCCTCTCTCTCTGCCCCTCCCCCGTTCATGCTCTGTCTCTCTCTGTCCCAAAAATAAATAAATGTTGAAAAAAATTAAAAAAAAATTTAACTCAAAAAATAAGTGTAGAGGGAACATACCTCAACACATTAAAAAACATATATGAAAAACCCACAGTTAGTGTCATTCTCAACAGAGAAAAACTAAGAGCATTTCATCTACAGTCAGGAACAAGGCATGATATTCACTCCTATCATTATTATTTAACATAGTATTACAAATCCTAGAAACAGTAATCAAACAACAAAAAGAAACAAAAGTTATCCATATCAACAAGGAACAAGTCAAACTTTCATTGTTTGCAGATGACATGATACTGTATATAGAAAAACCTAAAACTCCACCAAAAACTTGCTAGAACTGTAAAAGAATTCAGTAAAATCTAGGGCACTTGTGTGGATCAGTTGGTTAAACATCCAACTCCTGATTTCAGCTCAAGTCATGATCTCATAGTTTGTGCAATATCAGGGCATAGCTTGTTTGGAATTCTCTCTACCTCTCTCTCTGCACGGAAAGGGTAGAGAGAAAGGAAGGGAGAGAATCCCAAACAGGCTCCACTGTGTCAGCACAGGGCCCAACGTGGGGCTCAAACCCATGAACCATTGAGATCATGACCTGAGCCAAAATCAAGAGTCAGACACTTAACCAACTGAGTCACACAGGTGCCCCAAAATGAATAAATATTAAAAAAAAAGAATTTGGTAAGTTTCAGGACACAAAATCAATGGAGATCTGTTACATTCCTATACACCACTAATGAAGCAGCATAAAGAGAAATCAAGGAATCAATCTCATTTACAGTTGTACCAAAAACAATAAGATACCTAGGAATAAACCTTAACCAAACAAGTAAAAGATCTGTAGCCTGAACACTATAAAACATTGATGAAAAAAATGGAAGAGAGCACAAAGAAATTAAAAGATAATCCATGCTCATGGATTTGAAGAACAAATATAAAATATCTCTTTTACCCATAGCAATCTGAACATTTAATGCAATCCCTATCTAAATAACACCAACATTTTTCTCATAGCTAGAAAAACAAACATTCCTAAAATTTGTATGGAACTACAAAAGACCCCAAACAGCCAAAACAATCATGAAAAAGAAAAATAGTCCTTGGGAGAATATGGCGGCATATGAGGACCCTGGGTTTACCTTGTCCTGCTGGTTGCTTAGATTCCACCCATATCTGCCTAAATAACCCAGAAACCCACCAGAAGACTAGCAGAATGGACTCTCCAGAGCCAAGCATAGATAAAAGGCCCACAGAAGAGGGTAGGAAGGGCAAAGAGGTGGTGTATGCTACATGGACTGGCAGGAGGCAGCCAGGGTGGTGAGGGGCAGCCCGCCCAGCAAGGCAGAGTCACTGAAGTCTGGCTTGCAAAAGTGGAGTGGCAGGACTCTGTGAGTTCTGATAGCCAGAGGGACTTAACATCTGGAATGTTAAAAAGGCAACAGCTCTCCTCTCGGAGAGTGGGGAGGCAAAAAGGACAACAGAAGGGAGAGTTGTTGAGCCATGGAAGACAGAGGTCAGCTCGGTGGGGGAACAAATGTTCTGGCAAGCACCATCTCCCTCTTCCATCCCCCAGGCAAAATTCCAAAGGGAACCAGTTCCTGTCACCGAACTTGCTCGGACCTTGCAAATACCCAACACTGTGTTTCTTTGGATCCATCCCTCTGACTGGTCAGCCTCCCTCACGGTGTTGCAGGGCCCTTTCCGCAGGGGACCACCCATCGCAAAGCCAGCTAAGCCTGCCCCTCCCACCCCTGCACACCTTGCAGATCCACCCGGCTAATACTCCAGATCCTACTGAAGCAGCACCACAAGCCTGGCAGTGTGCAAGTAGCCCAGACAGAGGTCACACCACTCCACAGTGAGTCCTGTTCCTGGGAAAGGGGAAGATAAGGTACACACCAATCTGACTGTGGCCACAGAGGTGGGCTGGGGTTAGACAACACATCTGACTGTGGCCCCACCCACCAACACACTTTACTAGGGACAGCACAGGGGAAGTGCTCTGCAGGTTGGAGCCACCACAGGGACTACCCAACATGACGAAATGGAAGAATTTGCCTCAAAAGAAACTTCAGGAAGTAGCCACAGCTAACGAATTGATCAAAACAATTTAAGCAATATAATGGAACAAGAATTTAGAATAATAGTCAAAAAATTAATCGCCAGGTTGAAAAAAGTATAGAGGACAGCAGAGAATCTATTACTACAGAGATCAAGGCACTAAGAAACAGGAGGAGCTAAAAAATGTTATAAATAAATTAGGTGCAAAATAAAATGGAGGCAACCATAACATGGATTGAAGAGGCAGAGGAGAGAATAGGTGAATTAGAAGATAGAATTACAGACAAAGAGGAAGCCGAGGAAAAGAGATAAAAAAAATCCAGGAGCATGAAGGGAGAATTAGAGAATTAAGTGATGCAATCAAATGGAACAATATCTGTATCATTGGAATTGCAGAAGAAGAGAGAGAGAAAGGGGCTGAAGGTGTACTTGAACAAATCATAGATGAGAACTTCCATGATCTGGAGAAGGAAAAAGGCATTGAAATCCAAGAGGCACAAAGAACTCCCTTCAGATGTAACTTGAATCGATCTTCTGCATGACATATCATAGTGAAACTGGCAAAAATACAAGGATAAAGACAAAATTCTGAAAGCAGCTAGGGATAAATAGGGTCTAGCTTACAAAGGTAGACACATAAGAGTAGTGGCAGATCTATCTACTGAAACTTGGCAACCAGAAAGGAATGACACGATCTTCAATGTGATGAACAGAAAATAAATGCAGCTATGAATCCTTTACCCAGCAAGTCTGTCATTCAGAATACAAGGAGAGATAAAGGTCTTCCCAAACAAACAAAAACTGAAGGAATTCATCACCATTAACCAGTGCTACAAGAGATCCTAAGAGGGATTCTGTGAGTGAAATGTTACAAGGACCACAAAGTACCAGAGACAGCATTGCAAGCATGAAACCTACAGACATCACAATGACTCTAAACCCATATCTTTAACACTGATGTAAATGGAATAAATGCTCCAACCAAAAGACACAAAGTATCAGAATGGATAAAACAATAAGACCCATCTATTTTCTGTCTAAAAGAGACTCATGTTAGACCTGAGGACACCTTGAGGTTGAAAGTGAGGGGATGGAGAACTATCTATCATGCTACTGGAAGGCAAAAGAAAGCTGGAGTAGCCGTACTTATATCAGACAAACTAGACATTAAAACAAAGGCTGTAACAAAATTTGAAGAAAGGCATTATATAATAATAACAGGGACTATCCATCAGGAAGAGCTAACAATTATAAATGTCTATACACAGAATACAGAAACCCCCAAATATATAAAACAATTAATCACTAACATAAGCAACCTTACTGATAAGAATGTGGTGATTGCAGGGGATTTTGACACTCCACTTACAGCAACGGATAGATCATCTAGACACAGGTTCAATAAAGAAACAAGGGCCCTGAATGGGACACTGGATCAGATGGACTTGACAGATACATTTAGAACTCTGCATCCCGAAGCAACAGAATATACTTTCTTCTCGAGTGCACATGGAACATTCTACAAAATAGATCACATACTGGGTCACAAAACAGCCCTTCATAAGTATACAAGAATTGAGCTCATACCATGCACACTTTCAGACCACAATGCTATGAAACTTGAAATCAACTACAGGAAAAAGTCTGGAAAACCTCCAAAAGCATGGAGGTTAAAGAACACCCTCCTAAAGAATGAATGGGTCAACCAGGCAATTAGAGAATAAATTTAAAAATACATGGAAACAAATGAAAATGAAAAACCAACAATGCAAACGCTTTGGGATGCAGCGACGTCAGTCCTGAGAGGAAAATACATTGCAATCCAGGCCTACCTCAAGAAACAAGAAAAATCCCAAATACAAAATCTAACAGCGCACGTAAAGGAAATAGAAGCATAACAGCAAACACACCCCAAAACCAGCAGAAGAAGAGAAATAATAACGTTCAGAGCAGAAATAAACAATATAGAATAAAAAAAAATTAGAGTAGATCAATGCAATCAAGAGATGGTTTCCTGAAAAAATAAACCAAATTGATAAACCTCCAGCCAGGCTTCTCAAGAAGAAAAGGGAGATGACCCAAATAGATAAAATCATGAATGAAAATGGAATTATTACAACCAATCCCTCAGAAATGCAAGCAATTATCAGGGAATACTATGAAAAATTATATGCCAAGAAACTGGACAACCTGAAAGAAATAGACAAATTCCTAACACCCACACACGTCCAAAACGCAATCAGGAAGAAATAGAAAATTTGAACAGACCCATAACCAGCGAAGAAATTGCATCAGTTATCAAAAATCTCCTAACAAATAAGAGACTGGGACCAGATGGCTTCCTAGGGAAATGCTACCAGACATTTAAACCAGAGATAATACCTATCTTTCTCAAGCTATTCCAAAAAATAGAAAGGGAAGCAAAACTTCCAGACTCATTCAATGAAGCCAGCATTACTTTGATTCCTAAACCAGACAGAGACCCAGCAAAAAAAAAAAAAAAGAGAGAGATATATAGGCCAATATCCCTGATGAATATGGATGCAAAAAATGCTCAATAAGACTATCAAATCAAATTCAACAGCATATAAAAAGAATTATTCCCCATGATCAAGTGGGATTCATTCCTGGGCTGCAGGGCTAGTTAAACATTCACAAAGCAATCAATTTGATACATCACATTAATAAAAGAAAAGATAAGAACGATATGATCCTGTCAGTTGATGCAGAAAACGCATTTGACAAAATTCAGTGTCCTTTCTTAATAAAAAACCGTTAAGAAAGTCGGGATAGAAGGAACATACTTAAACATCATAAAAGCCATTTATGAAAAGCCCACAGCTAACATCATCCTCAATCGGGAAAAACAGAGCTTTTTCCCTGAGATCAGGAACACGACAGGGATGTCCACTCTCACCGCTGTTATTTAACAAAATGTTGGAAGTTCTAGCATCAGCAATCAGACAACAAAAGGAAATCAAAGGCATCAAAATTGGCAATGATGAATTTAAGCTTTCAATTTTGCAGATGACATAATATTATACATGGATAATCCGATAGACTCCACGAAAAGTCTGCTAGAATTGATGCACGAATTCAGGAAAGTCACAGGATACAAAATCAACATACAGAAATCAGTTGCATTCTTAAACACCAATAATGAAGCAAAAAAAAGACAAATAACTGATCCCATTCACAATTGCACCAAGAATCATAAAATACCTAGGAAGAAACCTAACCCAAGATCTAAAAGATCTGTATGCTGAAAACTATAGAAAACTTATGAAAGAAATTGAAGAAGATACAAATAAATGGAAAAACATTCCATGCTCATGGATTGGAAGAATAAATATTGTTGAAATGTCGATACTACCCAAAGCAATCTACACATTCAGTGCAATACCAACCAAAATCACACCAGCATTCTTCTTGAAGCCAGAACAAGCAATCCTAAAATTTGTATGGAATCACAAAAGACCCTGAATAGCCAAAATAATATTGAAGAAGAAGACCCAAGGCGGGAGGCATCACAAACCCAGACTTTAGCCTCTACTACAAAGCTGTAATCTTCAAGACAGCATGGTATTGGCCAAAAACAGACATATAGACCAATGGAATAGAATAGAAACCCCAGAACTAGACCCACAAACGTATGGCCAACTAACCTTTGACAAAGCAGGAAAGAATATCCAATGGAAAAAAGACAGTCTCTTTAACAAATAGTGATGGGAGAACTGGACAGCAACATGCAGAAGAATGAAACTAGACCACTTTCTTACACCATTCACAAAAATAAACTCAAAATGGATAAAGGACCTGAATGTGAGACAAGAAACCATCAAAACCCTAGAAGTGAAAGCAGGAAAAAACCTCTCTGATCTCAGCCACAGCAATTTCTTACTTGACATATACCCAAAGGCAAGGGAATTAAAAGCAAAAATGAACTATTGGGACCTCATGAATATAAAAAACTTCTGCACTGCAAAGGAAACAACCAACAAAACTAAAGGCAACCAACGGAATGGGAAAATATATTTGCAAATGACATATTGGTCAAAGGACTAGTATCCAAAATCTATAAAGAACTCACCAGACTCTACACCTGAAAAACAATCCAGTGAAGAAATGGGCAGAAAACATGAATAGACACTTCTCTAGAGAATATATCCAGATGGCCAACAGGCACATGAAAAGATGCTCAACGTCACTCCTCATCAGGGAAATAGAAATCAAAACCACACTGAGATATCACCTCATGCCAGTCATAGTGGCCAAAATGAACAAAACAGGATATTATACCTGCTGGAGAGGATGTAGAGAAACGGTAACCCTCTTGCACTGTTGGTGGGAATGCAAACTGGTGCAGCCACTCTGGAAAGCAGTGTGGAGGTTCCTCAAAAAATTAAAAATAGATCTACCCTGTGACCCAGCAATAGCACTGCTAGGGATGTACACAAGGGATACAAGAGTGCTGATGCATAGGGGCACTTGTACTCCAATGTTTATAGCAGCACTTTCAACAATAGCAAATTATGGAGAGAGTCTAAATGCCCATCAACTGACGAATGGATAAAGAAGTTGTGGTTTATATATTCAATGGAATACTATGTGGCAATGAGGAAGAATGAAATATGGCCTTTTGTAGCAACATGGATAAAACTGGGGAGTGTTATGCTAGGTGAAATAAGTCATACAGAGAAATACAGATAGAATACATTTTCACTCTTATGTGAATCCTGAGAAACTTAACAGAAGATCATGGGGGAGGGGAAGGAAAAAAATTGGAGACGGAGAGAGCAAACCATAAGGGACACTTAAAAATTGATAACAAACTGAGGGTTGATGAGGAGTGGGAGGGAGGGGAAAGTGGGTGATGGGCATTGAGAAGGGCACCTGTTGGGATGAGCACTTGGTATTTAATGGAAACCAATTTGACGATAAATTTCATATTAAAAAATGAAAGAAAACCATAAGGAAAATATATTTACAGTTCTGAAATTTATTTATGGAAAATGTGCATATAAGCATACCTGTATAGTTTAAGCCCTGGTGTTCAAGGGTCAACTGAAAGGGTAGTTTTGGAGAGAAGTGGTGGTGAACACAGATAATTATTTCTCTCCTGTCATGAAGATGTTTATCTGTGTGAGTTAGATACTCCTGAAATATTTTGGGCACCATTAATGAACCTATTTGCCATGATTCCATCTTGAGAAAAAAGTTGTTTTAGAGTCAGAGATTGTATCTGGTTAATGATTTCTCCCTTGCCAACTCTAGATGAAGCCATTTCTGATCGTTTTATTTATTTTATTGGTTATTGTATGCTTTAGTTCCTTTTAGTAATCATTCACTGTAGTTTTTACATACACAGGAACATCAGTAATTAACCAAACCGTTTCCAACTAATTAATATACACACAATAAAATAATAAGAACTCAATTGCTATCTACTACAGCAGAAAGTCCCTTTTGTGACAGACAAAAAGAATTAAATCACCCCGACTGTAAACTTACATAGTGACTATGGGTTAAATAAAATGCAGCTTTTATCTATTTTCCTGATGCAGTTATTAAAGCAGCTATTGAGTGCCCCAGAGATGCAGCTAAAAGAAAAAACAATAAGAATGGAGAATTTCAGGTGGCTATGAAAAGATTGGCAAGGAGTCTGCTGAATTTTTTATTAAATACTTTAATAATTAAACAGTTTAAAGTGAATGTTTTACTTAGTAATGACAAATACAAAGGGAAAAGATTTATTTCTACTGGTGATGTGGCAATTTTGTTTGTTGTATAACAACAAAAGTGAAGAATTAACAGAATAATTCTATTCTTAAAAATGACTTCCTAATTACATAGCTCTGTCAGTGTTTCATTGATATAAAATGTCAGTAATGAATCTTCAAATCTCTCTGGTAATGTTATTTTCTCTGTTATATATTAATTAATTATTATTATTAATTAAAGGCATTCTTCTTGTTATTATATAGTTTCTGTTTATTTTTGGGTAGTTCATAATTATAGAAAGAACATCTAAATATCCTTTATAGTTTTAAGGACAGCATAGTGAAAGCTTAAAATGTCCATAGCAGCTAAGAAAAAAAAATTAACTTCTTTTTAAGATTGTCAATACAAACAACCTGAACTTTCATGTTTCTTGGATGACAGTTACATTAAAGGGAAACCCCAAAAGGCCATCAGCAGATTTTTCATCAGAAACTGCAGGAGAGAAGGGAGTAGCAGGATATATTCAAAGTGCTGGATGGGAACAATCTGCAGCCAAGAATATTCTATCTAACAAGGTTATTATTCAGTATGGTAGCAGAGATAAAGAATTTCTCAATGAACAAAAACTACAAGAGCTCCCAAAAATGAAACCAACCCTACAAGAAATTTTAAAAGGGACTCTGAGTGAAAGCAAAAGACCATGTGAGAGTATGAAAAGTTGGAAGCAAAAAAAAAAAAAAACCAGTAAAAAAATATATATCTGTAAAAATCTGTCAAACGATTCACAAAATAAAAGAATGACACCAGCATAAATATTGTGTGTGTGGTGGGGGGGGAGGGGAACAGGGGTAAAGAATGGTATTGAACTTAAGTGACCATCAACTTAATAGAGACTGCTATTTAGACAAGATGTTATATACAACCGTAATGGCAACTCACCAATAAATATGCAAAGAATAAAAAGAAAGGAATTCAAGTGTATCACTAAGAAAAAAACAACAACAACAAAAAAACATGTAAGAGGAAGAGAAGAAAGGATCAGAGAAAAACTATAAACTCAGCCAGAAAACAAGTAACAAAATTTCAGTAAATACATTTCTTTCAATAATTACTTCAAATATAAATGGCCTAAATGCTCCAATCAAAAGACATACGGTGACAGAATGTATTAAAAACAAGACTTATCTATATTTCAGACCTAAAAACACCTACAGATTGAAAGTGAGGTGATGAAGAAATATGTGTCATGCAAATGAATGTCAAAAGTAAGACAGAATAGCAGCCCTTATATCTAACAAATTATATTTTATGACAAAGACTCTAACAAGAGATAAAGGATGACACTATATAATCATAAGGGGGACAATCCAGCATGAAGATATAACAACTGTAAATATTTATGCACCCAACATGGTGAAACCCAAATAACATAAAATAATAAATAACAAACAAAGTAACTAGTTGATAGCAATGAAATAAAAGTAGAGGGCTTTAACACCTCACTTACATCAATGGACAGACCACCCAAACAGAATATCACAAGAAAACAGTGGCTTTGAATTATACACTTAGAACAGATGGATTTCACAGATATATTCAGAAACATTTTATCCTAAAATGGCAGAATACAAATTCTTTTCAAGTGCACACAAAACATTCTCCAGAACAGATCACATATTGGGCCACAAAACAAGTCTTAACAAATTTTAAAAGCTTGAACTTATTCCATGCATCTTTTCTGACCAGAGTGTTATGAAACTAGAAATCAACTACAAGAAAAAAATCTAAAAAGAGCACAAATACATGGAAGTTAAATAAAATGCTACTAAACAATAAATGGGCCAACCAGGAAATCAAAGAAGAAATTAAAAAATTACATGGAAACAAATGCAATTGAAAACACAATAAGTGAAATTAGTCAGGGAAAGACAAAAATCATATGACTTCACTCATATGAAGACTTTAAGAGACAAAACAGGTGAACATAAGGGGAAAATAATATAAAAACAGGGAGGGGGACAAAACAGAAGAAACTCATAAATATGGAGAACAAAGTGAGGGTTACTGGAGGGGTTGTGGGAGGGGGGTGGGCTAAATGGGTAAGGGGCACTAAGGAATCTACTCCTGAAATCATTGTTGCACTATATGCTAACTAATTTGGATATAAATTTTAAAAAATAAAAAATAAAACAAAATTAAAAAAAAACTATAGTACAAAACCTTTGGGAGGCAACAAAAGCTGTTAGAAGAGGGAAGTTTATAGCAATACAGATCTACCACAAAGAAGCAAGAAAAATGTCAAATACACAAACTAACCTTACACCTAACTGATCTAGAAAGAGAATAAAAAGAACAGGAAAAAAACAAAATTAGCAGAAAGAAAGAAATGATAAAGATTACAGCAGAAATAAATTATATAAAATAAACAAAAACAATAGAACAGATCAGTAAAACCGAGAGTTGGTTATTTGAAAAAACTTATTAAAGTTGACAAATATCTAGAAAGACTCATCAGAAAAAAAGGAGTGGTTTCAAATAAACAAAATCATAAAATGAAAGAGGACAAGTAACAACCAACACCACAGAAATATAAGCAGTTGTCAGAAAATATTATGAAAAGTTATATTCCAATAAATATGAAAACCTGGAAGAAATAGATAAATTCAGAGAAATATATAATCCATCAAAACTGAAGCATGAAGAAATAGAAAATTTGAACAGACAGAATACCAACAATGAAATGTAATGAGTAATCAAAAAATTCCCAAGAAACAAAAGTCTGAGACCAAACAGCTTCACAGGAGAATTCTACCTAACATTTAAAAGAGTTAATACCTATTTTTTTTTCAAACTATTCCAAAGAATAGAAGAGAAAAGAAAATTCCTAAATTCATTCCATGAGGCCAGCATTACCATGATACCAATGCCAGATAAAGACACCAAAAAAAAAGAGAATTATAGGCCAATATCACTGATGAAGTTAGATGCAAAAATCCTCAACAAAATACTATCAAACCAAATTCAACAATACATTAAAAGAATCATTCACCACTATCAAGTGGGATTTATTCTTGGGATACAAGGATGGTTCAATATTCACAAATCAAACAATGTGATACATCACATCAATAAGAAAAGAATGAAAGCCATACAATCATTTCAATAGGTGCAGAAAAAGCATTTGACAAAGTATATCATCCACTCATGATGAAAACACTCAACAGAATAGGTCTACAGTGAACATACTTCAACATCATAAAGGCATCATATGAAAAACCCACAGCCAACATCATACTTAATGGTAAAAACTGTGAGATTTTCCCTTAAGGTTAGGAAAAAGACAGAGATATACACTATCACCACTTATATTCAACATAGTACTGGACGTTTTAGCCACAGCAATCAGACAACAAATATAAATAAAAGATATCCAACTTGGTGAGGAGGAAGTAAGACATTTATTGTTTGTAGATAACATAATACTACATATAAAAAACCCTAAAGACTCTATCAAAAAATTACTAGAACTGATAAATAAATTCAGTAAGGTCATAGGATATATAAATCAATGTACAGAAATCTGTTGCATTCCTACACACACACACACACACACACACACACACACAAAATGAAGTAGCAGAAAGAGAAATTAAGAAAATAGTCTCATTTACAATTGCACCAAACATAATAAAATACCTAGGAATAAACTTATCCAAAGAGGTGAAATACCCTGTACTCTGAAAATTATAAAAATGTAAAAAGTCCTAGAAACATATAAACTCCCAAAACTGAAACAGGAAGAAATAGAAAATTTGAACAGATCCATAACAAGTTAATAAATTGAATCAGTAATCAAAAATCTCCTGACAAACAAGAGTCTAGGGCTGGATGGCTTTCCAGAGGAATTCTACCAAACCTTTATAGGAGAGTTGACACCTCTTCTTTTGAAGCTGTTCCAGAAAAATAGAAATGGAAGGAAAACTTCAAAACTCATTCTGTCAGGCCAGCATTACCCTGATTCCAAAACCAGACTAAGAACCCACTAAAAAGGAGAACTACAGACCAATTTCCCTGATGAACATGGATGTATAAATTCTCAAGGAATACTAGCAAACCAAGTCCAACAATACATTAAAGGAATTATTCACCATGATCAAGTGGGATTTATTCCTGGAATGCAGGGCTGGTTCAATATCTGCAAATCAATCAATGTGATATATCACATTAATAAAAGTAAAGTTAAGAACCACATGATCCTCTCAATAGATGCAGAGAAAGCATTTGACAAAATACAGCATCCTTTCTTGATAAAAACCCTGAAGAAAGTAGGGATAGAAGGAATATACCTTAAGATCATAAAGGCCATTTATGAAAGACCCACTGCTAACATCATCCTCAATGGGGAAAAACAGAGACTTCCCTCTAAGGTCAGAAACACAACAAGGATGTCCACTCTCACCACTGTTTTTTTTAATTATTAATTTTTTTACATTTATTTATTTTTGAGAGACAGAAAGAGACAGAGCACAAGTGGGGGAGGGACAAAGAGAGAAGGATACACAGAATCTGAAGCAGGCTCCAGGCTCTGAGCTAGCAGCACAGAGCCCAATGCAGGGCTCGAACTCTCAAACTGTGAGATCATGACCTGAGCCAAAGTCAGACGCTTAACTGACTGAGCCACCCAGGCGCCTCCACTCTCACCACTCTTATTCAACATAGTATTGGAAGTCCTAGCGTCAGCAATATGACAACACAAAGAAATAAAAGGCATCCAAATTGGCAAGGAGGAAGTCAACCTTTCACTCTTTGCAGAGGACATAATACTCTATGTGGAAAACCCAAAAGACTCCACCAAAAATCTGCTTGAAGTGATCCATGTATTCTGCAAAGTCGCAGGATAAACAATGTACAGAAATCTGTTGTATTTCTATATACCAATAATGAAGCAGCATAAAGAGACATCAAGGAATCCACTGCTTTGCAATTGTACCAAAAACCACAAGATACTGCACCAAAACCCATAAGATACCTAGGTATAATAACCAAAGAGGTGAAAAATCTATACACTGAACTGTATAGAAAGGTTATGAAGGAAATTGAAGAATATCCCCTCAATAACGGAAAAACATTTCATGCTTGTGGAGTAGAAGAACAAATATGTTACAATGTTGATACTACCCAAAACAATCCACATATTCAATGCAATCCTTATCAAAATATCACCAGAATTCCTTACAGAGCTAAAACAAACAATCCTAAAATTTGTGTGGAACCAGAAAATACCCTGAGTAGCCAAAGTACTGTTGAAAAAGAAAACCAGAGTTGGAGGCAGCGCAATTCCGGACTTCAAGCTGCATTACAAAGCTGTAATCATCAAAACCATATGGTACTGGCACAAAAACAGACCCATAGATCAATGTAACAGAATATAGAACCCAGAGCTGGACCCAAAAATGTATGACCAACTTATCTTTGACAAAGCAGGAAAGAATATCCAATGTAAAAAAGACTGTCTCTTCAGCAAATGGTGATGGGAAAGTTGGACAGTGACATGAAGAAGAATGAACATGGACCACTTTCTTACACCATACACAAAAATAAAATAAAAATGGATGAAGCACCTTAACATAAGACAGGAAGCCATCAGAATCCTAGAGAAGAAAACAGGCAGCAACCTCTATGACCTCAGCCACAGCAACTTCTTTCTTGACATTTCTCCAGAGGCACAGGAAACAAAAGCAAAAATGAACTATTGGGACCTCATCAAGATAATAACCTTCAGCACAGAGAAGGAAATAATCAGCAAAACTAAAAGGCAACTAATGGAATGGGAGAAGATATTTGCAAATGATATATCAGATGAAGTATTAGTATCCAAAATCTATAAAGAACTTATCAAATTTAACACCCCCAAAATCCTCAAATAATCCAGTGAAGAAATTGGGAGAAGGCATGAATGGACACTTTTCAAAAGAATACATACAGATGGCTAAAATACACATGAAAAAATGCTTAACATCACTCATCGTCAGGGAAATACAAATCAGAACCGTGATGAGATACCAACTCACACATATGAGAATGGCTACAATTAACAACACAGGCAACAACAGATGTTGGCGAGGATGTGGAGAATGAGGAACACTTCCGTGCTGCTTGTGGGACTACAAACTGGTGCAGCCACTCTGGAAAGCAGTATGGAAGTTCTTCAAAAAATTAAAAATAGAACTACCCTCCGACCCAACAATTACACTATTAGGTATTTATCCAATGGCAACAGGAGTTCTGATTCGAAGGGGCACATCCACTCCAATGTTTATAGCAGCACTAATGACAATAGCCAAGGTATGGAAAGAGTCCAAATGTTTATCAACTGATGAATAGATAAAGAAGATGTGGTATATATTTACAATGGATTATTACTCAGTGCTCCAAATAATGAAATCTTGCCATTTGCAATATTGTGGGTGGAACTAGTGTGTCTTATGCTAAGTGAAATAAGTCAGAGAAAGACTAATATCATATGATTTCATTAATATGTGGAATTTAAGATACAAAACAGATGAACATAAGGGAAGGGAAGCAAAAATAAGATAAAAACAGAGAGGGAGACAAACCATTAAACACTCTTAAATATAGAGAACAAACTAAAAGTTACTGGGGGATGGGCTAAATGGGCGAGGGACATTAAGGTGGACAGTTGTCGGGATGAGCACTGGGTATTATATGCAAGTGATGAATCACTAAATTCTATTCTTTAAATCATTATTACACTATATGTTAACTAAGTTGGATTTAAAATTTTAAAATATAAAATAAATGTGTAATAGACTTCACTGTGAAGCCAAACGGTCCTGGACTTTTTTGTTGAGAGTTTTTTTTATTACTGATTCTATTTTGTTGCTAGTAATTGGTCTGTTTGAATATTCCATTTCTTCCTGATTCAGTTTTAGAAGGTTATATGTTTTTAGGAACTTATCCATTTCATCTAGATTGTCCAACTTGTTGACATATAACAATAGAATATAACCAGTTTCACTTGTTGGTTGTGGTGGGTGCTAAGGTAAAAGTTACTTAAGACAGCTTCTTTGTTGACCTAATTTGGCCTTAAAATGAGGCAAAAATTATAGAATGTTACACATAAGGAATCATATAATCCTAACTCTAATTTTGCAGATGAAACAGACTGGAACAGAGAGATTAAGTGATTTACCTAAGGTTGTTCAGAATCTTACATGTTAAGATTGGAGTTTGAACTCAAAATTTCTTAATAGAGTCATGTGTTCTTTAAATTGTCTCCCTATTCATAGCTTAATTTGAAAATGGAGATAGAATACAGGAAAAACAAGGGATGCCTGGGTGGCTGAGTCAGTTGGGCGCCTGACACATGATTTTGGCTCTGGTCATGATCTCAATGTTTGTGAGATTGAACCCCATGTTGGGCTCTGTGCTGACAGTGCGGAGCCTCCTTGGGATTCACTCTCTCTCCCTCTCTCTGCCCTTCCTCTACTCTCTCTCTCTCTCAAAATAAATAATCATTCTTTAAAAAAGAATATGGGAAAAAATTACATGACTATTAAAATACTATCTAAATCAATCTTTATGTTTCCTAGCCCTAGGGTAGATTAGCAATGCTTAGTTTCTCTTGCAAAATACATCTCATGGAAGACACTCAGATATTATGGTTAGAAATCAAAACAAATTTGGGGCACCTGGTTGGCTCAGCCAGTTGAGTGTCAAACTATTGATTTCAGCTCAGATCATGATCTCAATGGTTGGTGAGATGGTGGGAACCTGGCCTAATGGTGTGGACCCTGGTTGCGATTCTCTCTCCCTATCTCTCTCTGCACCTCCTATGCACTCTCTCTCTCCATCAAAATGAATAAACTTTAAAAAATTAAAAAAAAGAAATTAAAACAAATTTTATCCTGAAACTGATAGCATTAACATACTTACTTCAATATGGTTATCCAGTTGGAGTTTAGGAAACAAAATAGACAGTGCTCCAACTGTGCCCCTTCTGGTAACAACTCCATGTGAAGCCAGTTATTCTCAGTTGGTGCTGATTGATTACAGTGATTATTGTCAGAGCAGCTAGGAGGAAAGGCATGTACTAAAATGACTATTCACATGTAAATATTTCTTTTACAAATATTACTTATTTTTCATTGATATTATTACTTGATCCTTGTATTCCTAAGAGGTGTTCCAGAAACAGAAATTAAAATAAAATTAATTAATTAAGTTGGTGAACTGACTTACTGGACTGCATTGATCCTCATTCAGATGAATTGGGCAAATGGTTTTCCTTAAAATGTAATTCCTTGATTTCAAAGTGGCTCATAAATGAGGAAGGGTCCAAGAGGGAGCAGAGATGTTGGTGATGTTAGTGGACCTTGTTAGCTAACCAATTGCACAGTCTAGTGACTTCTTTTAATTTTTTTTCCTTTCATTAAATCAGTTACTTTGTGTTATTGCAGCATGGTGAACTCTTCAGTTGGTAAAACATTTTTATTTTTATTTATTTTTTATTTTTTTTCTTACAAACATTACAATGTATATTTTTCAATATATGAAATTTATTGTCAAATTGGTTTCCATACAACACCCAGTGCTCATCCCAAAAGGTGCCCTCCTCAATACCCATCACCCCCCCCTCCCTCCCACCCCCCATCAACGCTCAGTTTGTTCTCAGTTTTTAACAGTCTCTTATGCTTTGGCTCTCTCCCACTCTAACCTCTTTTTTTTTCCCCTTCCCTTCCCCATGGGTTTCTGTTAAGTTTCTCAGGATCCACATAAGAGTGAAACCATATGGTATCTGTCTTTCTCTGTATGGCTTATTTCACTTAGCATCACACTCTCCAGTTCCATCCACGTTGCTACAAAGGGCCATATTTCATTCTTTCTCATTGCCCTGTAGTACTCCATTATGTATACAAACCACAATTTCTTTATCCATTCATCAGTTGATGGACATTTAGGCTCTTTCCATAATTTGGCTATTGTTGAGAGTGCTGCTATAAACATTGGGGTACAAGAGCCCCTATGCATCAGTACTCCTGTATCCCTTGGGTAAATTCCTAGCAGTGCTATTGCTGGGTCATAGGGTAGGTCTATTTTTAATTTTCTGAGGAACCTCCACACTGTTTTCCAGAGCGGCTGCACCAATTTGCATTCCCACCAACAGTGCAAGAGGGTTCCCGTTTCTCCACATCCTCTCCAGCATCTATAGTCTCCTGATTTGTTCATTTTGGCCACTATGACTGGCATGAGGTAATATCTGAGTGTGGTTTTGATTTGTATTTCCCTGATGAGGAGCGACGTTGAGCATCTTTTCATGTGCCTGTTGGCCATCCGGATGTCTTCTTTAGAGAAGTGTCTATTCATGTTTTCTGCCCCTTTCTTCACTGGGTTATTTGTTTTTCGGGTGTGGAGTTTGGAGAGCTCTTTACAGATTTTGGATACTAGCCCTTTGTCCGATATGTCATTTGCAAATATCTTTTCCCATTCCGTTGGTTGCCTTTTAGTTTTGTTGGTTGTTTCCTTTGCTGTGCAGAAGCTTTTTATCTTCATAAGGTCCCAGTAATTCATTTTTGCTTTTAATTCCCTTGCCTTTGGGGATGTGTCAAGTAAGAGATTGCTACGGCTGAGGTCAGAGAGGTCTTTTCCTGATTCCTCTAGGGTATTGATAATTTCTGTGGGGGGCCGGGCCCCGGTGCCAGGCTGAGACCGGGTCGAGCAATGTTCCCCGTTGACTCAAGCCAACCTGGTGGTTCCCCCTCCCATTCATGTGGGAGGCCGGGCCCTGGCGCCAGGCTGAGACTGGGTCGAACAACGTTCCCTGTTAACTCAAGCCAACCCGGTGGTTCCCCCTCCCATTCCCCCACTTTCAAGGACATACAAAAGCCTTGTCAAGGCTGAGAGAGTTAATTCCTAAAGCCTGTGGTCTGCAGGTGTTGACAGTAATGCTACCTCCCTTTTTCTACCCCTAGTCAGATAAACACAAACATGAAAACTGGGTTTTGCTAACAATCTATCAACAAGGTCTTGTGACCCGTTCACAAGGTTCACAAGGTATACAAAACTAAATGTTTTGGCTGGCAGTGATCATGTGAAACCTGTTTATTCTTAAAATGACCTGATCCATAAGAGTCTTATATTATAAAAAATTGTGTAGGGGCGCCTGGGTGGCGCAGTCGGTTAAGCGTCCGACTTCAGCCAGGTCACGATCTCACTGTCCGTGAGTTCGAGCCCCGCGTCGGGCTCTGGGCTGATGGCTCAGAGGCTGGAGCCTGTTTCCGATTCTGTGTCTCCCTCTCTCTCTGCCCCTCCCCCGTTCATGCTCTGTCTCTCTCTGTCCCAAAAATAAATAAACGTTGAAAAAAAAAAAAATTAAAAAAAAAATTGTGTACAACAACAATAAAGCCATCACTTGGGCCATCAGCCCAGGGGACCCTCCTGTTCCCAAACTTTCTCTGCTCTCTTTTTTATTACATTCCCCTACCCTCAGGACCCTAACCTCGATGATTGTCGCGCCAGTCGCGACAAATTTCCTGTCTCACATTCAGGTCCTTTATCCATTTTGAGTTTATTTTTGTGAATGGTGTCAGAAAGTGGTTTAGTTTCATCCTTCTGCATGTTGCAATCCAGTTCTCCCGGCACCACTTGTTTAAAGAGACTGTCTTTTTTCCATTGGATATTCTTTCCTGCTTTGTCAAAGATTAGTTGGCCATACGTTTGTGGGTCTAGTTCTGGGGTTTCTATTCTATTCCATTGGTCTATGTGTCTGTTTGTGTGCCAATACCATGCTCTCTTGATGATTACAGCTTTCTGGTGGAGGCTAAAGTCGGGGATTGTGATGCCTCCTGCTTTGGTCTTCTTCTTCAAAATTACTTTGGCTATTCGGGGCCTTTTGTGGTTCCATATGAATTTTAGGATTGCTTGTTCTAGTTTCGAGAAGAAAGCTGGTGCAATTTTTATTGGGACTGCATTGAATATGTAGATAGCTTTGGGTAGTATTGACATTTTGACAATATTTATTCTTCCAATCCATGAGCAGGGAATGTCTTTCCATTTCTCTATATCTTCTTCAATTACCTTCATAAGCTTTCTATAGTTTTCAGCATACAGATCCTTTACATCTTTGGTTAGATTTATTCCTAGGTATTTTATGCTTCTTGGTGCAATTGTGAATGGGATCAGTTTCTTTATTTGTCTTTCTGTTGCTTCATTGTTAGTGTATAAGAATGCAACTGATTTCTGTACATTGATTTTGTATCCTGCGACTTTGCTGAATTCATATATCAGTTCCAGCAGACTTTTGGTGGAATCTATCGGATTTTCCATGTATAGTATCAAGTCATCTGCAAAAAGTGAAAGCTTGACTTCATCTTTGCCAATTTTGATGCCTTTGATTTCCTTTTGTTGTCTGATTGCTGATGCTAGAACTTCCAACACTATGTTAAACAACAGCAGTGAGAGTGGGCATCCCTGTCGTGTTCCTGATTTCAGGGAAAAAGCTCTCAGTTTTTCCCCATTGAGGATGATGTTAGCTGTGGGCTTCTCATAAATGGCTTTTATGATCTTTAAGTATGTTCCTTCTATCCCGACTTTCTCAGGGGTTTTTATTAAGAAAGGGTGCTGAATTTTGTCAAAGGCCTTTTCTGCATCGATTGACAGGATCATATGGTTCTTCTCTTTTCTTTTATTAATGTGATGTGTCACGTTGATTGATTTGCGAATGTTGAACCAGCCCTGCATCCCAGGAATGAATCCCACTTGATCATGGTGAATCATTCTTTTTATATGGTGTTGAATTCGCTTTGCTAGTATCTTATTGAGAATTTTTGCATCCATATTCATCAGGGATATTGGCCTGTAGTTCTCTTTTTTTACTGGGTCTCTGTCTGGTTTAGGAATCAAAGTAATGCTGGCTTCATAGAATGAGTCTGGAAGTTTTCCTCCCCTTCTATTTCTTGGAATAGCTTTGAGAAGGATAGGCATTATCTCTGCTTTAAACGTCTGGTAGAACTCCCCTGGGAAGCCATCTGGTCCTGGACTCTTATTTGTTGGGAGATTTTTGATAACCGATTCAATTTCTTTGCTGGTTATGGGTCTTTTCAAGCTCTCTATTTCCTCCTGGTTGAGTTTTGGAAGAGTGTGGGTGTTTAGGAATTTGTCCATTTCTTCCAGGTTGTCCAATTGGTTGGCATATAATTTTTCATAGTATTCTGTGATAATTGTTTGTATCTCTGAGGGATTGGTTGTAATAACTCCATTTTCATTCATGATCTTATCTATTTGGGTCATCTCCCTTTTCTTTTTGAGAAGCCTGGCTAGAGGTTTGTCAATTTTGTTAATTTTTTCAAAAAACCAACTCTTCGTTTCGTTGATCTGCTCTACAGTTTTTTTTAGATTCTATATTGTTTATTTCTGCTCTGATCTTTATCATTTCTCTTCTTCTGCTGGGTTTAGGCTGCCTTTGCTGTTCTGCTTCTATTTCCTTTAGCTGTGCTGTTAGATTTTGTATTTGGGATTTTTCTTGTTTCTTGAGATAGGCCTGGAATGCAATGTATTTTCCTCTCAGAACTGACTTCGCTGTGTCCCAAAGCATTTGGATTGTTATATTTTCATTTTCGTTTGTTTCCATATATTTTTTAATTTCTTCTCTCATTGCCTGCTTGACCCACTAATTCTTTAGGAGGGTGTTCTTTAACCTCCATGCTTTTGGAGGTTTTCCAGACTTTTTCCTGTGGTTGATTTCAAGCTTTATAGCATTGTGGTCTGAAAGTATGCATGGGATGATTTCAATTCTTTTATACTTATGTAGGGCTGTTTTGTGACCCAGTATATGATCTATCCTGGAGAATGTTCCATGTGCACTAGAGAAGAGAGTATATTCTGTTGCTTTGGGATGCAGAGTTCTAAATATATCTGTCAAGTCCATCTGATCCAATGTCTCATTCAGGGCCCTTTTTTCTTTATTGACCGTGTGTCTAGATGATCTATCCATTTCTGTAAGTGGAGTGTTAAAGTCCCCTGCAATTACCACATTCTTATCAACAAGGTTGCTTATGTTTATGAGTAATTGTTTTATATATTTGGGGGCTCCTGTATTCGGCACATAGACATTTATAATTGTTAGCTCTTCCTGATGGATAGACCCTGTAATGATTATATAATGCCTGTTTCATCTCTTGTTACAGCCTTTAATTTAAAGTCTAGCTTGTCTGATATAAGTATGGCTACTCCAGCTTTCTTTTGGCTTCCAGTAGCATGATAAATAGTTCACCATCCCCTCACTCTCAATCTAAAGGTGTCCTCAGGCCTAAAATGAGTCTCTTGTAGACAGCAAATAGATGGGTCTTGTTTTTTTATCCATTCTGATACCCTATGTCTTTTGGTTGGTGCATTTATTCCATTTACATTCAGTGTTATTATAGAAAGATACGGGTTTAGAGTCATTGTGATGTCTGTATGTTTTATGCTTGTAGAAATGTCTCTGGTAGTTTGTCTCACAGGATTCCCCTTAGGATCTCTTGTAGGGCTGGTTTACTGGTGACGAATTTCTTCAGTTTTTGTTTGTTTGGGAAGACCTTTATCTCTCCTTCTATTCTAAATGACAGACTTGCCGGATAAAGGATTCTCGGCTGCATATTTTTTCTGTTCATCACATTGAAGATCTCCTGCCATGCCTTTCTGGCCTGCCAAGTTTCAAAAGAGAGATCAGTCACGAGTCTTATAGGTCTCCCTTTATATGTTAGGGCTGTTTATCCCTTGTTGCTTTCAGAATTTTCTCTTTATCCTTGTATTTTTCCAATTTCACTATGATATGTCATCAGAAGATCGATTCAAGTTACGTCTGAAGGGAGTTCTCTGTGCCTTTTGGATTTCAATGCCTTTTTCCTTCCCCAGTTCAGGGAAGTTCTCAGCTATGATTTCTTCAAGTACATCTTCAGCACCTTTCCCTCTCTCTTCGTCCTCTGGAATACCAATTATGCATATATTATTTCTTTTTGTGTGTCACTTAGTTCTCTAATTTTCCCCTCATACTCCTGGATTTTTTATCTCTCTTTCTCTCAGCTTCCTCTTTTTCCATAATTTTATCTTCTAGTTCACCTATTCTCTCCTCTGCCTCTTCAATCCGAGCCGTGGACGTTTCCATTTTATTTTGCATCTCGTTTAAAGCAGTTTTCAGCTCCTCCTGACTGTTCCTTAGTTCCTTGATCTCTGTAGGAAGAGATTCTCTGCTGTCCTCTATACTGTTTTCAAGCCCAGCGATTAATTTTATGACTATTATTCTAAATTCACTTTCTGTTATATCATTTATATCCTTTTTGATCAGTTCATTAGCTATTGTTATTTCCTGGAGATTCTTTTGAGGGGAATTCTTCCGTTTGGTCATTTTGGATAGTCCCTGGAGTGGTGCGGACCTGCAGGGCACTTCCCCTGTGTTGTGGTGTATAACTGGATTTGGTGGGTGGGCTGCAGTCAGACCTGACGTCTGCCCCCTGCCCACTGCTGGGGCCACAGTCAGACTGGTGTGAGTCTTCTCTTCCCCTCTCCTAGGGGTGGGATTCACTGTGGGGTGGCGTGGCCCATCTGGGCTACTTGCACCCTGCCAGGCTTGTGGTGCTGGGGATCTGGTGTATTAGCTGGGGTGGGTAGGCAAGGTGCACGGGGGCGGGAGGGGCAGGCTTAGCTCACTTCTCTTTTGGTGATCCAGTTCAGGAGGGGCCCTGTGGCAGTGGGAGGGAGTCAGACCTGCTGCTGGAGGGGTGGCTCCGCAGAAGCACAGAGTTGGGTGTTTACTCGAGCTAGCAAGTTCCCTAGCAGGAACCGGTTCCCTTTGGGATTTTGGCTGGGGGATGGGTGAGGGAGATGGCGCTGAGAGCGCCTTTGTTCCCTGCCAAACTGAGCTCTGTCGTCCAGGGGCTCAGCAACTCTCCCTCCCTTTGTCCTCCGGCCTTCCTGCTTTTGGAGCAGAGCTGTTAACTTTTGACCTCCCAGATGCTAAGTCCTGCTTGCTGTTGTAACACACTCCATCCGGCCTCTCCACTTTTGCAAGCCAGATTCGGGGCTCTGCTTAGCCGGGGGGCGCTCCTCTGCCCTGGCTCCCTCCCGTCAGTCCGTGGAGCGCGCTCTGCCTCGCAGCCCTTCCTACCGTCTTCTGTGTGCCTCTCATCTGCACTTGGCTCCGGAGACTCCGTTCTGCTAATCCTCTGGCGGTTTTCTGGGTTATTTAGGCAGGTGTAGGTGGAATCTAAGTGATCAGCAGGACGCGCGGTGAGCCCAGCGTCCTCCTATGCCATCTTCCTCCCAAATCCCGGTATAACATTTTTAAACAGTGATTTAAATTGTGGGCATAATGATAGATATACTAATAAGTTATGCTTTTATGTACTTTCCTCAGAAGCTTGCAGTTCTTTTAAGCCCTATCTCTTTCGTCATCCATAACAAATAATAATATTTTAGAACCCAAAAATGAGGACAAGGTAGTATATCTGTCATAACTGAGGCCAAAATTATAGATTTGACTCAGTAGGGAAAGGAGGCACAAAGAGAATTGAATACCTTTAACCAAGAGAGAGAGACAGAGAGGAGTAACACCACAAGTTCAGGGATAGGAACTTTTATTTAGGTGTTTACCATGATTTTATTACTATCCAAATAGAGGAACAAAATAAAGTATTTGTCATTCCAGTCCAAAATAGGCCTGGGATGTTTGAAAACATGTTAGAGTCCTATGCTTCATGTCAGCTGTGCCCTTGCCATGAACTAAGGTGTGATACTTATAAGGATGCTGTACCAATAGCATAGTCATGATTAAACAGGTGATGTGAGTTCTCAGTCAATATGCCCATGTCTAGCCTTTTGTGCCTTCCTCTATTACATCCTTTTTCTCATTAGAAAATTGAAATGGCATTGTCATTTGAAGCAGTCCTATTGTGGCTCTGTAGCCAGTTAAATTGTCAGGCCCTCGTTGAAGGCCAGTATTTTTTGGCCAAGTACTGTTATTGCAAAATTGTTGAATTAGTATAAAAACCATAGACCAGGTGGTCAATATAAAAACTAGACAGTGATGAGCAATATGATTATCTGTGTGCTTTCTCTTTTTCCTAATGAGGCTCATTAGAGGCTGGTATGTGTAAGGGATGATTTAGTGTTGAGCACGCCTTTCTAAATGTCCCTATTCAGTTGTCTCTTTGTAAAAAGACAAAAAAAATTAGAGGCCATTGTGTCTTGCTTCTTTTATAACATGAAAGATAAAATTTTCCTTTTTCTCTTTTCTAATGTTGTTAAGCAAGAATGGACAACCAGTTTAAAAGGCCCCCAAAAAATGTTCTTACTTGCATAGTATTCCTATGAAATGATTTACCTTACATTTACTATACAACGCATTTTCTCATAAATTGTGTAATTTGATCTTCAAATCAGCACTAATTTCATCATCAGAGTAACACTTTGAAGTGCTGTTAGTCCAAATTTGTAGATAAAGCAATTGAGACTCAGAAATATTAAATGACTTGCTAAAGACATAATTGTCTTTATTCCCTTTGTGCCTTCTTTGGCTACTGAGATGAATCTATATTTTTGGCCTCAGTTATGACAGATAAGGTAGGAATAAAACTGCTGGATTTCTATGTAAAAGGAAAAACAGAAATTCAGATCAGTGAAATACTTTAGATCATAGAAGTCTTGAAAAGATTCATTTGTCAGTTTAAGAAGCAAGTGGATACAAGGCTTTTAATATCTTTTAAGCAAATGTAGGACTTTTGAATGTAGTCTACGTAAGTATATTCAAATCTCCATTTACAACTACCAAAAAATAATAGTGAAACGAAGCATTTTAAATCTTCCCATTCAGAATCAGTGCATGATATCCATGTTTTTTTAAGTATCTTATTTGAACAGAGAAATCACTATTTTGTACAGTCAAGAAACAGGTAAGGTCACATTCTTGGTCAGGCATCACTTGGCTTTTAGAGTAGGCAAAAATACTATTACTGCAATCCCAAGGGGATCTACTGTCCCTAATTTCCTTAGTGAAGGCATTTCCTTAGTTCACAAAGAATATTGAGAATGCAGTCAGTTTTCCCTTATGTGTAACTACTTTTGATATGGTGAATATACTGTTTTATCATGACACTGAACCAATAAGGAACTTGGAAACTTTATAAATAGGGAGTATTTTTGCAGAATTTGGACTGGCAGTACAGCAAGTGTTCTGCAAAGCTATATGTATTACCTTTCAGATATATTTTGGCTTTGCTATTTTGACATTAGCTCCTCTCCTTTAATGTTTTGCAGTGTATTCTTTGAGGAGGAGGAAATCTATTTGATTTGTCTGATAGTAGAACAGATTTACTCAGGAAAGAAGCCATAGCAAACACCAAGCTTACCTTCTGAAGTAAGTGTGCTCAGATTTGAAAGAACACAAATTGATAGATGGCAAAGCTGAGGCATATGACTTGATATTTGGCCAAAATGAGAACTATGACAAGTATGTTTTAATCCCAACTCCCTACCTTTCTGTAGGGATGCTACCGTTAATGTAGCATCTGAAGTTCTGTATCTTTTACTGGTATCTTTTCCCCCTTCTCCACTTAAACTAAAACTTTAATGTCCTCTGCTTCAATCTCTTGGATAAGAAATTGATAAACCACCAGTAAATTGTTAATAATCACAAATTGTATTTAATCTTTCATTCTTTAGACCCTCAGATTTGGGTATTAAGCCATAGGAGGAAGTGAAAATATTGCCCACTGTGACAAGCTATTAGCTACTAGGGAATTTGAGGGATGATGTGTGTTTTACATGTCCCTCATTTGACACTATATACAGTTATTTCCACTACTTGTAGATGTACTCTAAATTCTGGTGGAGAATTTAAAAGCCAAGGGTGTTAAGGTGGTAAAGAGAAGAATTGGGAGATGTTTCTCAAATTAATGCTATTGATTTCAAAACATGAAAGATTCTATACTTACCCATATAATAATGATTTCTGGGATTAGTAGCACACAGACCTTCTTCAGAGTAGTTCTCACTGGGATAATTTACTTATTTTCTATGCTTACTAGAACACATCTAGTAAGTGCCATACTGAGACTTCAATTCAGGTCTTTGTGCCTAATTCCAAAGCAATTTTTTCTAATACAT
Organism: Prionailurus viverrinus; assembly: GCF_022837055.1. Taxonomy (NCBI): domain Eukaryota; kingdom Metazoa; phylum Chordata; class Mammalia; order Carnivora; family Felidae; genus Prionailurus; species Prionailurus viverrinus. Next base: position 62,637,244 of record NC_062579.1, read on the forward strand.
CAGAATTTCCACAAAGCATAAACCACTCTCCCTGCTCTCTATCTTCCATGTTTTTAAGCCCTCTGAATTTAATAGAAAACCCAGAAATAGACCCACAACTGTATGACCAACTACTCTTGTACAAAGCAGGAAAGAATATCCAATGTAAAAATGACAGTCTCTTCAACAAATGGTTATTGGAAAACTGGACAGCAACATGCAAAAGAATGAAACTGGACCATTACATATACCATGCACAAAAATACATTAAAAATGGATGAAAGGCCTAAATGTGAAACAGGAAACCATCAAAATCCTAGAGAAGAACACAGGCAGCAACCTCTTTGACCTTGGCCAGAGTGACTTCTTACTAGACACATCACCAGGGGCAAGATAACAAAAGAAAAAATAAACAATTGGGACTTCATGAAGATAAAAATCTTCTGCATAATGAAGGAAACAGTCAACAAAACTAAAAGGAAGCCTATGGAATGGGAAAATATATTTGCAAATGACATATCTGATAAAGGGTTAGTATTCAAAATAGATACAAGACTTACCAAACTCAACACCCAGAAAACAATCCAGTTAAGAAGTGGGCAGAAGACATGAAAAAATACTTTTCTTAAAAAAAACATCCATATGGCTAACAGACACATGAAAAGAGGCTTGACATCACTCATTAACAGGGAAATACAAATCAAAACCATGATGAGATACTACCTCACGCCTGCCAAAATTAACAACACAGGAAACAACAGATGTTGGCAAAGATGTGAAGAAAGGGGAACCCTCTTACACTGTTGGTGGGAATACAAACTGGTGCAACCACTCTCAAGAATAGTATGGACAGTTCCTTATAAAAAAAATAGAACTACCCAACCATCCAGCAATTTCACTACTAGGTATTTACCCAAAGATACAAAAATACTAATTCAAAGGACACATGCACCCCAATGTTTATAGCAGCATTATCAAGAGGCAAAACTATGGGGGCACCTGGGTGGCTTGGTCAGTTAAGCATCCAACTCTTGATTTCAGCTTAGGGCATGATCTCACGGTTTGTGAGTTGGAGTTCCGCATTGAGCTCTGCACTGATTGTGTGGAGCTTGCTTGGAATTCTCTCTCTCTTCCTCTGTATCTTCCCCTTCAGTTCTCTTTCTCTCTCCTTTCCTTCCTCTCTCTGTCTCTCTCTCTCAAAATAAGTAAGAACACTTTAAAAAATAACCAAACTATGGAAAGAGCCCAAATGTTCATTGACTGATGAATGTATAAAGATGTAGCATATAGACATATACAACTGAATATTACTCATCCATAAAAAAGAATGAAATCTTGCCATTTGCAATGACATGGATGGAGCTAGAGTGTATAATGCTAAGCGAATAAGTCAGTAAAAGAAAGACAAATGCCATATTATTTCTTTCATATATGGAGTTTAAGAAACAAAAGAGATGAACATATGGGAAGGGGGAACAAGAGAGGTAAGCAAACAATAAGATACTCTTAATGATAGAGAACAAACTGAGGGTTGATGGAGGGAGATGGGTGGGGGAATGTACTAAATGGGTGATGGGCATTAAGGAGGGAATTTGTTATGATGAGCGCTGGGTGTTAGATGTAAGTGATAATTCACTTAATTCTACTCCTGATACCAGTGTTACACTATATGTTTATTAACTGGAATGTAAATAAAATTTTGAAAAAGAAAAAGAAAAAAACTGTATAATCCCATTGAATTCAATTCTACTTATTCATATGTCCTTCCTCCTGTCGCATCAGTCCACCTCTCTGGTATCTCATCTATTGTATATTTGACACTCTCATTTTCTTTGCTTTATTGAGAGAGAGCGTGAGTGGGGGAGGTTGGAAAGAGGGAGAAATAGAGAGGGAGAATCTTAAGCAGGCTCAGTGAGGAGCTTGACACGGGTCTCGATCCCATCACCCTGGGATCACGACTTGAGCTGAAATCAAGAGCGGGATGCTCAACTGACTGAACCACCTAGATACCCCAACAGTCATTTTCTCATGAATAAACACTTCCATATCTATGTGCAAGGGATTTGGAACCAGATAGTTTGGGTTCAAATTCTGAATCCACCCACCACTTATTAGCTTTTTTTTTTTAATGTGAACTTAACCTGGATACTTAACCTCAGTTTCTTGATCTGTAAAATGAGGAGACCATTAGTTCCTATATTACAGGTTGTTTTTTGGATTAGATGTATCAAAATATGTAAATCACCTAGAAGAATTCCTGTAATATTTTAATTGTTCACTAAATGTTGGCTGATTATTATATTTCTTCCATTTTACTTTAATTAAAACATGAGTTTTACCTGAAATGATACTTAAAATTATACCTTACCGCTGTTCTTCTTATTCTCAATACAGATGGACTCATGTACCTCTACGATCTTCACTGGACCTCAGGATTTCCCCATATGTTCATACTTCTTTCCTTCTGTTGTAAAATAACATGTTCCTGGTTTTCTTGGTTATCCCTTTCTCTCCCATTTCTTTAGCAATATAACTTCTCTCTTTCCTGTATCTCTGATCGTTTCCTCTCCATTAACTCCTTACCTGTAGTCTGCAACTACCTCCTTCTTTCAAATCTTCCCTCAGCTCTATTGGTTACTCAAATTTTAGTTCCATATATATTCTTTATATCACTGTTAAACTTTTAAAAGGCATGTGCAACATGAGCTTTGCAGGTAGAGGGAAATATCCCAACCCCCTCTCTATTACTTACAAATTGGATAATCTTAAACATGTTAACATCTCGGAGCCAGTTTCCTCATATAAAAAATGGGTATGAGAATAACTGTCTCATTGACTTGTTGTAAGAATGAAATACTGTATTTAAAAAAGTTCTTAGTGTGAGTAACATGCTGCTTCTTTATCTTGGTGCAGTTATATAGGCATGTTCATTTCTGGAAAGTTCATTAACATGTACACAAATGACATTTGCCCTTTTTGGTATATATGTTATAACATATGTTATACTTTTATGTTTAAAATTAAATAAATGATAGTGTAGTTCCTGGCATGGAGTAAGTGCTCAAAAATTGTGGCTATTATAATTTTTATTACTAGTGATTGCAGTTTGAATTCCACTTCTATGACTAGTTCACTAATGTATACAATGTCTTTTCCTATTTAAAGAGTGAATAGGGGGATGAGGGGAAGATAGCAGCGTAGGAGGACGCTGGGCTCACCATGTCCTGCTGATCACTTAGATTCCATCCACATCTGCCTAATTTACCCAGAAAACCACCAGAAGTCTAGCAGAACAGACTCTCCAGAGCCAAGCATAGATGAGAGGCCCACAGAAGAGGGTAGGAAGGGCGGAGAGGTGGTGCGCACTACACAGACTGGTGGGAAGGAGCCAGGGAGGTTGAGGGGCAGCCAGCCCACCTGGCAAGGCAGAGCCCCTGAGTCTGGCTTGCAAAAGCAGAAGGGCTGGACAGAGTGTTTTCTGACAGACAGTAGGACTTAACATCTGGAATGTTATAAGTCAACAGCTCTGCTTGGAGAGTGGGAGAGTTGTTGAGCCCTGGAGGACAGAGCTCAGCTTGGTGTGGAACAAAGGTGCTGGGAAACGCCATCTCCCTCACCCATCCCCCAGCCAAAATCCCAAAGGGAACCAGTTCCCATCACTGTACTTGAATGCACAGCACAAACACACAACGATGTGCTTCTGCAGATCCATCCCTCCTATGGGTCTGCCTCCTTCCCGGTGCTACAGGGCCCCTCCCGAAGCAGACCACCGAAGCCAAAGTGAGCTGAGTCTGCCCCTCCTGCCCCACTGCACCTTGGGGATCCACCCTGGCTAATACACCAAATACCATCAAAGCAGTACCACAAGACTGGAAGTATGCAACTAGCCCGGACAGGGGCCAAACCACTCCAAAGTAAGTCCTGCCCCAGGAGCAGGGGAAGATAAGGTAAACACCAGTCTGACTGTGGCCCCAGCTATGGGCTTGGGGCAGACATCAAGTCTGACTGCAGCCCCACCCACCAACACAAGTTACTCCAGACAGCACAGGGGAAGAGCCCTGCAGTTCCCTGACACTCCAGGGACTATCCAAAATGATGAAACGGAAGAATTCTCCTCAAAAGAAACTCCAAAAAGTAGCAACAGCTAATGAACTGATCGAAAACGATTGAAGCAATATAGCAGAAAATGAATTTAAAATAATGGTCATAAATTAATCGCTGGGCTTGAAAAAAGTAGAGGACAGCAGAGAATCTATTACTACAGAGATCAAAGGACTAAGAAACAGTCAGGAGGAGCTAAAAAATGCTATAAATGAGCTGCAAAGTAAAATGGAGGCGACCACAGCTCGGATTGAAGAGGCAGAGGACAGAATAGGTGAATTAGAAGATAAAATTATGGAAAAAGAAGAAGCTGAGAAAAAGAGAGATAAAAAAATCCAGGAGTATGAGGGGAGACTTAGAGAACTAAATGACATAATTAAAAGAAATAATATACGCATAATTGGGATTCCAAAGGAGGAAGAGAGAGGGAAAGGTGCTGAAGATGTACTTGAAGTAATCAGAGCTGAGAACTTCACTGATCTGGGGAAGGAAAAAGGCATTGAAATCCAAGAGGCACAGAGAACTCCCTTCAGACGTAACTTGAAACGATCTGCGCAACATATTAGTGAAACGGGCAAAATACAAGGATGTAGAGAAAATTCTAAAGCAACAAGGGATAAACATGCTCAAACATATAAAGGGAGACCGATAAGACTCATGACGGATCTGTCTACTGAAACTTGGCAGGCCAGAAAGGAATGGCAGGAAATCCTCAATGTGATGAACAGGAAAAAATGCAGTTGAGAATCCTTTATCCAGCAAGTCTGTCATTTAGAATAGAAGGAGAGATAAAGGTCTTCCCAAACAAACAAAAACTGAAGTAATTAATCACCACTAAACCAGCCCTACAAGATATCCTAAGGGGGATCCTGTGAGACAAAGTACCAGAGACATCACTGCAAGCATGAAACCTACAGACATCACAATGACTCTAAACCCATATCTTTCTATCATAACAATGAATGTAAATGGACTAAATGCTCCAACCAAAATACATAGGGTATCAGAATGGATAAAAAAACAAGATCTATGTATTTGTGGTCTACAAGAAACTCTTTTTAGACCTGAGGACACCTTCATATTGAAAGTGAGGGGATGGAGAACTATCTATCATGCTACTGGAAGTCAAAGAAAGCTGGAGAAGCCATACTTATGTCAAACAAACTAGACTCTGAAATAAAGGCTATAACAAAAGATGAAGAAGGGCATTATATAATAATTACAGGGTCTATCCATCAGGAAGAGCTAAGAATTATAAATGTCTATGTGCCAAATATGGGAGCCCCCAAATATATAAAACAATTAATCACAAACATAAGCAACCTTATTGATAAGAATGTGATAATTGAAGGGGACTTTAATACTCCATGTACAACATTGGATAGATTATCTAGACACAGGATCAATAAAGAAACAAGGGCCCTGAATGATACACTGGATCAGATGGACTTGACAGATACATTTAGAACTCTGCATCCCAAGGCAACAGAATATACTTTCTTCTCGAGTGCACATGGAACATTCTCCAAGATAGATCATATTCTGGGTCACAAAACAGCCCTTCATAAGTATACAAGAATTGAAATTATACCATTCATACTTTCAGACCACAATGCTATGAAGCTTGAAATCAACCACAGGAAAAAGTCTGGAAAACCTCCAAAGGCATGGAGGTTAAAGAACACCCTACTAAAGAATGAATGGGTCAACCAGGCAATTAGAGAAGAAATTAAAACATGCATGGAAACAAATGAAAATGAAAATACAACAATCCAAACGCTTTGGGATGCATCGAAGGCAGTCCTGAGAAGAAAATACATTGCAATCCAGGCCTATCTCAAGAAACAAGAAAACTCCCAAATACAAAATCTAACAGCACACTTAAAGGAACTAGAAGCAGAACAGCAAAGACACCCCAAACCCAGCAGAAGAAGAGAAATAATAAAGATCAGAGCAGAAATAAACAGTATAGAATCTCAAAAATCTGCAGAGAAGATCAATGAAACCAACAGTTAGTTTTTTGAAAAAATAAACAAAATTGATAAACTTCTAGACAGGCTTCTCAAGAAGAAAAGGGAGATGACCCAAATACATAAAATTATGAATGAAAATGGAATTATTACAACCAATCCCTCAGAAATGCAAGCAATTATCAGGGAATACTATGAAAAATTATATTCCAACAAACTAGACAACCTGGAAGAAATGGACCAATTCCTAAGCACCCACACACTTCCAAAACTCAAACAGGAAGATATAGAAATCATGAACAGACCCATAACCAGCAAGGAAATTGAATGAGTCATCAAAAATCTTCCAACAAATAAGAGTCTCGGACTAGATGGCTTCCCAGGGGAATGCTACCAGACATTTAAAGCAGAGATAATACCTATCCTTCTCAAGCTATTCCAAAAAATAGAAAGGGAAGGAAAACTTCCAGACTCATTGTATGAACCCAGCATTACTTTGATTCCTAAACCAGACAGAGACCCAGTAAAAAAAAGAGAACTACAGGCCAATATCCCTGATGAAGATGGATGCGAAAATTCTCAATAAGATACTAGCAAATCGAATTCAACGGCATATAAAAAGAATTATTCCCCATGATCAAGTGGGATTCATCCCTGGGCTGCAGGGCTGGTTAAACATTCACAAATCAATCAATGTGATACATCACATTAATAAAAGAAAAGATAAGAACCATATGATCCTGTCAATTGATGCAGAAAAAACATTTGACAAAATTCAGCATCCTTTCTTAATAAAAACCCTTGAGAAAGTCGGGATAGAAGGAACATACTGAAAGATCATAAAAGCCATTTATGAAAAGCCCACAGCTAATATCATCCTCAATGGCGAAAATCTGAGAGCTTTCTCCCTGAGATCAGCAACATGACAGGGATGTCCGCTCTCACCGCTGTTGTATAAGATAGTGTTGGGAGTGCTAGCATCAGCAATCAGACAACAAAAGGAAATTAAAGGCATTAAAATTGGCAAAGATAAAGTTAAGCTTTCACTTTTCGCAGATGACATGATATTATATACGGAAAACCCGATAGACTGCACCAAAAGTCTGCTAAAACTGATACATGAATTCAGCAAAGTCGCAGGATACAAAATCAATGTACAGAAATCAGTTGCATTCTTATACACTAAAATGAAGCAACAGAAAGACAAAGAAAGAAACCGATCCCATTCACAATTGCACCAAGAAGCATAAAATACCTAGGAATAAAGCTGACCAAATATGTAAAAGATCTGTATTGTGAAAACTATAGAAAGCTTATGAAGGAAATTGAAGAAGATATAAAGAAATGGAAAAACATTCCATGCTCATGGATTGGAATAATAAATATTGTTAAAATGTCAATACTACCCAAAGCTATCTATACATTCAGTGCAATCCCAATCAAAATTGCACCAGCATTCTTCTCGAAACTAGAACAAGCAATCCTAAAATTTGTACGGAACCACAAAAGGCCCCAAATAGGAAAGTAATTTTGAAGAAAAAGACTAAAGCCGGAGGCATCACAATCCCAGACTTTAGCCTCTACTTCAAAACTGTAATCATCAAGACAGCATGATAGTGGCACAGAAGCAGACACATAGACCAATGGAATAGAATAGAAACCCCAGTACTAGACCCACAAAAGTATGGCCAACTGATATTTGACAAAGCAGGTAAGAATATCTGATGGAAAAAACACAGTCTTTTTAACAAATGGTGCTGGAAGAACTGGACAGCAACATGCAGAAGGATTAAACTCGACCACTTTCTCACACCATTCACAAAAATAAACTCAAAATGGATAAAAGACCTGAATGTGAGACAGGAAACCATCAAAACCCTAGGGAAGGAAGCAGGAAAAAACCTCCGTGACCTCAGCCACAGCAATTTCTTACCTGACACATACCCAAAAGCAAGGGAATTAAAGCAAAAATGAACTATTGGGACCTCATGAAGATAAAAAACTTCTGCACAGCAAAGGAAATAATCAACAAAACTAAAAGACATGGGAATGGGAAAAGATATTTGCAAATGACATATCAGACAAAGGGCTAGTATCCAAAATCTATAAAGAGCTCCCCAAGCTCCACACCCGAAAAACAAATAATCCAGTGAAGAAATGGGCAGAATATATGAATAGACACTTCTCTAAAGAAGACATCCCGATGGCCAACAGGCACATGAAAAGATGCTCAACATCGCTGCTCATCAGGGAAATACAAATCAAAACCACACTCAGATATCACCTCATGCTAGTCAGAGTGTCTAAAATGAACAAATCAGGAGACTATAGATGTTGGAGAGGATGTGGAGAAACGGGAACCCTCTTGCACTTTTGGTGGGAATGCAAACTGGTGCAACCGCTCTGGAAAACAGTGTGGAGGTTCCTCAAAGAATTAAAAGCAGACCTACCCTATGACCCAGCAGTAGCGCTGCTAGGAATTTACCTAAAGGATACAGGAGTACTGATGCATAGGGGCACTTGTACCCCAATGTTTATGGCAGCACTCTCAACAATAGCTAAATTATGGAAAGAGCCTAAATGTCCATCAACTGACGAATGGATAAAGAAATTGTGGTTTGTATATACAATAGAATAGTACGTGGCAATGAGAAAGAATGAAATATGGCCTTTTGTAGCAACATGGGTGGAACTGGAGAGTGTTATGCTAAGTGAAATAAGTCATACAGAGAAAGACAGATTGCATATGTTTTCACTCCTATGTGGATCCTGAGAAACTTAACAGACGACCATGGGGGAGGGGAAGGAAAAAATGTTTAGAGAGGGAGGGAGCCAAAACATAAGATACTCCTAAAAACTGAGAACAAACTGAGACTTTATGGGGGGTCATAGAGAGGGGTGGGTGGGTGATGGGTATTGAGGAGGGCACCTGTTGGGATGGCCACTGGATGTTGTATGGAAACCAATTTGACAATAAATTTCATAATAATGAAATAAAAATAAAAAAATTAAAAAATAGTGAACACCATTACTTTGAATCTTTTCCCTTCTTTGGCTTCTATTACATTCAAATATGACTCAGCCAGGCTTTGTTAACAGTTTTATTTTTAATTATGGGTAGTTCTGTGAATTCACATACACATATACATACCTACAGAACTTTCCATAATTTGCACATATATGGATGACAGAGAAGGAATTTTTAGAGAGTTAGGGTTGGAGTCATAATAGTGTATCACCTAGAAAACCAAACCTTTGCTTGTAATATGCAATTAATTGTACATTGATCTATGAAGGTAAAAATGAAATAATTGCAAGAAAATGTGCAAAACATTAAAAAACACTGATATTTCCATTTTAGGGATAGTAGAAAGAAAACTAAGACATAAGTTTGGCAATCTAAGTTCAATTATCAGCCCTTCTACTTGCCAGTAGTGTTGCACTTTGTAAATTTAAAAAAAATTAAGATTTGTTCATTTTTAGAGTGAGAGAGACAGAGCAAGAATGGGGAAGGGGCAGAGAGAGAGGGAGACACAGAATCAGAAGCAGGCCCCGAACTATCAGCACAGGGCCCAATGCAGGGCTCAAACTCACGGACTGCAAAATCATGACCTGAGACAAAGTGGGACACTCAACTTACTGAGCCACCCTGGCGCCCCCAGCTGGTAAATTTTTTAAACCCTTGAGCTTCAGTTTTCTCATCTTCTGATATATATAATAGTCTCTCCTTGCAGTCATTTTCAAAAATTTTCTGTGGGGCTCAGGTAAGATGATATATGTAAAGATGTTTTGCAGCTCACATGACATCAGACAAATGCAGGAGATGTCAGTGTTGTTGTTTACTTTAATTTTTTTTAACATTTATTTATTTTTGAGACAGGGAGAGACAGAGCATGAACAGGGGAGGGTCAGAGAGAGGGAGACACAGAATCTGAAACAGGTTCCAGGCTCTGAGATGTCAGCACAGAGCCTGACGCGGGGCTCGAACTCACGGACTGTGAGATCATGACCTGAGCCGAAGTTGGTGGCTTAACCGACTGAGCCACCCAGGCGCCCCTAAGTGTCAGTGTTGTTTAAATTCCATTCTGAATGTGACAACCTGCTGCTTATTCATAGTTGAGTCATTCTTTCTTATATTTATAATCAAATCCCTGTAATCAACTGTGCCTGACTTATATGGGGGCTTCAGTGAAGAAAATAGGAAAGAAATACATGAAGTGCTTTTGTTCCTACTACTTATATTAGCTAATGGAAAGATGAAGAATAGATATTTTAGGAGTTAAAGGATCAATTCGATTCTCAGAAGGATGTTTGTGAGTTTTTAACCTGGAGAACTGAATTTTATTGTAAATGCTAAACTTCAGGGTTAAATTTTTGGGACACAGGACTTTATAACATATATATATATTATATTTATATGTAATATATACATATATATTAATATATATAATATATACATATATATTAATATATATTAATGGAAACTTTCCTGCTTAAAACAGATGTCTATCTTGTCTGAAATACTTGAGCCTTACAAATAAAAAGAAAGAAATGGGAAATATGAATCAAGTGTGATTACACAGTTAAATTGGATTCATGTTTTCATTTATATCTTAATAAAATAAGGAAATTTGCTAATAGCATTTTAACCCTGTCTTGCTATTTGGCAGAATTTTGCACTTGAAGTAGAAGAGACAAAAAAAGCAAGATATTCTGTTTATGAGATAATATATTGAAAATAGCAAATCCATAACATCTTTGAAAACCTTGGGAAGCTGTACTTTTTGCACTAATGTTTGGTATGGTTATTATTATGGAAATTGTGCCAGAGGTTCTTTGCAAATACTCCCTAGGAGTAATATGAAACTCACCAAATATGTTGTAGTTGTAATAGTCATCAAAATGAGTTATTGACTTTATTACATTTTAATTAATAGCTATTATCAAGCCACAAATTTAATTGTCTCTGTTGACAAAATGTAGCAGTGGCTATGTACTCATAAGAATTTAGTCTTGTTTTCTGGCAAATGGTATATCATCAGTGGAAGGAAATGAGAAAATAGATGGGGAAAGCCCTTTGAAATCTGGACATGATATTCATAAGCCCTACTACTGTATTTTTCATTATTAGTTTTTTATTATACATATTTTAAATATTTATATTTATAAGTATTTGTAAATATATGAACTTTAAAATTTTTTGATTTAAATTTCAGTTAGTTAAAATACAGTGTAATAAAGTTTCGAGTGTACAATTTGGTGACTCGACACTTACATACACCTGGTGTTCATCATCACAAGTGCACCCCTTAATGCCTATCACCTATTTAACTCATTCCCCCACTCACATCCCCTCTGGTAACTACCAGTTTTTCTCTGTAGTTAAGAGTCTGGGGGTGCCTGGGTGGCTCAGCTGGTTAAGCATCTAACTCTTGATTTTGGCTCAGGCCATTATCTCACAATTTGTGAGATTGAGCCCTGTGTCAGGCTCCACACTGACAGTGTGGAGGCTGCTTGGGATTCTCTCTCCCTCTGCCCTGCTCGTGCTCGCTCACTCTCTCTCAAAATAAATAAAAAATAAACTTTTTTTTTTTAAATAAAGACACAGTTCCTTGGTTTGACTCTATCTCCCCCCTCATGCTCATTTGTTTGTTTCTTGAATTCCACATGTGAGTGAAATCATATGGTATTTGTCTTTCTCTGACTTATTTTGCATAGCATAATACTCTCTAGCATCATCCACATCGTTGCAAATGGCAAGATTTCATTCTTTTTTAAGGCCAAGCAATATTCTATTGTATATATATACCAAACCTTCTTTATTCATTCATCAGTTGATGGACACTTAGGCTGTTTCCATAATTTGGCTATTGTAGATAATGCTGCTATAAACATTGTGGTGCAGGTATCGCTTTGAATTAGTATTTTTGTATCCTTTGGGTAAATACCCAGTACTGCAACTGCTGGATCATAGGATAGTTCTATTTTTAATTTTTAGAGGAACCTCCATATTCTAGAGTAGCTGCCTCAGTTTGTATTCTATCCAAAATTGTAAGAGGGGTCCCCTTTGTACACATACATATGTTGTTTCTTGTGTTATTAATTTTAGCCATTGTGAACATTTTAATATATTACATATATTACACATATCACATATATGTAGTTTTAAGGGACAAACAGAAAGGAAATTGAGGAATAATTAAACCTTGCCAGGTTTCCCTGATTGCAATTCAGTACACAAATCTGCTAAATTACAAATATCATACAATGGATATTAGCAACAATTATTAACAAATTAGCACAGACTAGTTTATAAGATTAACTTTCATGAAGTTGAAATCCTGGAGAATAACAGCAAATAGAGTGTTCTGCTTAAACTCCAAAGAGACATATTCTATTAGTTAAATAACAAAAAGTAACATTTCCACAATTTGAATATGCCAGTGCTAATCTACCTTCTGTAATACAGACACTTTTGAGTGACACACTCAACTGCCAAAAAGATAGTTTTTGGCTGCAGGAATCCAGAAGTTATGTTAATTATAGCCATAATCATAATTACTTAAATTTGTGCAGTATAATATGAGGTATGTATAAGATTCAGTGGCTGAGCAAACAGGAGAGAAGATACTTTGGGACAACTGATTAAGGTGGCAAAAATCTGTTTGTAAAAGTGGATGTGAGCCAAAATATTTCACCCTGTTTGCTAACTTATTATAACAATTTCATTTGGCCAGAAGTGATTCATGGATGTTCCCACTTGAAAAAAACTCATAGTTTTCTATATTGCTTCTAGCTCTTCCACTCATCATCCCCTGCTTTCCTCGCTTATCATCAGTGTTTGGGTGCTTTTTGGTTGTTTGGTTTGGTTTTTCACCCCTTCCTGTGTCTACATCCTGGGAGACAGAAACCCTTTGTGTGACTTCTTCCCAAAACTTTCTCCATTTGCTTGAGATGCCATTTAATTCTGCTGTATATGGGGTTTGGTTGAAGGATCACTGATGTTCAGATACCTGGGCTCTTTTTCTAACTGCCACTAAATTATTATATAACTTAAAACATGTCTCTTCTATCGGGGCCTCAGTATTCTTATCTGTAAATGAGGGGATTAGATAAGGTTATATTTCAGATTAATGCTAGCTACATTCAGTGTTTGTTATACTTGGTTATATGGACTGCCCTGGGAAATGTTTTCCAGTTAATATAACTATTAAATAGAAATTTTGATTTTGTTCATTACCGCTTTTAGACATTTGCTTTGATAAAGCACTTTAAACATAAACATAAAAGTGCTTTAAACACATTTATGGGATCACAGCTTCAAGAACAACTGGTGCAGGAAAAGGAATATTCAAATATGATACTGAGAAGGAATAAAATAGCATGAAAGGATTATTTCAGCTTTGTTTAAAATGGGGTTCACAAACTCAAAAAGTCAAGGGATGCAGTGTTCTGGTGATTGTGTTCAAATGAAACAAGCTATTCTTTTAAATTTCATTTTGAAGCAAAAGGGTCCCCTTTTAAACTGGCATAATGTAAATCCAATAGCACATCAAAATAGGATCTACTTTCAGTAATCCTAAGAGTGTAAGACAACTAGAGACCCTAATTCTAGCCTTTTCCCACCCCCAACTGTGGACCTCAGTTTTAGGGTCCATAAAGTTACATTAAGAAAAGATGGGGCACCTGGATGGCTCTGTCAGCTGGGTGCCTGACTTCGGCTCAGGTCATGATCTTGTGGTTCATGGGTTTAGGCCCTTAGTGGGCTCTGTGCTGAGAGCTCAGAGCATGGAGCCTGCTTTGGATTCTGTGTCTCCCTGTTTCTCTGCCCCTTCCCTGCTCATGCTGTGTGTGTCTCTCTCTCTCTCAAAAATAATAAACAAAAAGACTGAAAGAACCACGTGGCTGGCTTAGTTGGTGGAGCATGCAACTCTTGACCTTGGGATTATACTTGGGTGTACAGATAACTTAAAAAAATAAAATCTTAAGAGAAAAAGGAAAAAAAAAGTGGATCTCCCATAAATGTCAGAGAGGTGCTTGACTTCACTTGTCTCAGCATTCCAGCAAATGTTTTTTATTGAGAAATCTGTGACCACTTGTTGCTTCCAGGTTAGTTTTCTTCTTTCCTCGAACTCATATTCACTCTGAGAGTGTGTGTGTGTGTGTGTGTGTGTGTGTGTGTGTGTGTGTGTGTGTAATCTCATGAGAATCCTTACAGTAGCCAACAGATATTTGGACAGTATCTTAAGGGAAACAAACTTTTCACGGCTATTATGGGCAGTGAAAGGTGAAGACAAACTCCCTGTCAACAGGCCCCTCCCTGCACATTGTAGGCCAAGAGCTACGTCATAGAAACTCCCGGAAATGCACCAGGCTCTAGGGGCAACGCATGCGCAGTGCGGGGCAGTTGAGAACGCCCTTTTCCAGACCCAGCTGCCGGTTGGTAGCTGTGGGGATCGTCTCCCCGCGTCCTCAAGCTGACAGGGTAGGGAAAAAGGCAAGTAATAAGACTGCTTACTGTAGCCCTTGCTTGTGGCTGTAGAGGGAGGTGTTTCCTTTTCTGAAGAGCCTCCCTTCCAAAGCCCTAAACGGCGACGCGCGGTCTGACAGGAATGAGGGTACCTCTCCATGGGAGGTGGCTTACAGTAACTAACAGGGAGGAGGGGCGGGTTTAGTGTGAGGGTGACCACGCAGCCCCTGACCCCACCCCCAGGCTCATGTGGTAAGGCCGCCTTGGCCTTCAACCTCATCTCTGAGCCTCACATTGTAGATGGAGGTCCGGATAGACTAGTGGCCGATCTTTGGGTGGGGACAGGGCTGGAAAACTGTCTTATGAAAAACCAAGATGGAAAAAGGGTGTACGGGAGGGTTACATTGGCCAACTGACAACTCACTGAGAGTTGGCAGATTGGTTGATGCTCGTGAAAATCTTCAGAGACTCCTTCCCAGGAACAGCATGAGGCAGAACTAGGACAAAAATAGGAGTAGGAACAAGAGTTCAGAAAAGGTTGACTTCAACTAAACACGAGGAAAACTTCCCAAATAATTTTAGCTGTTGGCAAGCTCACGCTGCTGCCTCATCAAGCTCTGTGCCACTCTTGTGAAAGCTATCCCAACTGTCGAATTCCAACCTTTTGGTTAGATATCACCTCTATTTTTTAAAATCCCGAGTCGATGATTCTCCCTTTATAGTAATAATATAATAATCCATCTCAGCATTGTTTATATTATTCTGTTATGGAAAAAGAAATTCACCATGCTCAGAATGGCTGATGATATAATTTAGAATTGTTTGTTTTGAATCGTATTACTTTATTGTCTGTGATATGGATAATAGGACTTCTGTGGTTGTGCGTTTAAAATACATTAGGCTTAATTAAAATGCTAACACTTAGGGGACATTTAGCGTCTAGTTTATCCCCCTACATAGTCCTATAGACCCAAGCCTTTCAACATAAAGGAATGTAATTGAAAAAAAAAATTTAAAGCTAGTCAACATTTATAAAAATAGACACTGAAGTCTTGAGGAGGGAATTTTTCCACTATCTTAGCTCATTAACTTTTACTTATTTTTCGTGTTTGTTTTACAAGTTTTGTTTACCTCCTTTCCTTCCCCCCCCCCCTTTTTTGTTTTTAAGCAAAAAACAAAAGTTTTTTAGCTGAGAGTTTTTAAACCTGAGATGAAACACCTTGGTCAATATTTTGCATAAACATCTATAGGGAATTATAAGAAGAGAAAATAGGCACTAGTCCTCTGAACTGAATTTAAATGAAGAAAGCAATGGAAGTTGGAAAGGCCAAACAAACAAAAAGAGAGAGAAAAAAGTCATTTAGGTAG
The DNA here is from genome assembly GCF_022837055.1 of Prionailurus viverrinus. NCBI lineage: Eukaryota > Metazoa > Chordata > Mammalia > Carnivora > Felidae > Prionailurus > Prionailurus viverrinus. The sequence continues at coordinate 62,653,132 of NC_062579.1, forward strand.
ATTCAAGAAATAATGTAAATGTTAAATAGCAAAAAACAAAAACAAAAACAAAAACAAAAAACAAAAAAAAACCCTCAAAAAACAAAAGAATAGAGAAACCACTGCACACCAAAACCCCCTTTCCTCAAAATTAGAGGACTTTAAGTGATGTTGTACAATTATATAAAACACAACCACATCTTTTAATCAATGAAATTTCCTCTGCCTGACACATTGTAAGTGCATCATTACCCATTTGTTGAATATGCTTGAAGAAAATGCAACTTTTGCCTGTTTAACCAAGTCTCTGCTGAATGCAAGAACTTCACTATGTATTTCTGTCTATTAACTTTATTTATTTTTATTTTTTCAGAATAACTGAAACCTATTGGAGAGTCACTTCACCTCTGGAGGCTACCCAAATCTTCTTTCCTTTATCCACCACCCACACTGTGTACAGCCTCTCCTACCCTCACACCTCAGGTGAAGGTGAAATCAGAGAATGATCAGCAACTTGCTCGTGTTGCCAATTTCATCATGAATTTTAAGACTACAGATAATCTGACTGTAAGCATCAGGATTCTTTCAGATCTTCCTATTCCCCTAGCAGCTCTCATTTTCAGTCTGAGCTTGTCCACCAAGTATATAACCCTAATGCTTGATTGGAAGTTCTAGAACTGTAACAAATTGGAGTTTCAAAACTATCAGGTAACCACATGTGGCTATTTAAGTTTCAATCAATTAAAATTAAATAAAATTAGGAATTGTGTTCCTAAGTCTCACTAGCCACATTTTACATGCCATATGTGGTCAGTAGCTACTATGTTGAATAGTGCAGATGTAGAATATTCTAACATTGCAGGAAGTTATGTTGGACAGTGATGCTTTATAAAGTTTGTCTGCCTCTTGTCATTTCTGAAGTTTAAAAGATATTCAGATTAAAATCCAATTTTCTTGAGGGGCAAGATAAAAGTAAACACAAATATGCTGTAGTAGTTCAAAAAGTGCTATGAAAGGCAGGGCCTGAGTTAATTGGCTGAGTGAAGAGGATGATAAAACATGGCAGCCCACTCATCTAATATGGTCCTACTTCTTTTGTCTGGGAAAGTGCTACCCATATCCAAGTTTTTTTCAGAAGTGGACTTAGCTGTAATTGTAGACCATTTGTTTAACGTGAACATCAGTGATTTACATTTGTAAAGCATTTGTATATACAAGGTCATAAAATTTAGTTTAAAGATGGTAAAATGGAAGGGGAGAACAATTGATTCTTCCAGAATTATCACAATTACACAATATTACTTTTAAAATTGTCATTACTATGTCCTTTGTATCTTGGTTTCAAAAGCTGAGTAATATAGGTAAGGAAAACTGAAAGCTGCAACAAATTGGAGTTTCAAAACTACCAGGACTAATAATGATTCACATTTCCATAATGAATGTTTTACATTTTAGAAAGTGTTCTCCTTCCCATTTGTTTTTCTTTCCATAGGTCTCACAAGACACTCCTGATGTAGGCAGGGAAGATATTATTATTTTTCTCTCGAGGTTCTTTTCTGTCTAGTTTGGCTTAACTCAGATGCCACCTGCTGCGTGAAGCTATCTCTTTTCCTTGCAGTTAAACATAAACTCCTTAGCACTTTTTCTGTATAGTACTTGTCTTAATGCTGTTCATGTGCTTTTTATCTTTCTTAATAGATTCACAATTTTTGTTTGACAGAAGTTGTATCAGGTTTATATTTGGTTTTTATTTTTTGGCCTTTTCAATTTTATCTCATTGAGGTAAAATTTACATAACAAAATTAACAGTTTTAAAGTGTGCAATTCAGAGGTATTTAATATATTCACTATGTTGTACAACCATCACTTTTATCTAGTTCCAAAACATTTTCATCACCCAAAAAGGAGCCTTGTACCCATTAAACAGTTTCTCTTCCCTATTCTCCCCGGCTTCTAGCAACCACTAATCTTTCTGTGTCTATGTATTTACCTATACGGAATTTTTCATCTAAGTGGAATCAGACAATATGCAACCTTATGTATCTGGCTTCTCTCACTTAGCATAATGTTTTCAATGTTCATCCACATTGTATCATGTATCAGTACTTCATTTGGATTTATATTTGAGGTTTTGTATTTTACTAAAGAGGTGTTCAATACATATTAATTAGTTAATTGATGGTGGATTATTTTATCCCAAACTCCACACCTGACAGCATATGCTAATATAATGTAGTCTGTATGAACAGATAATGCCTGAACCTGATTAAGTTCTGTTATTTCACTCTTAGCTACTTGGATTATCTAAGTCTTAACTATTAACCACCAGAGGATTTGCTCTATTTATCCATCCTGAGACATGGCACAATCATTTAATCTTTTTCAACAAGATCCTACTGTGACATCCTCTCCTACTGAAGTTCGTGTGTGGATAGAAGGTAAGATGTTTTGAAGTATCTTAACTCTGCACATCACTTCTCATCTTTTGCATGCTCAGCTGACAAGATTTCACATATTATTTTGCAGTCTCTTACAGAAAATGCTTTAATATTAAAGACTTGAACCTTAAATCTGTAATTTTAAGTTCTTAACATTGTTTTAATAAACACATCCCAAGAATAATTTCCTTGCCTTGATTAATATCTTTTTTGTATGAACATTGGAATTAATGTATTATTTTTACTTAACATATTAATGTGTGGTTATATGTGAATATTAGAAGCAACCAAATATTCTAAAATAATGACATTAAACAGTAAAACACACTACTTAAAAGATATGATTTACATTCTTCTATTGGAATGAGCCATTGCTGACTGAAGAGGATGGATTGTATAAAGGAATAGATGCAATGAAAGGAAGAGTGAAATGCAATTAATTTAAATAATTTTATTATTAATTATAATTTATTACATTTAATATATAGTTTACATTTGAAAGCAAAGGCTATGCCTGCTTCTATCACTTACTGTTTGCATTAATAGTTACTAAAATAATAATATATCCAATGATTTAAGAGGTGGGAAAGATCCAAAGTGTTCTTTATTATCAGCTGTCTTTATTAGCGTCATGCTAAGGAGCACTTTAGGAAAGATTGGCGATGTTTACCACTTTTAATTACAGAAACTCTTCTAAAGATGATACTATGAAGCTTTGCTCTATTGCAGTGTTTTCTTTATGTATAGCTGGTTTAGCATATTCTGTTGTGTTAAGTATAATGGATTAGACACTACATAGATGAAAATAATATATTATCATTACAGATTTATACTATCTTTTTAAAGTTTTATTTCCCCATCCATAAAATTCAGTGCAGTAAGATTTCCCTCCCAATACATTGAATTCATACAGTTTTATAGCATGATATATGTGAAAATTTATTATAAAGTAATTTCAATTATGTGAATAAAATTACTTTAATGCAGAGGAATTTCAAATGAAAAATAAACTCCAAGTTTTCTTGAATCATGCTTTAATCCTAACTTTTATAATTTTTAACATCAGGAAACTTAAATATTCTTTCATCACCCTCACTAACTTAGGGAATAAAGTATTGGTTCCTGCCTTTGGAAGGAAATTCCAAGTTTTCTTAGCTGCATTGTTATTTTTTTCTGAGTAATTGATTTTAAACTTCAGGCCTTTGCATTTGCAAAGGTAGCATTATTTTCAGTAGCATTTGCAAACTACTGAAAATAATACTAATGCAAGAAGAAATGTCTTCTTTCCCCTGTGATTCCGTAATATTTCCTTTGCTTTTCAAAGCATTTTGTGCCTATCACTGTATTTGTGTGTGTGCGTGTGTTTCATCTTTTCACTATCAAATTGAAAATAGTTTAAAGGCAAAGTGTAATATTTTACTTATCTTTGTATCTCTGACAACACTCAGCACAATACCTTGCAAAGAGTAGGTACTTAGCAAATAATTTTATTATTGACAAAATAATGACTTTAATATTCCAGTTCTCAGTTTTTCCTATAAAATTGGCCTAATGCCCCAAAACTTTCAGGTTGCCACTCTTAGTTAACTTTTGTTTGGTGATATTGGCATATTCTTAAAACAATAATTATAAAAGAAAGTAATTTCAAATAAGCAGGCTATGAATTATAGATACCAGACCTCAATACCTTATTGGTATCCTAGCTTGGATTTGGTCTTTGATTAGTGGTAAGTTACAAAATTACTTTAAAAAAAAACAGTTTCTGTTATATGGGCAGAAAATCAAGGATGATTATAACAGTTTGACTTACTGGAGACCTTTTCACACAGTTAATTTAGAGGGAAAAACCTAGAGCAGTCTAGCACTATTAAAACTGAGAATGCCAGAGGTTTTTTGTATTTTTTGAGTAAATACCCAATAATGTAATTACTGTTCAATTTTTAATGTTTTGAGGAACCCCCATACTATTTTCCAGAGTGGCTGCACCATTTTGCATTCGCACGAACAGTGCAAGAGGTTTCCTTTTTCTCTACATCCTTGCTAATACTCGTTTTCTGTGTTGTTGATTTCAGCCATTCTGACTGGTGTGAGGTGATATCTCATTGTAGTTTTGATTTGTATTTCCTTCATGATGAGTGATGTTGAGCATCTTTTCATATGTCTGTTAGCAACATTTTTATAGATATGTTTTCTGAGGCAAGAGAAATTAAAGCAAAAATAAACTATTGGGATGACATCAAATAAAAGTCTTATGTACAGGGAAGGAAACAATCAACAAAACTAAAAGACAACCTACTGAATGGGAGAAGATATTTGCAAATCACATGTCCAATGAAACATTAGTATCCAAAATATATGATTTGTTTTTAAGTAAAATAATTTTCTGGATTTTAGTACAAATAGAAAATGTGATTTAAATTTGACAGTTGGAGCATTTGAATCTATTGAAAGAACATAAGCTGAGTTTGGATCCCTAACTTCTAGGCTTGATTGTACCATTAAACCCCATTGTGACTATAAACAAGCCACTGTGACATTAGGATTTCTAAAGTTTTTTTTTAATTGGTTTTCTTTCTTTCTTTCTTTCTTTCTTTCTTTCTTTCTTTCTTTCTTTCTTTCTCTTTCCTTCCTTCTCAAACTGGCAACACACATATGTATGTCTGAGAGGTATATTGCAATGAAAAATAATAATCAATAATAACAAGTTTTGGAGAAGGTTAAGTACAAAATAAATGTGACAAGTATTTTATCATTGTTCTACTTATGTTTATCCAACTATCAATTACACTATTGTTATTGTTATGCTAGTGTTACACTGTCAGAAGCACCAACATATTGTTACTATTTATGGACTCTTGGATCTTACAGGTTTAGAAGTTGTTAGATCTATCTATATGTGGATTTTAATAGCAAAGCCAGGTGTATCTCAACTTAGAAAACATTGACTAGGGGATAATTTTCATTAAGAATACATTTGTTTGTCTGGAAGAGATGAATTAAGGTAGAGAGCTTGCAAAATTAATAAATTAGGAAAGATCATAGTAATGGGCCATAAGGGCCTCTCCCTTCATTGATGATGTACATGCATATTGTCAAAATCATAAGCTATACAGGGTGTATTTGATAGGGGGATCATTCTGCTATAGTGACTATGACAATAGTGAGTTTATTATTCTGGAAGATACCTGTGAATGAGCAGAGGGCTCATATAAGTTGAGAATGGTAGGTATCAAAACATCAAGAAAGAGACAAAGTAATTGTTATAGCTTATTCCCTGAAATAATAAAAATACATATATAGATTTTGGGAGAGGTTGAGTACAAATCACCAGTTATGAAATCTGATGCAGTAACAAGAGAGAAAATTTTTATTTGTGGGTAAAATTCTTTCAAGTGATTCTTAGATTACATTTCAGAAATAACTGGCTGTGCTGTCTTTATCTCACATGTGAGGCTAGTATTGAGTAGTAGGATAGTGATAGACACCCAGGGGGAAAAAAAAGATGTCACCCTTCCTTGTCTCTATCATTATTCGAGCTCTGGGTATGGAGATTTGGTCCTGATAATTAATACTGAGTTGGGATGACTACAACTGCTATTTAGAGACCACCTATACCAGATTTACCATAGTAAGTTATTTACATTCAAATTGTAAGTTAGGCACTTGGGGAGCTGCTTTAACTTTCAGAGTTCCAAATGCTATTGCTGGGTATGTTGATGTAATTGTTTTATTTAACAGTCTGTTAGAGATCCCAGAAACCTATGCTATTGCACAGAAGATGATTTCTTAAACATTTAAGTGTCATAAATCCTAATACCTTTGAAAATCTGATGAAAACCTAGATTCTCTCCTTTAAAATTTACATATATGCTCTTTTTTGCATATCATGACAATCAGACAGTTTATACACCCAGTATTCCAGACCAAGGAATGCTTTCACTAGGTAATGAATCGTTAATGGGTGATAAGCAGATCTTTCTTCCCATTTCTTCTCAACCTTTTCCCATACTTCTAAGCTTATTGCTCAGATTTAGAGCACCTAAACAGTCTCTCCTAACTGAAAAGTTAAAGTTGGATAGTATACATAAAGCAAAAGAAGCATGGAGACATAAAGACTAGGAACAGATTCCTGTCATGAAGAACAGTCACTTCCCTTATTGGTTGCCAGAGTTATCAAGTGGGTAAGAACCACCCATATGTTTATATATCTGCAGTATTTTTACAGTATTAATATCTACCACAGTTTGAAATAATTTGTGTAACTGTTGTTGTTTCTATCAATTTCTTTTTGCCTGCTTGTAGGCTTTTTGCTTTTTCCCTGAGTGGTTGATGGAAAAGTGACCATATACACAGTAATTTCTCAGTATCTGTTTTAGTTTTCTTCCAAAGCAGATCTTCTTAACATCATCAAAGACTGCATTTCTTCACCAAAAAACACGGCATTGTAAGACTTCTGTGCTTTCTTCAATCCCCACCATGCCCTTAACAATCCTGAGCTGAGCTTTTTCACAAAACCAAAGTGATCTATATTTATTTCTGGTAATGGTCTATGGGTAAGAGGACTGAAAATATCTGAATATCCAGTATATAAATTGAATAGTGAGTCCCTATTGAAAAGAATAATATTTATTTGTAGAATCCAATCTTTCCCCTCAGTCAGAATGGAAACTAAAGGTCTCAGTTGTTTTTTTTTTTTTAAATATATTTTACATTTTAGGGCAATTTTAGGTTTATAGCCAAATAGAGCAGAAAATGTAGAGAATTCTCATATATTCCCTGTTCCCCCATATGCACAGTCTCCCCCACCATCAACATTCCAAGCCACAGTGATGCATTTGTTACAATTGATCTAGCTACATTGACACATCATTAACACCCAAAGTGATAATTTACATTAGGGTTCACTCTTGGTATTTTACGTACTGTGGGTTTTGACAAATGTATGGCATGTACCTACATTGTAGTATCATATAAAATAGCGCCCCCAAAAGTCTCTGCACTCTGTTTATTCATTCCCCTTTTCACCTGAAGGGAAGGAAAAATTCTTCCTCTACCCTTCAACTGAATTGAATTAAATTTACATAAGACAGGTTAACAGGAATAAAAAAAATGGAAAGTTTTGTTACTTGTGCAAAGAGATGCAATATTGAAATTGAGACCTAAAGAAATGACCAAAGCAGGTAGTTCTTATACTCTTTAGACAAAGAGACAATAAACTTGTGAGGAATTGACAGGATAAAGGAAACAGATGTTTTGGAACTTTAATCCCCTAAGGCATTCCAAGTATTTGGGCTGAGGTACTAGGTTAGTTAAAAAGGAACACAGTTTGTTCCTGTAGCTTTCTCAGCTATAGAGCTACTATCTCTGATAATAAGAATGTCTTTTTACTTCTTAGTACAGCCAGAGTACTTTTCATATGAGAGCTTTATTTCCTGCTTTTGTGGGACAGGGGAGGGTCTGAGTGTCCTTGCACTGGCTGTTAAGTAACTTTTATTTTAAAATTTTTTTTTTTTCCTTCAACGTTTTTTATTTATTTTTGGGACAGAGAGAGACAGAGCATGAACGGGGGAGGGGCAGAGAGAGAGGGAGACACAGAATCAGAAACAGGCTCCAGGCTCTGAGCCATCAGCCCAGAGCCCGACGCGGGGCTCGAACTCACGGACTGCGAGATCGCGACCTGGCTGAAGTCGGATGCTTAACCAACTGCGCCACCCAGGCGCCCCACTTTTATTTTAAATAATACATATGTCAAAGTGGCACATTTTGAGGTGGCCTGCCCTTGGCCCCTACACAACCTAACCATTGGTAACTACTTATCTTTTTACTGTCTCCATAGATTCGCCTTTTCCAACATGTCTTGTAGTTGGAATCATATACTATGTAACCTTTTCAGATTAGTTTCTTTCACTTAGTTACATGCTTTTTAAGGATGTTGCATGTCTTTTCATGGTTTGATAGGTCATTTTTTTTTATTAGTTTCAATATTTAGGCTTATTTTTTTTCCAGAATGAGGTTAAGTAACAATTTAAATAATTATCAGGTTGTATAAATTAACATCCATTCAGATAAAACATTGCTGCTTAAAAGTGGCTATATTTTGTAAGTAATAAATATATTTTATGTTTAAGCTAACAGGCACCATCTTGAGAGCAGAAAAAGTTTTTTTTTAGCCAATAAATAAATTACATTCAAGAAAACAAGATTTTTATATATAAAATATGATATTATGATATATCCTTAAATGGTTTTCTTCACATAGCACCCAAACTTCCCAAATGTCTAGAAAGTATCTCCCAAAATATAACTCATAACTTAAGTCATAAAAATAAAGGCCAAGAAAAATCAATTTAAGACAAAAATTTACATTCCCACCTCATATGTGGAACTTGAGAAAGTTAACAGAAGACCATTGGGGAAGAGAAGGGGAAAAAATAAGTTCAAACAGAGAAGGATGCAAACCGTAAGAGATTCTTAAATACAGAGAACTGAGGTTATGGGGGGGGAGGGGAAAATGGGTGATGGGTATTGAGGAGGGCACTTGTTGGGATGAGCACTGGGTTTTGTATGTAAGTGATGAATCACAGGAATCTACCCCCAAAGCCAAGAGCACAGTGTATACACTGTGTTAGCTAACTTGACAATAAATTATATTTTTAAAAAGACAAAAATTTACAGTTTATATTCTTCATTCTCCATTCAATAAAATATCAATGGCAAATTTATTGAAAGTAAATTAACTGTATATATGCGATTTGTTAGTGCTGAAAATCTGAAATATATATTTTTAAAACTCTCTTTATCTAAGGTCTTAAAATATTGCATCTCTGGTGACAAACCCGATAACCATCAAGCATTTTATTTCCCTAGTTTTCATTCTTTCACTCCCACCTCTACCCCTTTATCCTTTAACACCCATCCATTATTTTTGTTTGTTTGTTTTTGGTAAATATACTTATATCCCAACACAGAACACTGACAGTACTCCTTAGTAAACAAGGAAATCCCAGAACAGTCCAAGCCTACAGCTTTGCTCCCAAAGTGTGGCACAGGCTAAAGGACAGGGAAAAGAAAACAAGCAATGACCCTTATTGATGCAATTAGAATTCTTCTGAGAATCCACAACTGTTTGAAAATTTGTTGATGTAATCCTGAAGAAAGTTTCAACACATTTTGCATAAAAATATCAGAGAGTAAGTCTTTTTTAAAAAAAAATTATTTATTTTTGAGAGAGAGAGAGACAGAGCACGAGTGGGAGAGTGGCAGAGAGTGAGGGAGACACAGAATCTTAAGCAGGCTCCAGGCTCTGAGCTGTCAGTACAGAGCCCAATGCAGAGCTCCGACGCAGAAACTGCAAGATCATGACCTGAGCTGAAGTCAGACGCTTAACCTACTGAGCCATCCGGGTGCCCCAGAGAGTAAGTCTTTGATAATTTTCTATGTATTTCTGCCAAAGCAATGGAAAACACAAAAGTCTTTTCATCAGAGAGGTTAGCATATATGTCAATTACCTTTTCCTGTTTCTCTCTTCCTCATGCTTTTTTGTTTTGTTTAGTTTTGTTTTTTGTTTTTCTTATGTGTTTTTGTTTTGTTTTTGCCAGGTACAGTTTTGGGTCTTCCTCTTCCTTGTCTGATATGATCTGAATGGCTGTTACTTGAGACCTCTTTCTGTTTTCTAAGTCTTTATTTACTGTAGAATTTATCTTCTCTCACCTAACTCTCTCTTTTCACCTTATCTTGGCCTCATGCTTGTATTCTGCAGAAGGTGGTGATTTTTCTGGGTCTTTTGCATTTAAAAGTTTTCTGCTAATATGTAACCACAGAGACATGATTTACATGCAACAGGAATCTGTTGGTCACACTCTGGGCACGATTTGGTGGCCATCTTAACTTTTTTTACTTGAGTTGCAGACATGCTCCTCTCGCAGCAGCAGCAGTGGCTGATAGTTCATTTTTTACTGCTGGATAATAATTCATTGTCTGAATGCCCTAAAGTTTATTCATTCATCTATTGAAAAACAACTTGATTGCTACCAATTTTTAGCAATTGGGAATAAAGATGTTATAAACATTTGTGTGCACGTTTTTGTGTGGATGTGTTTTCAATTACTTTGAGTAAATACCAAGGAATGTGATTGCTAGGATCTTATGGTAAAATATGTTTAATTTTGTAAGAAACTGTCAAACTGTCTTCCAAAGTGCCTGTATCATTTTGCAATCTAATCAGAAATGGTGAGAGCTCCTGTTGCTTCACATCCTCATATTTATTGTTGTAGTTTTTAAATATTTTATTTAAATTCCAGTTAGTTAACACATAGTTTAATATTTGTTTCAGGTGCACAATTTAGGGATTCAACACTTATAAACAACACCTGGTGCTCACTGCAAGTGCACTCCTTAATCCCCATCATCTGTTTGACTCATCTGCCCCCAACATACCTACCCTCTGGTAACCATCAGTTTGTCGTCTGTAGTTAAGGGTCTGTTTCTTGGTTTGCTTCTCTCTAACTCTTGTTTCCCCCTCCCTTTACTTGTTTGTTTGTTTCTTAAATTCTACCTATAAGTGAAATCATAATGTATTTGTCTTTCTCTGAATGACTTATTTCGCTTAGCATAATACTGTATAGCTCCACCCATGTCATTGCAAATAGCAAGGGTATATTCTTTTTTATGTCTAAGTAATATTCTATTGCATGTGTATACATATACACACACACCACGTCTTCTTTATCCATTCATCAATCAATGGACATTTGGGCTATTTCCAAAATGTGGCTATTGTATATAATGCTGCTGTAAACATTGGGGTGCATGTATCCCCTTGAATTAGTATTTTTATATTCTTTGGATAAACAGTAGTGAAATTGCTGGATTGTAGGATAGTTCCATTTTTAACATTTTGAATAACCTAGATACTGTTTTTCACTTTCCTACACCATACACAAAAATAGATTAAAAATGCATTAAAGACCTAAATGTGAGACAAGAAACCATTCAAATTCTAGAGGAAGAGGCAGTGCCCTCTTTGTCATTGGCTGTAGCAACCTCATATCAGATATGTCTTCTGAGGCAAGGGAAACAAAAAAAATAAAGTATTGGGAATTCATTAAAATTAAAAGCTTCTGCACAGTGAAGGAAGCAATCAATAAAACTAAAAGGCAACATACAGAATGGGAGAAGATATTTGCAAATGACCTAAGAAAGGGTTAGAACTCCAAGTATATAAAGCACTTATAAAATGCAACACCCTAAAAATGAGCAATCCAATTAAAATATGGGCTAAAGAGGGGCACCTGGGTGGCTCAGTTGGTTAAGCATCTGACTTCGACTCAGGTAATAATCTCGTGGTTCCTGAATTGGAGCTTCACATCATACTCTGTGCTGACAGCTCAGAGACTGGAGCCTGCTTCGGATTCTGTGTCTCCCTCTCTCTCTGTCCCTCCCATGCTCATGTTCTATCTTTCTCAAAAATAAATAAACATTAAATAAAAAAAATTGGCAGAACACATGAATAGAAATTTTTTCCAAAGAAGACTACAGATAGCCAACAGATACATGAAAAGATGCTCAGCATCACATGTTTGCTCTTATCAGTGGTTTGATTTGGAACATTCTGATAGGTGTGTAGTGGTATCTCAAAGGTGTTTTCATTTACAGTTCCCTAATGTTTTTGAAAAGACTATTCTTTCTCCATTTTATTGCTTTTGCTCCTTTGACCAGTTAACTATATTTATGTGGGTCTGTTTCTGGGCTATTCTGTTCTATTGATCTATTTGTTGTTGTTGTTGTTGTTGTTGTTGTTGTTGTTTCACCAATTTCACTCTATCATGATTACTGCAATTTTATAGTAAGTGTTTAAGTCAGTGTCAGTCTGTCAACTTTTTCCCCTATGATATTGTGTTGGCTATTCTGGATCTTTTATCATTCCATATAAACTTTAGAATTTGTTGATATCCACAAAATAACTTGCTGAAATTTTGATTGGGATTATATCAAATCTATATATATCAATTTGGGAAGAACTGATATCTTGACAATATTGAATCTTCCTGTCTCTAAACATGGAATATCTCTTCATGTATTTAGTCCTTTGATTTTGTTGATCAGAATGTTGTAGTTTTCCTCATATAGATCTTTTATATATTTTGTTAGATTTATACCTAAGTATTTAATTTATTGAAGTGCTAATATAAATGGTACTGTGTTTTTAATTTCAAATTCCATTTGTCCATTGATGGTATATAGGAAATTAATTGATTTTTGTGTATTAACCTTGCATCCTTCAACCTTGCTACAATTGTTTGTTAGTTCCAGTTTTCTTTTACAGATTTTGTTATATCCCATCCAAGTACTAACCAGGCCCGACCCTGCTTAGCTTCCGAGATCAGACGAGATCGGGCGCGTTCAGGGTGGTATGGCCATAGACTATATCTATACCTATTTCATTTTTTGGAGTCCTTAATATAAATGGCATTGTATTTTAAATTTCAGATTCCACTTGTTAATTTCTGGTATATAGGAAAGTGGTTGACCTTTGTATAGTACCTTGTATCCTGCAAACTTGTTAGAATCATTTATTACCAGTTCTTTTTTTCCAATTCTTTTGGGTTTTCTATATAAACAGCATGTCATCTGTGAACAGAGTTTTATTTCTTTCTTCCAAATCTGTGTATTTTTTATTTCCTTTTTTTCTCTTATTGCATTGTCTAAGACTTCCACCTTGATGTTGAAAGGAGTGGTATGAAGGGACATCCTTGCCATATTCCTGATCTTAGGGGAAAAGCTTAGAGTTTCTCACCACTAAGTGAGGTGTTAGCTATATAGCTTTTTGGTAGATGTTCTTTATCAAGTTGAGGAAGTTCCTCTTTATTCATAGTTTGCTCAGAGTTGTATTATGAATTGGTGTTGGATTTTGTCTAATGCTTTTTCTGCATCTTTTGATATAATTGTATGCTTTTTTTTCTTTAGACTGTTTATAATATGGGTAACATTCATAGATTTTCAAATATTATACCACTAGCCTTGCATACCTGGGATGAATTCCCTTTATCATGGTGTATATTTATTTTTATACATTATTTGATTCAGTTGGTTAATATTTTGCTGAAGATTTTTGCATCTATGTTCATAAGAGATAACTTGTCTGTTATTTTATTTTGGTGCTTTGTCTGGCTTTGGTATTAGGCAATTCTGGCCTCATAGAATGAGTAGGGAGTATTTCCACTACTTTTATATTCTGGAAGAGATTGTAGAGAATTTGTGTAATTTTTTCCTCAAATAATTTGGCAGGATTCACCAGTGAACCCATTTGGAACTGATGCTTTCTGTTTCGGAAAGTCATTAATTATTGATTCAATTTCTTTAATAAATATAAGCCTATTTACATAGTCTACTGTTGTATGAATTTTGGCAGATTGTGTCTCTCAGGGATTTGGTCCATTTTACCTAGTTTATCAACTTTGTGTACATAAAATTGTTCATAGTATTGCTTTATTATGCTTTTAGTGGTAGTGGGATCTATAATGATGTCCCCTCCTTCATTTCTGATATTAATAATTGAGTCTTTTTTTTAGTTAGCTTGTGTAGATGCTTACCAATTTTATTAATGTTTTCAAAGAACCAATTTTATTAATGTTTTTGGTTTTGTTGATTTTCTCTATTGATTTCTTATTTTTAAATCATAATTTATGCTCTAGTTTTTATTATTTTTTCTGCTTACCTTGGATTAGCTTTTACTTTTCTTTTTCTAGTTTCCTAACATGGAAATTTAGATTATTTAGTTTAGAATTTATTTTTTTAATGTACACATTCAATGCTCTAAATTTTTCTCTAAACACTGCTTTCACTATATCTCACAAGTATTTATTTATGTTTTATTGTTTATTTATTTAGTTTTGAGAGAGAGAGTGCACATGCATGCACAGGGGGAGGGGCAGAAAGATAGGCAGAGAATCTGAAGCAGATTCCATGCTGTCAGCACAGAGCCTGATGTGAGGCTTGATCTCAGGAACCATGAGATTATGATCAAGAGTTGATCTGAAATCAAGAGTATGATCTGAAGTCAAGAGTTGGACGCTTAACTTACTGAGCCACACAACTGCCCCATTTCACAAATATTTATAAGGTGTATTTTCACTTTCATTTATTTCAAGATAATTTTTAAATGCATCTGGAGATTTATCTTTTGATCCATGCATTAGAAGTATGCTGTTTAATCTCTAAAATTTTTGAATTTTCCATATATCTTTCAGTTATTGATTCCTAATTTAAGTCCACTGTTGCTTGACAGCAGACATTGTATAACTTTTATTCTTTTAAATGTTTTAAGGTGTATTTGATGATCCCAAATATGGTCTACATCTGGTAAATTCTAAATGAGAGCTTGATAAGAATGTGTATTCTGCTACATTTGAATGCAATAGTCTGTAGATGTCAATTATATCCAGATGATTGATGGTGCTGTTGGTGATTGATGGTGCTCATTAATTTTATGAGGACTCAAATACTCCATTTCAGATAAATGTATGTTAAAGTCTCCAAATATACTATTGGATTTATCTATTTATTCTTGCATTAGATCAGTTTATGCCACATGTATTTTGATGCTGTAGCATTAGGCCCATAATCATTAAAGATTGTTATGTCCTCTCGCGGAACTGACCTTTGTATTATTACATTATTCTCCTCTGTCTGAAATTAATATAGTTACTCCAGGTTTATTTTGATTACTGTAAATACAGTATATCTTTCTCCATCCTTTTACTTTTATTCTATATGTTTCTGTATATTTAAGTGTATTTCTTATAGACAACATAATGTTGGATCATGTTTTTTCGTTTGTTCTGACAATGCCTTTTAATTGTTGTATTTAGACCATTGAAATTTAAAGCTAATTATTGGTATAGTTTGATTAATATCTCCTGTATTTGTTACTCATCTCTATTTATTACCCTTGATTTTTTAAATTTGTATTGTCCATTGTGTTTCTACCTTTGTGATTTTAACTAAGAATTTTGTATGATTTTATTTTCTCTTCTTAGCTTATCAATTATATTTTAATTTTTTATAGTTGCTTTAAGTTTTAAATATATATTTATAATTAATCCAAGTCAACCTTCTTTTTTTATGATATCAAAATTTTATTTTATTTTTAATTGTATTTTTTAAAAATTAGTTAGCATATAGTGCAACAATGATTTCATGAGTAGATTCCTTAATGTCCCTTACCTATTTAGATCATCTCCCCTCCCACAATCCCTCCAGTAACCCTCTGTTTATTCTCCATATTTAAGAGTCTCTTATGTTTTTCCTTCTCCCTGTTTTTATAATATTTTTGTTTCCCTTCCCTTATGTTCATCTGTTTTGTCTCTTAAAGTCCTCATATGAATGAAGTCATAAGATATTTGGCTTTCTCTGACTAATTTTGCTTAGCATAATACCCTTCAGTTCCAACCATGTAGTTGCAAATGGCAAGATTTCATGCTTTTTGATTTCCAAGTAATACTCCATTGTATGTATGTATATATATATATATATATATATATATATATATATATATATATATACCACTTCTTCTTTATCCATTCATCCATCGATGGACATTTGGGCTCTTTACATACATTGGCTATTATTGATAGTGCTGCTATAAACATGGGGGTGCATATGTCCCTTCGAAACAGCACACCTGTATCCCTTGGATAAATACCTAGTACTGCAATTGCTAGGTCATAGGGTAGTGCTATTTTAACTTTTTGAGGAACTTCCATACTGTTTTCCAGAGTGGCTGTACCAGTTTGCATTCCTACCAGCAATGCAAAATAGATCCTCTTTCTCCGCATCCTCACCAATATCTGTTGTTGCCTGAGTTGTTAATGTTAGCCATTCTGACAGGTGTAAGGTGGTGTCTCATTGTGGTTTGATTTGTATTTCCCTAATGATGACTGATTTTGAGCATTTTTCATGTGTCTGTTGCCCATCTGGATGTCTTCTTTGGAGAAGTGTCTACTCGTGTCTTTTGCCCATTACTTCTTGTATTATTTGGTTTTTGGGTGTTGAGTTTGATAAGTTATTTACAGATTTTTTTTAATATTAAATTTATTGTCAAATTGGTTTCCATAAAACATGCAGTGCTCATCCCAACAAGTGCCATCCTCAAGACACATCACCCACCCTCCTCTACCTCCCACCACTATCAACCCTCAGTTTGTTCTCAGTTTTCAACAGTCTCTTATGGTTTAGCTGCCTCCCTCTCTAAGGTTTTTTTCTCCTTCCCCTCCCCCATAGTCTTCTGTTACATTTCTCAGGATCCACATAAGAATGAAAACATATGGTATCTGTCTTTCTCTGTATGACTTATTTCACTTAGCATAACACTCCCCAGTTCCATCCACGTTGCTACAAAAAGCCATATTTCATTCTCTCTCATTGCCAAGCAGTATTCCACTGTTTATATAAACCACAATTTCTTTATCCATTATTCTGTTGATGCACATTTAGGTTCTTTCCATAATTTGGTTATTGTTGAGAGTGCTGCTATAAACATTGGGGTACAAGTGCCCCTATGCATCAGCACTCCTGTATCCCTTGGGTAAATCCTAGCAGTGCTATTGCTGGGTCATAGGGTAGATCTATTTTTAACTTTTTGAGGAATCTCCACACTGTTTTCCAGAGCAGCTGCACCAGTTTGCATTCCCAACAGCAGTGCAAGAGGGTTCCCATTTCTCGACATCCTCTCCAGCATCTATAGTCTCCTGATTTGTTCACTTTAGCCACTCTGACTGGCGTGATGTGGTATGTGTGTGTGGCTTTGATTTGTATTCCCCTGATGAGCTACATTGAGCATCTTTTCATGTGCCTGTTGGCCATCTAGATATCTTCTTTAGAGAAGTGTCTATTCATGTTTTCTGCCCATTTCTTCACTGGATTATTCGTTTTTTGGGTGTGGAGTTTGGTGAGCTCTTTATAGATTTTGGATAATAGCCCTTTGTCCAATATGTCATTTGCAAATATCTTTTCCTATTCTGTTGGTTGCCTTTTAGTTTTGTTTGATTGTTTCCTTTGCAGTGCAGAAGCTTTTAATCTTTATGAGGTCCCAATAGTTCATATTTTCCTTTAATTCCCTGGCCTTTGGAAATGTGTCAAGTAAGAAATTGCTGCGGCTGAGGTCAGAGAGGTTTTTTCCTGCTTTTTCTTCTAGGGTTTTGATGGTTTCCTGTCTCACATTCAGGTCCTTTATCCATTTTGAGTTTATTTTGGTGAATGGTGTAAGAAAGTGATCTAGTTTCATTCTTCTGCATGTTGCTGTCCAGTTCTCCCAGCACCATTTGTTAAAGAGACTGTCTTTTTTCCATGGGATATTCATTCCTGCTTTGTCAGAGATTAGTTGGTCATACTTTTGTGGGTCCAACTGTGGAGTCTCTATTCTATTCCATTGGTCTATGTGTCTGTTTTTGTGCCAATACCATGCTGTCTTGATGATTACAGCTTTGTATAGAGGCTAAAGTCTGGGATTGTGATGCCTCGCGCTTTGGGCTTCTTCAATATTACTTTGGCTATTCGGAGTCTTTTGTGGTTCCATACAAATTTTAGGATTGCTTGTTCTAGCTTCGAGGAGAAGGCTGGTTGAATTTTGATTGGGATTGCATTGAATGTGTAGATCGCTTTTGGTATTATTTATTTCGGTATATATTTATTCTTCCAGTCCATGAGCATGGAATGATTTTCCATTTCTTTATATCTGCTTCAATTTCCTTCATAATCTTTCTATAGTTTTCAGCATACAGATCTTTGACATCTTTGGTTAGGTTGATTCCTAGGCATTTTATGCTTCTTGGTGCAATTTTGAATGGGATCAGTTTCTTTATTTGTCTTTCTGTTGTTTCATTATTAGTGTATAAGAATGCAACTGATTTCTTTCCATTGATTTTATATCCTGCGACTTTGCTGAATTCATGTATCAGTTCTAGCAGACTTTTGGTGGAGTCTATTGGGTTTCCGTGTATAATATCATGTCATCTGCAAAAAGTGAAAGCTTGACTTCATCTTTGCCAATTTTGATGCCTTTGATTTCGTTTGGTTGTCTGATCGCTGATGCTCGCACTAGGGTAGTATTGACATTTTAATAACATTTATGCTTCCAATCCATGAGCACAGAATGTTTTTCCCTTTCTTTATATCTTCTTCAATTTCCTTCATAAGCTTTCTATAGTTTTCAGCATACAGATCTTTGACATCGTTGGTTAGGTTTAATCTAGGTATTTTATGATTCTTGGGCAGTTGTGAATGGGATCAGTTTCATTATTTGTCTTTCTGTTGCCTCATTGTTTGTGTATAAGAATACAACTGATATGTGTACATTGATTTTGTATCCTGCAACTTTGTTGAATTAGTGTGTCAGTTCTAGCAGACTTTTGGTGGAGTCTTCCAGGTTTTCCGTGTATAATATCATGTCACCTGCAAAAAGTGAAGGCTTGACTTCACCTTTGCCAATTTTGATGCCTTTGGTTTCCTTTTGTTGTCTGATTGCTGATGCCAGAACTTCCAACTCTGTGTTAAACAACAGCGGTGAGAGTGGACATCCCTGTCGTGTTCCTGATCTCAGGGGAAAAGCTCTCAGTTTTTCCCCATTGAGGATGATATTAGCTGTGGGCTTTTATAAATGGCTTTTGTGATGTTTAACTATGTTCCTTCTATCCCGACTTTTTTGAGGGTTTTTATTAAGAAAGCATGCTGAATTTTGTCAAATGCATTTTCTGCATTGATTGACAGGATCATATGGTTCTGTTCTTTTGTTTTATTATGTGATGTATCACATTGATTGATTTGCAAATGTTGAACCAGCCCTGCAGCCCAGTAATGAAACCCACTTGATCATGGGGAATAATTCTTTTTATATGCTGTTGAATTTGATTTACTAGTATCTTGTTGAGAATTTTTGCATCCATATTCATCAGGGATATTGGCCTGTAGTTGTCTTTTTTGCTGGGTCTCTGTCTGGTTTAGGAATCAAAGTAATGCTGGCTTCATAGAATGCATCTGGAAGTTTTGCTTCCCTTTCTATTATTTGCAACAGCTACAGAAGGATAGGTATTATCTCTGCTTTAAATGTCTGGTAGAATTCCCCAGGGAAGCCATCTGGTCCTGGACTCTTATTTGTTGGGAGATTTTTGATAACTGATTCAATTTCTTTGCCAGTTATGGATCTGTTAAAGTTTTCTATTTCTTCCTGTTTGAGTTTTGGAAGTGTGTGGATGTTTAGGAATTTGTCCATTTCTTCCAGGTTGTCCATTTTGTTGGCATATAATTTTTCATATTATTCCATGATAATTGCTTGCATTTCTGAGGGATTTGGTGTAATAATTCCATTTTCATTCATGATTTTATCTATTTGGGTCATCTCCCTTTTCTTTTTGAGAAGCCTGGCTGGAGGTTTGTCAATTTTGTTTATTTTTTCAAAATACCAACTCTTGGTTTCATTGATCTGCTCTACAGTTTTTTAGATTGTGTATTGTTTATTTCTGCTCTGATCTTTATAATTTCTCTTCTTCTGCTGGGTTTGGGGTTTCTTTGCCGTTCTGCTTCTATTTCCTTTAGGTGTGCTGTTAGATTATGTACTTGGGATTTTTCTTGTTTCTTGAGATAGGCCTTGATTGCAATGTATTTTCATCTTAGGACTGCCTTCGCTGCATCCCAAAGCATTTGCATTGTTGTCTTTTCATTTTCATTTTTTTCCATATATTTTTTGTTTGTTTGTTTGTTTTTAAAATTTTTTTTATGTTTATTTATTTCTGAGACAGAGAGAGACAGAGCATGACTGGGGGAAGGGCAGAGAGAGAGGGAGACACAGAATCAGAAGCAGGCTCCAAGCTCTGAGCTGTCAGCACAGAGCCTGACACGGGGCTCGAACTCACAAACCGTGAGATCATGACCTGAGCCAAAGTCGGTCGCTCAACCGACTGAACCACCCAGGTGCCCCCATATATTTTTAAATTTATTCTCTACTTGCCTGGTTGACCCATTCATTCTTTACTAGGGTGTTCTTTAATCTCCATGCTTTTGGAGGTTTTCCAGACTTTTTCATGTGGTTGATTTCAAGTTTCATAGCATTATGGTCTGAAAGTGTTCATGGTATGAGCTCAATTCTTGTATACTTATGAAGGGCTGTTTTGTGACCCACTATGTGATCTATCTTGGTGAATGTTCCATGTGTACTCGAGAAGAAAGTATATTCTGTTGCTTTGGGATGCAGAGCTCTAAATATATCTGTCAAGTCCATCTGATCCAATGTATCATTCAGGGCCCTTGTTTCTTTATTGACCCTGTGTCTGGATGATCTACCCATTGTTTTAAGTGGGGTATTAAAGTCCCCTGAAATTACCACATTCTTATCAATAAGGTTGCTTATGTTTGTGATTGTTTTATATATATGGTGGCTACTGTTTTCAGCACATTGACATTTATAATTGTTAGCTCTTCCTGATGGATATTCCCTGCAATTATTATATAATGCCTTTCTTCAACTCCTGTTACAGCCTTTAATTTAAAGTCTAGTTTTTCTGATATAAGTATGGCTACTCCAGCTTTCTTTTGGCTTCCAGTAGCATGATAGATAGTTCTCCATCCCCTCATTCTCAATCTGAACGTGTCCTCAGGTCTAAAATGAGCCTCTTGTAGACAGCAAATAGATGGGTCTTGTTTCTTTATCTGTTCTGAGACCCTATGTCTTTTGGTTGGTGCAATTAGTCCATTTACATTCAGTGTTATGATAGAAAGATATGGGTTTAGAGTCATTTTGATGTCTGTAGGTTGCATGCTTGTAGTGATTTCTCTGATACTTTGAGGTCCTTGCAACATTTCACTCACAGAGTCCCACTTAGGATCTCTTGTAGGGATGCTTTAGTGGTGATGAATCCCTTCAGTTTTTGTTTGTTTCTTTTATCTCTCCTTCTATTCTGAATGACAGACTTGCTGGATAAAGGATTCTCAGCTGCGCATTTTTTTCTTTGCATCACAATGAAGATTTCCTGCCATTCCTTTCTGGCCTGCCAAGTTTCAGTAGGTCTGCCACTAGTCTTATGGGTCTCCCTTTGGAAGTTAGAGACTGTTTATCCCTAGCTGCTTTCAGAATTTTCTCTATATGCTTGTATTTTGCCAGTTTCACTATGATATGTCGTGCAGAAGATCAATTCAAGTTACGTCTGAAGGTAGTTCTCTGTGCTTCTTGGATTTCAATGCCTTTTTTCTTCCCCAGATCATGGAATTTCTCAGCTGTGATTTGTTCAAGTACACCTTTAGCCCCTTCCTCTCTCTCTTCCTCTTTTGGAATTCCTATGATATGGATATTGTTCAGTTTCATTGCATCACTTAGTTCTCTAATTCTCCCCTCATACTCCTGGGTTTTATCTCTCCTTTTCTTAGCTTCCTCTTTTTCCATAATTTTATCGTCTAATTCACCTATTCTCTCCTCTGCCTCTTCAATCCGAGCTGTGGTCGCCTCCATTTTATTTTGCACCTCACTTATAG
Organism: Prionailurus viverrinus; assembly: GCF_022837055.1. NCBI lineage: Eukaryota > Metazoa > Chordata > Mammalia > Carnivora > Felidae > Prionailurus > Prionailurus viverrinus. The sequence continues at coordinate 62,675,067 of NC_062579.1, forward strand.
CATTTTTTATCTCCTCTTGACTATTTCTTAGTCCTTTGATCTCTGTAGCAATAGGTTCTCTGCTGTCCTCTATCCTTTTTCAAGCCCAGCGATTAATTTTATGACTGTTATTCTAAATTCTTGTTCCGTTATATTGCTTAAATCATTTTTGATCAATTCGTTAGCTGTTGCTACTTCCTGGAGTTTCCTTTGAGGAGAATTCTTCCATTTCATCATCTTGGGTAGTCCCTGCAGTGGCTCCTAACTTCAGGGCACTTCCCCTGTGCTGAATGGAGTAACTTGTGTTGGTGGGTGGGGCCACAGTCAGACCTGATGTCTGCCCCCAGCCCACCTCTGGAGCCACAGTGAGACTGGTGTGTACCTTATCTTCCCCTCTCCCAGGGACAGGACTCACTGTGGATTAGTATGGTCCCTGTCTGGACAAGCCCACTTTCAAATAACACTCTATCACTTCACTGATAATGCAAGTATCTTATAGTAACAAAATACTAATTCCTTCATCCTGTTCCTTGTATTATTACTGTTTTTCATTTTACTTTTGTATAAGCTGTAAATATTTGGTATACATTTGCTATTAATTTGAGTACACTGTTATCTGTTAGATCAATTCCAAAGAAGAAAACAAAAGTTTATATTTTACCTTTACCTAATCCTTTTATAATATTCTTCTTTCCTTTTATAGATCCAGGTTTCTGACCTATATCATTTTCCTTCTCCTGGAAGAACTTCTTTTAACATTTCTTGCAAGGCAGGTCTGTGTGTAACAAACTCCCTCAATTTTTTCTTGTCTGAAAGTATTTATTTCTCCTTCAGTTTTGAAGGATAATTTCACGGAATAAAGAATTCTAAGTTGGTGGGATTCCTTTTCTCAAGACTTTCTCAAGTATTTCACCATACTGTCTTCTTACTTACACATTTTCTTGGAAGTTGGGTATAATTATTATGTTTGCTTCTGTATAGGTAAAGTTACTTTCATCTGGCTTCTTTCAGGATTTTTTCCTTTTCTTATATTTTCTACAATTTGAATATGATATGCCTACATACAGCGTTTTGGCTTTTTGTTTTTTATTTTTGCCATGTATCCTGATTGGTCTGAGATTTCTGGATCTGTGATTTGAAATCTGACATTAATATTTGGAAATTCTCAGTCATTAATACTTTAAATATTTTATCTGTCCCTTTGTCTCTTTCTTCTTCTTCTCATAATCTCATTATGATAATATTTCCCTCTGTAGTTGTCCCATAGTCCTTGGATATTCTGTTCCATTTTTCAGTCTTTTATCTCTTTACTTTTCAGTTTTTGAAATTTCTATTGACATAAACTCAGACTTTGTTTTCAGAGCTGTGTTTAGCTTCCTCGTGAGTCCATCAAAAACATTCCTTTTCTGATATAGTGTTTTTGATCTCTAACCTTTCTTTTTGATTCTATGTTAGAATTTACATTCTAATATTTACATTACTCATCTGTTATTTCATGTTGCCTACGTTTTGATTTAGAACTCTTATCATATTAAACATAGTTGTTTTAAATTCTTGATATGATAATTCAAACATTCTGTTACTGGGTTGCTTGGTTTTTGTTGCAGATGCACCAAAGAATTGGAGACCCAAGACCAGAATGGGGAAATAGACTTTATTGAGTAGATAAGTATAATACACCTTCAAGAGAGAAATTAGGCCATTACCAGAGCAAGAGTGGCAATGGCATGGAAAAGCTCTAGCTGCATCCTTTTAAGCCTGCCTTGTGTACCTGGAAATTGGGCTTTGATTGACTTTTTTGATTGGAAGCTGGTAGTTATATAACATTTTGGCTTCTGTGCATTCCCCTATGCATGATGCATTTTGTTATAATTGTATTCCCTTATGTAATGTATATTTATGAGTGCCTAGTAAGCTTTTGTTGTGACCTTAGAGTTACTTAAGGGAAAATTGCCCCCAATGTGTGCATGCTCAGCTCTTAGAAGTCTCCTTGTGGCTTTTGAACTAACTCTGTGGCTAGGCCTTTCATGTTCTGTTAGCCCTTAGAGGTGGCTCTGAGGGTGTTGCCAGCATCTGTTTTATCCCTCCTTGCTCATGTCTAACTAACTGCCTAACAATCCTGCCATATCCAAGTCTGCTTTTGATGCTCTCTGTGTCTCTTTGAAAATGTTTGTTGTTGTTGTTGTTGTTGTTTGTGTGTGTGTGTGTGTGTGTGTGTGTGTGTGTGTGTGTTTGCTTTGTAGCATGACTTGTAATTTTTTCTTGAAAGCTAAACATAATGTACTTGGTAAAGGGAACTCTGGTAAATAAGCCTTTAAGCCTTTAGTGACGTGATGGTAAGGTCTGGTGGGAATATAAGCATTTTATATTCCTATGATTGGGCCTTAGATGTTAGTGAACTTGTGACCTTCAGTTATGACTTTCATAAGTGCCTCTAAGTTTTTTCCCCACCTTTGGTGGCACAAGATGTCCAGTGGGGGTGGAATTTTGTGTTTTCCCTCCCCCACATGGAAGGCAGAGCAGGCTAGAGTATTTTCTTCCCCTAGGTAAGTTAGACTCTGATAGAAGACCAATAGGTGAGGCTCTGGTAAAATAGTTTTTCTTGAGGTCAGGCCTTCTAAGAACTTAAAGCTCTGGTGCATTTAAAAAAGTTCCGTTTTGCCTCTCCCTGCTGGAAGCATAAGGGGGGTTTTCTTTGATATTCACTGTAAGAATGCAGTAGGGCTCCTATTGGTAAAACTCACAAAAGTGTGAAGTCTCTGTGTAAGTGACCCCACTTCCAGAGTTTTTTAACTCTCAGACTTAGCCACACTGAATCTCCAACAATTCATCAATTATAGTTTAGATTTTTCTACCCTGGTACTGGTTCCCAAGGTTTTTGCTCGTAATAAAGGTTATGTTCTCAGTAAATTGTGATTCATCTTATCTGCCTGTTGGTCTTTCCCATTTTTGGAGCAGCAGTTTGCCCTGTGACCTTGCTTCTATGAGGTATCTAAGAAGAGTTGTTGACTTTTAAGTTTGTTAAAATTTTTACTTGTTAGGATGGAGCAATGACTTCCAAGCTCCTTGCATTCCAGACTGGAAAATGGAAGTCTTCTTGGGTTTGTGTTTTTTACATTTTTTATCTTTCTTTCTTTCTTAATTTAATTTAATTTAATTTAATTTAATTTAATATTTAATTGTTTTAAGTAAGCTCTGTGCCTAATTTGGGGCTTCAGCTCACAACCCCAAGATCAGGAGTCACATGCTCTACCAATTAACATAGCCAGGTGCCTCTATATATTTACATTTTAGTGAAACAATACAATGCAGAACATGTCTGATACAACTTTTAAACGTTCAAATAACTTTAATTTCAAATCTGAACAAAACAATTTATAATTTACTTTGAGAACATGCTAGTTTGTGGTCGCATTCCTTTTATTCTTGTACTTGAATGAAGTAATTGTGTACAATCTGAAATGAAGTTACCAGATTTTTAAAAATGTCTACAGTTATTGATATATTGTATTTGTTCTTATTCTGTGATAGGAACAACATCTAGCAGTAAATTCTAGGATTAAAAAAATATATTCTAAATTTATCATATGACTTTGTGAAGTTGAGATATTTTTATGACTCTGATTTGCCTTTGCTTTATTAGAATGAACATACTATTGGTTCATATTTACAACATTGCAAAGTGATAAAAATCCACATATATCTAAATAACAAATGCTACCTCTGACAAGAGTACCAAATTATAATTTTCAGTGAGTCATTAAAGAATGTTTGTATCTGATATGAGTGACATGTATAATTTTCATATCAAGCTATAAAGAGAAAAAACAGCTTCAGTACATGAAGGAAACCCTTTCAGCAGAGAGGACATGTATTTTTTCCTTAATAGGAAATAAAGATACACCAAAACTAGGAGGTAATTCAGTTTGCATTGATTTTACTTAGAATAATTATAGATTTGGTTTACGGGTTTACTTAATGTGTAATTCTCTAACTTCAGGCAAGCTTGAGGGAGGGTGGAAGGAGAGGCAAGAAGTGGAGAGGAAAAGCTTCTGGCATCATTTGAAGTCTTTAGCATTCCCATCACACAGCCCTTTGCAAACTTTTTGAATCTTTTGGTTTTCATTATATCACTACCTGCATTAAGACTGCTTGACCCTAACTATGAATTTCCCAGATTTCTTAAACTTTGCCATTTTGTTGTTTTATCAGCTTACCTGCCTGGGGAATATGACATGTTAGATGTTAATTACTTATAAGGAAGATATCTTAATAGCACAGAGCTCTTCTGTAGGAAATAGAAATATAAAACTCAATTTTTTCTGGTAGTATATTGTTAAAATTAGTTATTTACTAAATATAAAGTGACTTTCAGGTATGTGTGAGAATGTAACTGTTACTATTTCCAAGCAGGGCCCCAATGAGTATACTCTGTTTATGTGACTAATAGCCCCATTGTAAATTAGAACACTAAATTGAAATCAGTGAAAGTGACACTTGTTATTCTTTTGTTTTTCAAGTTTTTATTTAAATTCTAGTTAGTTAACATATAGTGTAATACTGGTTTCAGTAGTAGAATTTAGTGATTCATCACCTAACATATAACACCCAGTGCTCATCACAAAAAGTGCCCTCTTAAATACCCATCACCCACTTAGCCCATCCTGAGCCCAATTCACGTCCAACAACTCTCAGTTTATTCTCTGTAGTTAAAAGTCTCTTATGCTTTGCCTCCCTCTCTTTTTTTCTTCCCTCCCTATTGTTCATCTGTTTCTTCAATTTCACATATGAGTGAAATCATATGGTATTTGTCTTTTGCTGACTGACTTAATTCACGTAGCTAAATACATCCTAGCTCCAAACATGTTGTTGCAAATGGCAAGATTTCATTCTTTTTAATGGGTGAGGAATATTCCATTGTATATATATATACCACATTTCTTTGTTCATTCATCAGTTGATGGACGTTTCCATAATTTGGCTATTGTTGATGCTGCTGATATAAACATCAGGGTGCATGTGCCCCTTTGAATGAGCATTTTTGTATTCTTTGGGTAAATACTTAGTAATGAAATTGCTGAGTCATAGGGTAGTTCTATTTTTAACTTTTTGAGAAACCTCCATACTGTCCTCCATGGTGACTGCACCAGTTTAGATTCTCACCAACAATGTAAGGGAGTTCCCCTTTCTCCACATCCTTGATCATCTGTTGTTTCCTATGTTAATTTTAGTCATTCTGACAGGTGTGAGGTAATATCTCATCAGGGTTTTGATTTTTAGTTCCCTGATGATGAGTGATATTGGGAATCTTTTCATGTGTTTGTTAGCCATTTGTATGTCTTCTTTGGAAAAATGTCTATTCATGCCTTCTGACCATTTCTTAACTGGATTGTTTGTTTCTTGGGTTAAGTCCTTTATAGATTTTGGATATTAGCCCTTTATCTGATATGTAATTTGCAAATATCTTCTCCCATTCCATAGCTTGTCTTTTAGTTTTGTTGATTGTTTCCTTCACTGTGAAGAGCTTCTTATCTTGATGAAGTCCTAATAGTTTATCAATGCTTTTGTTTCCTTTGCCTCCAGAGACATGTCTAGTAAGAATTTGCTATGACCAAAGTCAAAGAGGTTGCTTCCTGTGTTCTCCCTCAGGATTTTGATGGTTTCCTCACATTTAGGTCTCACCTTTAAATCTTTCATCAGTTTTGGATTTATTTTTGTGTACAGAATAAGAAAGTGGTCCAGTTTAATTCTTTTGAATGTTGCTATCATGTTTTCTGAACACCATTTTTTGAAGAGACTGTCTTTTTTCCTTTGGACATTCCTTCCTGCTTTGTCTAGATTAGTTCACCATATATTTATGGGTCAATTTCTGAGTTTTCTGTTCTTTTCCAGGGATCTAGGTGTCTGTTTTTGTGACAGTACCATACTGTCTTCATTATTACAGCTTTGTAATATAGCTTGAATTCCAGAATTGTGATGCCTCCAGCTTTGCATTTCTTTGTCAAGATTGCTTTGGCTATTTGGGGTCTATTGTGGTTCCATATAAATTTTAGGGTTGTTTGTTCTAGCTACGTGAAAAATTCTGGTGGTATTTTAGTAAGGATTGCATTAAATTTGTAGATTATTTTGGGTAGTATAGACTACCCAAAATTTTAGCAATATTTTTTCTTCCAATCCATGAGCCTGGAATGTTTTTTCCATTTTTTTGTGTCATTTTCAATTTCTTTCATAAGTGTTCTATAGTTTTCAGAATGCGGATCTTTTACCTCTTATATTAAGTTTATTCCTAGGGATCTAATGTTTTTTTATAAATGGTATCAATTCCTTGATTTCTCTTTCTGATTCATCATTGGTGTATAGAAATACAACGAATTTCTGTACATTGATTTTGTATCCTTTGAGTTTACTGAATTCATGTATCAGTTCTAGAAATTTTCTGGTGGAGTATTTCAGATTTTCTACATAGAGTATCATGTAGTCTACAAATAGTGAAAGTTTGACTTATTCCTTTCCAATTTTAATGTCATTTATTTCTTTTTGTTATCTGATTGCTGAGGCTACGCCTTCCAGTGCTATGTGGGAGTGGACATCCCTGTCTTGTTCCTGAATATAGAGGAAAAATTCTCAGTTTTTCCCCACTGAAGATGATATTAGCTGTGGGTGTTTCATATATGGCTTTTATGATGTTGAAGTACATTCCCTCTATCCCTGCTTGTTGAGGGTTTTTGTGAAGAATGGACACTGTACTTTGTCAAGTGCTTTTTCTGTATCTATTGAGAGGCTCATGTGATTTTGTCCTTCCTTTTATTAAAGTGGTGTATCATGCTGATTTATTTGAAAATATTGAACCACTCTTGCATCCCAGGAATAAAACCCACTTGGTTGTAGTGAACGATCCTTTTAATGTATTGTTGGATTCAATTTGCTGGTATCTTGTTGACAATTTCTCTGTTGATGTTCATCAGGGATATTGGTCTGTAAATATCCTCTTTCGTGGGGTCTTGGTCTGGTTTTGGAATTAAAGTAATGCTGGACTTGTAGAAGGAGTTTGGAAGTTTTCTTTCCATTTCCATTTTTTGGAATAGTTTGAGAAGAAAAGGTATTAACTTGTTTTTATACATCTGGTAGGTTTCTCCTGGGAAGCCAGCTGGCCTTGGACTTTTATTTGTTAGGAGGTTTTTGATTACTGATTCAATTTTTTCCTGGTTATGGGTATTTTCAAATTTTCTATTTCTTCCTGTTTCAGTTTTGGTAGCTTGCATGTTTCTAGTAATTTATCCATTTTCTCCAGATCACCTAGTTTGTTGGCATATAATTTTTCATAATATTCTCTTCTTAATGTCTGTTTTTCTGTTGTGTTGGCTGTGATCTCTCCTCTTTCATTTGGGATTTTATTTGAGTGCTTTCTCTTTTCTTTTTGTTTTTGAAGTTTATTTATTTGTTTTGAGAAAGAAAGAGTGCATGCATGTACACAGGGAAGGGGCAGTGGGAGAGAGAGAATCCCAAGCAGGCTCTACCCTGTCAGTGCAGAGCCCGACATGAGACTCGATTCCATGAACCATGAGATCGTGACCTGAAATGAAATCATGAGTTGAACACTTAACTGACTGAGCCACCTGGGTGCTCCCTTTTCTAGATCTGGCTAGAGGTTTATCAATTTTATTAATTCTTTCTCTAAGAAACAGCTCCTAGTTTCATTGATATGTTGTACTGTTGTTTTTTTTCTTTGTTTCTTTATCATTTACTTCTACTCTAAATCTTACTATTTCCCTTCCTCTCCTGATTTTAGGCTTTATTTGCTATTTGTTTTCTAATCCTTTAGTTTTAAGGTTATGTTGTGTATTTGAAAGGGGTTTTTCTGTTGTTTTGTTTTGTTTTTACTTCATGAGGTAGGCCTAGATTGCTATATACTTTTCTCTTATATGCTTTTGCTGCATCCTAAAAGTTTTGGACTGTTGTGTTTTCGTTTTTATTCGCTTCCATGTATTTTTTAGTTCTTCTTTAGTTTCCTGGTTAACACATTCTTTCTTTAGTAGGCTGTTTTTAACCTCCATGTATTTTATGGTCTTCCCAAATTTTCTTGTGCTTGACTTCAAGTTTCATAACATTGTGGTCAGAAAATATGCATGGTATGATTTCAATCTTTTTGCACTTTTCGAGCACTGATTTGTAATCCAGTATTGATCTCTTCTGCAGAATGTTCCATGTGCACTTGAAAAGAATGTGTAATGTGCTGCATTAGGATGAAATATTCTGAATATATCTGTTAAGTCCATCTGGTCCAGTGTGACATTCAAAGCCATTTTTTCCTTGTTGATTTTCTGCTTAGATTATCTGTCCTTTGATGTATGTGGGTTTTTAAAACTATATGCTGGCAGGCAAAAGCCAGCATTCAGGTTAGCTGCCCTCAGCAGGTGTCTGTGCCCCTATGCTAATGCATGGGGCAGCAAAATGGTGTCCACCACCTCTTTTGTCCCCTGAGAGGCAATGCCACCTCTCTGAAATACACTCCAAGGAGGGCAAGTGTCTCTCCCAGTGTTACCTAGGGGATCCTTTCAGGCCACAATGTCTGCTTCTGGGCCTCTGCCCTCCTCCACAGGAGCTTGCCACCCCTGTCGGGCCACTGTGTGGACTTCTAAGACCTCAGTCTTTGAGCTGTGCTAATTGTAAAAACTCAGGATCTTCAGCCTCTTTTGTTTTCATACTCAATGGTTTTGGATAAGGGTTTTTCTTGTGCATTCCCCTGTTTCTGCTCTCTTTCTCTCTCTGTTCTTTCTCCATGATCTGGGATCCCTCCTCTCTGCAGAACCTGCAGTTCTTTTCTCCCCCAAATCATGACCCTGCACATCATACCTTCCATGGAATGTCCTCTTTTCTCCCTCTAGTTGTGCAGTTTGTTCACTCTAAAAGTGACACTTGTTAAAAAAAGTATTGCATTTCAACTTCTTTGCATTATTAAAGACGTTTTAGTTTTGAATTTATACACTTAGTACCTTCCAGCTGGAGTTCATTTAGAAGCAGTGTTTTCTAAAAATACTGCTTCTTTGGGCATGTCTGGGATAAGCATCCGACTCTTGATTTTGGCACAGGTCATGATCTCATGGTTTGTGAGATTAAGCCCCACATCAGGCTCTGTGCTGACAGCATGGAGCCTTTTTGGGATTCTTTCTTCCTTTCTTTCAAAATAAATAAGTGAACATTATTTTTAAAAAATACTGCTTCTTCAGGATAATTAATTAGTTCTTTCAGGATGCATACACCACTAATGAAATTTTAATCTATTTAAAAATACACAAGTAACATTTATTGTGTACTAAGAAAATATAGAGAAGAAAAAAAAATAAGAAACTCAGAATCATCCATAATCTCTATAATTCAGGTAACCACAGGCAATTTTCCCAAATAGGCTTTCATATAATTTTATCTACATAAATACATGCAAATATATCTTTTTCTTTAAGAACAGTGGATTATGCATGTACAGTTTTGAGGGCTCTGGTATTTATTGAAGTTTATTGATAAAGAATGTGATTTGATCCCATCAGCAACAGAAAAAAAGAGTTAAAGGATTATGGGGTGTGTTCTTTCTTTCTTTCTTTCTTTCTTTCTTTCTTTCTTTTTTTATTTTTTGACATTGTTTATTTGAAATCCAGCTAGTTAATATGCAGTGTAATATTAGTTTCAGGTGTACAATATAGTGACTCAGCACTTTCATACAATACCCAGGGCTCATCATAAAAAGTGCATTCCTTAATTCCCATCAACTATTTCACCCATACCGCCCACCCAATTCCCCTCTGGTAACCATCAGTTTGTTCTCAATAGTTAAGGGTCTGTTTCTTGACTTGCCTCTCTCTGTCTCTTTTTTTCCCCTTTGTTTTGTTTCTTGAATTAAACATGAGTGAAATCATATGGTATTTGTCTTTCCTGATTGACTTATTTTATGTGCCACAATACTCTCTAGTTCTATGCATCTCCTTGCAAATGGCAAGAATTTATTCTTTTTTATGAATGAGTAATATGACATTGTATATATGTATATACCACTTCTTCTGTATCCATTCATCAACCCATGGACACTTGGGCTGCTTCCATATCTTAGCTATTGTAGATAATGCTGCTATAAATAACAGGGTACATCTATTTCCTTGCATTAGTATCTTTGTATTCTTTGGGTGAATAGTAGTGCAATTGCTGTACGGTTGGATAGTTCTATTTTCAACTTTTTGAGGAACCTACATACTGTTTTCCAGAGTGGCTGCACCAGTTTGCATTCACACAAACAGTGTAAGAGGGTTCCCCTTTCTCCACATCCTCACCCACACCTGTTGTTTCTTATGTTGTTGATTTTATCAGTTCTGACATATATGAGGTGATAACGCATTGTAGTTTTGATTTGCATTTCCCTGGTGATAAGTCATGTAGAGTATCTTTTCATGTGTCCATTGGCCATCCGTATGTCTTCTTTGGAAAAGTTTCTATTCATTTCTTCTGCCCATTTTTAATTGAATTATTTTGGGGGGGATGTTGAGTTTTATAATTTCTTTATATTTTTTGCATACTAACCCTTTATCAGATATGTTATTTGCACATATCTTCTCCCATTCTAAAGGTTGCCTTTTAGTTTTGTTGATAGTTTTCTTCATTGTGCAGAAGCTTTTTATTTTGATGAAGTCCCAATAATTTATTTTGCTTTTGTTTCCCTTGCCTCAGAAGACATATCTAGAAAGAAGTTTCTACAGCCCATGTCAAAGATACTACTGTCTGTGTTCTCTTCTAGGATGTTTATGGTTTCAGGACTCACATCTAGGTCCTTAATCCATTTTGAATTTATTTTTGTGTTTGGTGTAAGAAAGTGGTCCAGGTTCATTCTTTTCTATGTTGCTCTCTGGTTTTCCCAACATCATTTGTTGAAGAGACATTCTTTTTCCCATTGGATATTCTTTCTTGCTTTGTCAAAGGTTAATTGACCATGTAGCTATGTGATGATTTCTGGGTTTCCTTCTGTTCTATTAATCTATGTGTCTATTTTTTTTGTGCAAGCACCATACTGTTTTGATTAATACAGCTTTATAATATAACTTGAAGTCCAGAATTGTGATGTGTCCTGGTTTGCTTTTCTTTTTCAATGTTGCTTTGGCTATCTGGGGTCTTTTGTGGTTCGATACAAAGTTAGGGATTGTTTGTTTTGGGTCTGTGAAAAATGCTGTTGGTATTTTGAGAGGTATTGCATTAAATGTATAGCTGGCTTTAGGTAATACATGCATTTTGACAATATTTGTTCTTACAATCCATAAGCATGAAATTTTTCAACTTCTTTCTGTCATTTTCAATTTTATCAGTGTTTTATAGTTTTAGAGTACAGGTGTGTCACCTCTTTGCTTAGATTTATTCCTAAGTATCTCACTGTTTTAGTACAATTTTAAATGGGACTGATTCCTTGATTTTATTTTCTGCTGCTTCATTATTGGTGTATAGAAATGCAACAGATATCTGTACATTTATTTTTTATCCTTCAACTTTATTGAATTTGTATTTCATTTCTAGCAGTTTTTGGGTGGGGATGTTCAGTTCTTTTATATATAGTATCATGACATCTGCAAATTGTGAAAAGTTAAATACTTCCTTATTGATTCAGCTGCCCTTTATTTCTTTCTTGTTGCTGATTGTTGTGGCTAGGACTTCCGGTACTATTTTAAATAACAGTAGTAAGAGTGGAGATCCCTGTCTTGTTTGTTACCATAAAGGAACACACTCAATTTTTCCTCCCTGTGCATGATATTAGCTGCGGGTTTTTCATAGATGGTCTTTATTATGTTGAAGTCTGTTTCCTTTAAACTCAACTTTGTTGAGGGTTTTTTCCATGAATACATATTGTACTTTGACAAATGCTTTTCCTGTATGTATTGAAATGATGATATGGTTTTTATCCTTTCTTATTAAAAACATTTATTGTATTTATTGTTTTTATGTATTTATGTATGTATTTATTTATTTAGAGGGAGAGGGAGAGAGCAGGGGAGGGGCAGAAAGAGAAGGAGAGAGAATCCCAAGCAGGCTCCATGCTGTTAGTACAGAGCCTGACACGAGGCTCGATCTCATGAACCATGAGATCATGACCTGAGCCAAAATCAAGAGTCAAATGTTTAACTGACAAAACTACCCAGGTGCCCCTCCTTTCCTTTATTAATGTTATATATCACATTATTTATTTTTGAATATTGAAGTACCCTTTCAACTCAGAAATAAATCCCACTTGACCGTAGTGAGTGTGTGTTTTTATGTATTTTTGGATTCGGTTTGCTAGTATTTTATTGAAAATTTTATATCTGGGTTCATCAGGAATATTGGCCTGTAGTTCTCTTTTTGTGAAGTCTTTATCTGGTTTTGCTATCAGGGTAATGCTCCAGTCTTAGAATTAATTTGGAAGTTTTCATTTCTTTTCTATTTTTTGGAATATTTTGAGAAGAAGGGGTATTAACTCTTCTTGAAATGATTGGTAGAATTCCGTTTGGCTATGGACTTTTGTTTGTTGGGATGTTTTTGGTTACTGATTCAATTTCTTTGCTGGTTTTCAGTCTGTTCATGTGTTTGATATTTTCCTGTTTCAGTTTTGGTAGTTTATATGTTTCTAGGAATTTATCATTTTCTTCCAAGTTGCCCAGTTGTTTGGCATGTAATTTTTCATAAATATAATCTTATAGTTGTTTGTATTTCTGTGATGTTGGTTATTTCTCCTCTCTCATTTGTGATTTTAGTTGTTTGGGTCCTTTCTCTTTCCTTTTTGATTATGTCTGGATAGAGCTTTGTCAGTTTTACTAATTTTTTTTTCTAAGAATGAGCTCCTGGTTTCATTGATCTGTTCTATTGTTATTTTAATTTCTATATAATTTATTTCAGCTCTAATTCTTTGTTTCATTCTTTCTTCTGGTTTTAGGCTTCCTTTGTTGTTCTTTTTCTAGCTCCTTTAGGTGTAAGGTTAGGTAGTGTATTTGAAATTCTTCTTCCTTCTTGAGATAGGCCTGTATTGCTGTGTATTTCCCTTTTAACATTGACATTGCTACACCCTGAAGGTTTCGGACCATTGTGTTTTCATTTTCATTTGTTTCAATGTATTTTTCCATTTGTTTTTTGATTTACTGGTTGACCCATACATTGTTTGGTATCAGGTTGTTTAACAGCCATATATCTATGGTCTTCCAGATATTTTTGTTGTTGTTGTTGTTGACTTCCAGTTTCAGAGCAGTGTGGTCAGAAAAGGTGCATGGTATGATTTCAATCTTTTTGTATTTGTTGAGGCCTGTTTTGTGATCTAATAAGTGATTTACTCTGGGGAACGTTCCATGTGCACTTGAAAAGAATGTCTGTTCTGCCGTTTTAAGATAAAATGTTCTGATATATCTGTTAAGTCCATCTGTTCCAGTGTGTCACCCAAAGCCATTGTTTCCCTTTTTATTTCATGTTTAGATGGTCTGTGTGTTTATGTAAGTGGGGTGTTAAAGTCCTCTGCTATTATTATATTATTAATTAGTTTATTTTTTATTCATTATTTGATGTATTTGGGTGTCCCCATGTTGTTGGGTGCATAAATATTTACAGTCATTAGATTTTCTTGCTGTATTGTCCCTTTTGTTTGTATATAGTACTCTTCTTTGTTTCTTGATAGAGTTTTTGTTTTAAAGTTTAGTTTTATTCCAAATAAGTATTGCTACCGCTGTTTTTGAAAATATTTATTTGCATAATAATTGTCCATATCCTCACTTTCAATCTGTATGTGACTTTAGGTCTAAAATGAGTCTCTTTTATTCAGAATATAGATGCATCTTTTTCTTTTATCCATTCTGACACCCTATGTCTTTAGAGTGTTTAGTCCATTTACATTCCAAGTAAGTATTGATAGATATGTACTTATTACCATTTTATTACTTGTTTGATATTGTTTCTGGAAATTTTCTCTTATTCTTTTCCATGTTGCCACTTTTAATCTCTCCTTTTCATTCAAAGAGTTCCCTTTAATATTTCTTATAGTGCTGGTGTAGTGGTTATGAACTCCTTTAGGTTTTGTTTGTCTAGAAAACTTTACCTAACCTTCTAGTCTGAATTATAGCCTTGTTGGATAGTATTCTCCACTGCACATTTTTCCCATTTAGCACTTTGAATATATCATGCCACTCCCATCTGGCTTATCAATTTTCTGTTGAGAAATCTCCAGATAACCTTATGGGTTTTCCTTTGTAAGTTAAGGACTTCTGTGTCTTACTGTTTTTAAGATATTTTTTCTTTACCACTACGTTTTACAAATTTAACTGAAATATGTCTTGATATTGACCTGCTTTTGTTGATTTTTCATGAAGTTCTCTGTGCCTCCTGGAAAAGGATATCTGTTTCCTTCCCCAGACTGGGGAATTTTTCAGTTATTATTTCTTCAAATAAAATTTCTGCCACATTTTCTCTCTCTTCTTTTCCTGGCACTCTTATAATACAAATGCTATTATGTTTGATGGAGTCACTGAGTTCCCTAAGTGTATTCTCATGTTGCATAGTTCTTCTTTCTCACTTTTGTCCAGCTTCATTACTTTTATTACTTTGTCTTCTAGGTCAGTAATTTGTTCCTCTACATCTTTCATCCTGCTGTTTGTTGCATCATGTGTGTTTCTAATCTTGTTTACTGCACTGTTCATCTGTGATCAATTCTGTTTTAACTTTTTTTTATGTCTGTATTAAGGGTCTCTTTTCTCAAGCCCAGTGAATATCCTTATGATTTTTGCTTTAACTTCTTCATCAGTCATGTTACTTCTGTCTGTTTTTAGATCTCTTGCTGTGGCTTTATCTTGTTCTTTCATATGGGATAAGTTCCTCCATGTTCGTAATTTATTAAAGTCTCTGCCTTCTTCTGTGTTAGAAGAGTCAGTTATGACTCCTTGTCCTGAAAGTAATGGCATTATAAATAAGAGGTCATATAGTGCCCAGGTCCTGGTGCTTCAGGGAGTGTCTCTTATTTGTGCTGCATATACTTTGCTGTTATGTTTTGGCCTCTCTATCCTTCAGACCAGTCATCTGCAGAGGCTCTACTAGCCTGTTGTGGGCAGTGCTTGGTCACTGGCCTGAATGTGGCAAGTTTTTTTTAATTAAATGTTTATTTATTGTTTATATAGAGTCCAAGTATGAATGGGGGAGGGGCAGAGAGTGAGGGAGATGCAGAATCAGAAGCAGGCTCCAGGCTCTGAGCTGTCAGCACAGAGCCCGACGCGGGGCTCAAACTCACGAACTGTGAGATCATGACCCGAGCCAAAGTCAGATGCTTAACCAACTGAGCCACGCAGGCGCCCCAAGAATGTGACAAATTTTAACTGGATGTGCTCACATCTGCTTGTGAAATGAGACCTGACACCACATCCAGCAGAACTGAAGCCCTGCAGAACTCTATTCTGGAGACATGGTGTGGATAGGGGTTTGTGCTGGTCTTCTGGGGGGTACAGGTCCATCACGCTGGAACAGAGGTAAGCTTGACTGAGAAGGGCAGTCCCACCATAGCATGGGGTGGGTTTGGTTTGGTGTACGTAAATTAGGCAGCCAGTGTTTGACCTTGCTGCTTCTAATAGGTGGTTCTGTGTTTGTGCTGATGGGTGGGGTAGGGAAATGGAATGGGCCAGTTCCCTTGTTCCTGGAGAAGTGTCTCTATGAATTCTGCCTATCAGGGATACACTTAGAGAAGAGCAAATAATCTCCCCCTGTATGTCCCAGATGCTCTTCACATTGCTTTTTCCATGCTGTCTGCCCCTGGATTGCTTGCCATCTTTCTCTCCAGAAGCAGTGCTATACCCTCTGGGTTCTATTCCAGCCAAGCAAGCTTACCTTTAACACTCTAGGGTTTAAGCCCCTCTACTTGCAAGAACTCATGAAAATTCAGCCCCCCTCGTTTTTTAAGCCAATGGCTTTAAATGGGACACATTCTACTTGTGCATTCCCCTATGTTCTCCTCTTTCTCTCATCCTTGTCTAAAGCAATGGGTCCCTCCTCCCCACAGTACCTGTGATCTGTTTCTGCCATCAACCATGTGTCTACAGTTCTTCACTGTGGCCTCTTCTCTCCCTTTAGTTTGGTAGTTTGTTCTGTCAGTCTTCAGGTCAATTTCTAGAATATTTAAGATGATTTGATAGTTATCTAGTTGTGTTTGTGGGATGAGGTAAGCCTAGTGTCCTCTTATTCCTCTGCAATCTTCCTATGGGAGTGATGTACTTTATTAACTGTTTCAGGCATTAGGTGCCAATTTTCTAATGGGAGTATTGTTTTTAAAATGAATAAGCCTAATTAACAAATCTATTTTACCATATACTACTCCTTCACTCACTCATTTTGTACAAATTTTCTGTCACAAATTATATGCAAAACATTGTTTTTTGGCACTGAAACCAATTCAGGGGTGTATGAGAAAACTTCTTTCTATTTAGCTGCATTTCAAAGCTGGCAATACCAAAGGGAAATGATGTTATCAGAGAAGCTTATTGAAAATATACAAACACCAATAAACTCTTTTGAGATTTTGGGCTAACAGTAATATTTACACTTATGAACATTTTATATCAAGCAGGTTACTAAGAAAATGGGCAAGCTGAGTCACTAAAAGTAAAAGCAATAATTCTGAAGTCAGTCTTGAGGTCAACTAACAACCCTTAATGATGGGTGCATGCAAGTCTCCAGGCAATAGCTCCAGCTCATTGTAGCATATGATGAGCTGGGACCTTAAAGGTGGTGTTGAAAGAAGTAAATTTCTTTTTTTTAATAAAGATTTAGAATATTATCCTTGTCATGTGACCATCTTCCTAAATCATAAGGCATCCAAAGACAGCTTTTCTACCTATTCTTCCTTTATTTCTCAGGTTTTCACCTGTAGTACCATTTTTAATGGAAATTTATTTTATGCCAGTCAATGCATTATTATTTGTAAATCATAGTATAATTCAGCAGAAGTTTGTGATACAGGTTGGTTCTAATAACAGATGGAATAGGTAAGGGAGAAAATAGAGTAGTTTTGGAATCATATTCAGCTGTATCTGTCTTCTAGATTGACTACAATAAGATATAATCAGCATCTACAAAGACCTTCAGAATTGGCCAAACTGAAACAATGGATAAGTATTAAAAACAAGAGGAAAAAGCAAATTGAAAAATAATTATTTAATTGTCACATAGCACCCCACATTCAATGAAGTGAAGGTTTCAAGATAGTGAAAAAAATCAAGGCTAAACTTTGTAAAGACAAACTATTTTGTACAATTTTCTGTTGTTAACTAGGAAAAGATATTTTATGTTCTTTACACAAAATACAAATCCATTTTGTTTTTCAACTTTTTTGTGACTCCTTTGTGAATCCTTAACATTTAATGAACATAAATTTTTTTTTCATCATAGAACTTTAATTTCGTTTATGAGGTTAGTGACATTTCTCAAGGAAAAAAATGTGCTTCAAGGAATATCACAATTATATTTGTGGTAACATCTCTGGATTCTTATTCATAGTATAAGTGCTGCCTAAGCTTCTTAGCATGTGTAAGAGATCCCTTTACTATGTAATTATAAAAGGGAAAGGGAACCCCCTGAAACACTTGCTTGTGGGCATAGAATATAGTATGTACGTTAGAATGTATGTACTTCTACCATTTAAGTATTTTTAGGTAAAATTCAGTGTTTTTGTCTTTAAAAAGTATTTCTTTCTTTTAGAATGAATTTATAGAGGTGATATTTTGAGTGTAAGCTTACAGCAGGTTTTATTATTATCTTCAAGTAAGGATATCTTTTATAAAGTTTCCTATTTGAGCAAAATTTACATACAATGTTATATTAGTTTCACATGTACAACATATTGGTTCAACTTCTTCATCTGTTATGCTGTGCTTACCACAAGTATATAGCTACCATCTGTCACCATACATTATTCAAGTATCATTGACTATATTCCTTATGCTGTGCTATTTATTCTCATGACTTATTCATTTCATAACTGGAAGCCTGTATCTTCCACTACCCTTCTGCCATGTTGCCCATCCTCCCACACCCCCTTTACTTTAGAAACCATCAGTTTGTTCTCTGTATTTACAAATCTGATTCTACTTTTTTTTGCTTGTTTATTCATTTATTTTATTTTTTTAGATTCCATACGAGTGAAATCATAACATTTATCTTTCTCAGTCTGACTTATTTCACCTAGTACAGTACCCTTTAGATCTATCCATGTTGTCTCATATGGCAAGATCTCATCCTTTATTATTGCTGCATGATATTCCATTACATATATATTTCATATATATACCACGTATTACTAATCCATTCATCTATCAATGGACATTTGGGTTGCTTGTATAGCTATTGTAAATAATGCTCCAGTAAACATAGAATGCATATCTTTTTGAATTAGTGTTTTCAGTTTTCTTGGGTAAATACCCAGTAGTGGAATTACTGGCTACCATAAAAAATTACCACAAACTTGGTGGACCAAACAACTCGAGTTTATTATAATACAGGTCTCGAAGTCAGTGGTACACATTCTGTTTCACTTGGCTAAAATCAAGATGTCAGCAAGACTGTCTCTTTCTCGATGCTTTAGAGGAGAATCTATTTCCCTGCATTTTCTAGCATCCAGAGGCCTCTTAAATTCCTTGGCCCTATCACTCCAACATCTTGCTTTCATTGTCGCATCTCTTACTACTCTTGTGTAGTCATATCTCTCTTTGCCTCTATCTTATAATGACACTTATGATTACCTTTAAGCTCCATCCACATAATCCAGAATCTTACCATCTCAGGATACTTAATCATGTCTTAAAAGTCCCTTTTACTCTTAATTTGTAGGTTCCAAGGAGTAGTATGTGGATATTTGGTGGGATGGGAGGACATTATTCCGGTTCCCACATTTATGTACATGTAATATGTGTTGCATGTAATAGGGTTCAGGATAAGTATTTCCATTTTGGGGAATGAAAGTTAGATATAGATATGTTATATGAATATATTTAAATAACTGTGGTTTACAGGGTGTACGTCTGTGAGAATCAAAAATACATAAATGAGGAGGGCATAGTGCGCAAGAGTTAGGCAATATTAAGCATTTGAAAATACTATAAGATAAGGATTCCCATGGACTTTGCCCTTCTTGGCTTCCATTTGCAAGGTGGTAGGCAGTGTTTAAATACCTGAAAACCTCTAATGAAGGAACAATGTTGGCGTAAAAGATTGGTGCTAGAGAAGAATAGCAACAGTGAAAAAAATATAGCATTTCAGGGGGAGATAAATTGTGATTTCTTTAAAGGTAGATTTGAATTAAAAATGGCACTCTTTCCTTAGGGAATCAAAAATGGTCAAATGTAACCAACTGAGCAATTATAGCACTGCTTTTTAAGAAGTGCTGGAGAGTTTCAATAAATTAAGAATTTTCTGGGTTTATGATTTATATGAGAAAGAAATTTAGTATAATTGACAACATAGATATTTGCAAACACTGTCAGGGGACTATCTAGAAGTCAAAGAAAAGTGATATAGAGGATAATTGGTTGTAGGCTTTCCTTTTGATATACAAGCTGATACACAACTAATACATTCTGAAAAAATTTGAACTCCAAAGAGGACTGACTCATCCCATTTTTGGGGGTTTATTTTTACTTTAATGTAACAATTGAAGAGATAAGGAGGTGTGTGAGAAGTGACTGTGTGTGGGAAGTTTCAGATATAAGCTTCTTCAGCCTTTTCCATAAATGAATGATACAATTTTTAGTAAAATGACTATAATTTTTAGTAAATACATGCCTACTGAATTTCATGTGGATTATTTTTGTAGCGGTAGGGGAAGTATCAACTTGGCATAATGTATCATTTTTAGTAGCTTTCTAAGTTTATATTCACTCTAATAAGGTACATGCTACAATACATTGTAACAGTTATGTCACATCATAAAGACTCAGTAGTAACCTTTAGATTATAAGTAATGGCAAACAACTTCTAATTTTATAAATTACTTTAAGAGTAAGGACTACTTATAAAGAAGTGACATACATTTAAATCTTTTGATTTATCAAACTCCCTTAAAACCTAAATCTATTTTTATTTTTAACTTTGTAAATTTCAAATTTATGCAAAATAGAGACAATTATATAATGAATCTCAAAGCATCCATCATGTAGCTTCAGTAATTACTGAGATATGGTTAAGATTATTTCATCAGTAGTATTAATTTCTCCCCTTCCCCTTACATTATTTTGAAGCAAATTTTAGTTCACATATAATTTCATCTGTAAATATTTAAGTATGTTTTTCTATAAGAAACTAAAAAATAACTACAATACCATTACACCTGAAATTAGCAGTTATTACTTAATATTTAAAAATATCCACTCACTGTTCACATTTTAATAATTATCTTATAATTTTTTACAGCTTGTTTATTCAAATAGGTATCCAAATAAGGTTCATATGTTTCCATTGACTGACATGACTCTATCTGTGTTGCCTCTCCATTTACCTTTTTTATCCATTGTAGTTTTTTGTTGTTGTTGTTGTTGAAGAAACCAATTGGCACTTTTACAATCTTTTAGCATATTCATTTGTTCCCTATATTTCCTGTACACTAATTGTTATATGTAGAGATTAGATGACAAGTCTATTACTTAAATCACTCTATTTTCTGTTCCTCATCCAAGATCCAAGTAAATAAATCTGTCCCAAACACCAATTTGTCACTTTTATAATACTTAAAATACAAAGCTATAGTAAACCAGTTATATATATATATAGACTAAATACTACATTAGATGGAATAAAAATAAATGACACGTATAACTTTAGTTTTTAATTGTTTTTATTCCCATGCTAACTTATTTAAAATGTTATTTGTAAGACTTCATAAATAATGATAAGTTTTTCAGGTAATATGACCTAGTGGAAATGGCTTCTAATCATATCACATAGAAATTGTGCCATCTTGGTCTAGTCACTTATCCTTCTGAGTCTCAACTTCACCACCTATAACATGGATATAATACTAATCTCATAGAACTTTTGTGAAGATCAAGTGAGATACTGATTGTAGAACACTATACATTTATCTGTATCTAAATCTATTTATTTGTATCATCTATCTATATTTATTGTGCATTTATCATCTATTATCTACCTACCTACTTACCTACCTACCTACCTACCTATCTATCTACCAAAGAGGGTTTAATTAAGAGAAATATGCACTCACTCATTCTCATGAACTTTGCCTCTAATTTTCCCCCTGTGGCTAAGTAATTATAATGGCTAGATCTTACATATGCAGTATACACTTTATGTACCACAAATCAGTGTAAATCCTAAAAAAATTGGCACTAACTTGTGTGTAGTGCACCTATAGTAGTTTGACTTTTTCCTGCCAAGCCTTTTCATTTGTTTGCCCTAGTGATCAGTTTTCCTTAGTAGAGAGGGAACTAAGCTCAGAGTAATAACTGAATCATCATGGTAACACAATAAAACAAGAGATTGGAACCCAAGTCTTCTGATTCCAGGTTTACTGTTCTTTCTATTTCACTGTCTAAATGAGACTGTAGGCAAAATCACAACACCCTACTTTCTCAAACAGAATCTCATTTGTATGATAGTGTAATATATATTAGATGTAAGTAGAGCTAAGCAGGGTATATTGGTGACTTTATGCAAATGTGAAAAAGCAGGGGAAAAAAGGAAATATCTGCCAGCTGTGTCAAAATGACATCATGTAGCATTATGCTCTATTACTAAATACTCAAAATACTGTAGCACAGTCATTAAACAAACTTGTCAACAAATGGAATTTTGCTTGAAAACTGTTAAAAGTATTATACACAGAAGTTGGCAAGTGCTAACTTGTATGTCTTCGTTTTTTAGTTGTTACAGAACCTGAAAAACTTGTAAGTGGCAAAACAAATGGCAAGTCCTAGAAATATGAGATAGGGAAAAGAGAAATCTTGTTTGGATATAAATTCAATGCTGTGACAATATTAGAGAATTGAGAATTTGAAACTTCAAGTTTTGTTTTTATAGTGATAAAATCTTAGTGCATAACTGTCAATTATATTGACAGATCAATGTTGTTCATTCATTAATAATCTGAAATTGATAACCAAGTGGATGTGGTACACTACAACAGTATTGGAACAGAAATGCTCATTGGCTTGCAGCAGTTCTGTGCATTGGGGCTGAGGCAGCAAAGAAATGAAAAAAAAAATCCCCTATTTACAGATGATGGAAATCTCTGTTTGCTTTAATTAATTTTGAGTAACTATAAAAGTGTCATTTTTCTTTTATATCATACCATACTGATACCAATCTATAATACTTTGAAGATATAAGCAAAACAAGGGTACTCCCTTTTTAACAGCCTAGTGAGTGGTTATAATAAATATGCATAGCAACTCTTTGGTTTTGAATGATTGTCTGTAGTTCCCTGCTCCAGGAGAGCAAATATTTTACTCCTAGTTACTTGCATCTGGTATAGGAGAGCCATTTTAATTTTGAAGAGTTATATCACATGGTTGTATAGATCACAAAGACTTTATCTCTGAGTAGCTATAGTGTTCTTTCTTCCTTTTTTTTCAGTATTTTTAAGTTGAAGTATAATTGATATAATATCCTATTTTGACATTATATAATTAATTGATATAATATCCCATTAGTTTCAGGTGTATATCATAGTGATTTAATATTTTATTTATTGTTTAGTTTTTTAATTTACATCCAAATTAGTTAGCATATAGTGCAACAATGATTCCAGAAGTAGATTTCTTATCTACTCCTGTTCTTTCTTCCTTTAATGAGGAAGATATAAGTGGTAGAAATGTGAGAATAGTAGACCCCATTTGAAAATTATATATCTGTCTACAGCCATACCATCCTGAACGTGCCCGATCTCATCTGAAAATCATATATCTTAGTGACTTTTATCATGGACTACATTTAATTGAAATAAAATAAACAATATGAAAATGAAAATTGGGAAACTTTTATCAGCCTGTTTGTTTTGTTTTGTTTTGTTTTGTTTTGTTTTGTTTTGTTTTTTTGTCTCAAGAAGGAGGAATAACAAGTTGGATGCATGGAATGTCAGAGCTGGAAAAAAATTAGAAATATTTTAGTTTCAACTTAATTATTTTTTATGGATATGGAAACTAGAGCTCAGAATGTTTACATATTTGTGAATTGATTAGTGACTGTGTTTAGAAACCAGTTCTGAATTTTAGTGCTTTTTAAATTGCATGCATTGCTTTTTTGGTACTTTTTGATTAGTAGTGTATGTAAATTTAAATAACAACCAGTCAGTTCTTTTAAAATATTATCCTGATAAAACATAATACCACATACTTTAAAGTTTAGTTTAGTTAGGTTAAAATTAGTTCCCCATATGGAAGAGAGAGAGAATTATTAGAGATATGCAAACTGTATTTTAAAAGTTGAGATAATTTTAAAAGCCAATCCTAAAGTGTTATTTGAATGTTAAGTGACCTATGCTCATACAAGAATGGATTCCAGCCTACTGATAGATTTCTTATTCTCTTTCCAGAATTGTGAAATACTTATGAGGTTTGTGCCTTGATTCTTGTTAATCCCTTTACTTGAACTGTCCTCCCTTCATTTAATATGACTCATTAATTAAGCTCAAAACATTTCTTCCATTAAGCATTTTACCCATTTTAACATTCAGTGAGTTTGTATGTGATCACCTGTATGGTAACTCATAAAAATAACTATTTATTTGATCTTCCCCCTCCACTTATTTAAAATAGTACTTATGGTTGACTTTAGACATCACAATTTAGCATTCAAAAGTCAGAGTTCTCAAGATTTCCTTAAAATACATAGGGAATAAGTTGCCTTTTGAACAATTGGGTAAAATTGACCTCCAGAGCTTATGAAGGCATAGCTAGGGTGGAAAAATGAGATTGTTGCACCAGGGCTCCAAAATTTAGAGAATACAAAAAAAAGTAAGATAATAGTAATACAATTTTTAAAGCCAACCCAACTGGCTTTGGAGTTCATACAATAATGTTAAGAGTTTTGAAGATGGGTAAAACAATAGAAAAGTGTCAAAGGTGTCCTCTGATTATTCAGTTAAAGATTAATCCTTTTCTCTTTCCTACTTGTTGTAACTGTCCTGATTATCACACTTTTTCTGACCTTGTGTTCCTATTACTGATCTTTCTTTAGTATCAGTGACTTCAGAAATTCTCATTACAAGCATGTTTTTCCTTAGCGAGTCACTTGCTCATTATTAATATCACCATGTAGCAGAGAATATTCTAGTATTCTTTCCTTTGGCCCAGACTTAACACTAACATGCAGCAAGAATATTGTAGGATTTATAGAACTACATTTCTGATGTGGAAATTTTACACTTTTTTGGTGAAAGTAAGAAGGGAATATCAGGAGAAAATATACAATAAATTTTTATTCTGTATATTTCCTTTGTTGTAAATTTTTAAAGCCATTATTTTAAATCCTTATGTCAGACACTATAACCAGTAAGAAGAAACTCAATCCAAGCTCTGTCATGGTGTGCCATACATTTAACATCACACATAGAGAATTGCCACAAATTATTATTGAAAGACAGTTTGCATCTTTATAAATACCCCACTCCTCCAAATTTTTTTTTATCATTAAGATCCCTTTATTCATTTTTTCTTCAAGGACCCAATATATTAAAATATTTCTCTTTACCAAAAATACATTTTTAAAAAATGTTATTTTGAGAGAGGGAGAGAGAGAATCCCAAGCAGGTTCCATACTGTCAGTGCAGGGCCTGATGTGGGGCTCAATCTCACAAACTGAGATCATGACCTGAGCTGAGATCAAGAGTTGGATGCTTAACTGACTACGCCACCCAGGCACCCCCAAAAATACATTTTTAAAATAATTGTGTTAATTGTTGTAAGCCAACATAATTTCTGTTTATAGTTTTTGATCACTAAGGTATAACCAGTATTTTTTAGTATTTTTTTAATGTTTAATTTTGAGAGGGAGACAGAGCTTGAGAAGAGGAAGGCAGAAAGAGAGAGGGAGACACAATCTGAAGCAAGCTTCAGGCTCTGAGCTGTCGGCATAGGGCCTGACGAGGGTCTTGAACTCATGAACCATGAGCTCATGACCTGAGCCAAAGTCAGACGTTTAACCGACTGAGCCACCCAAGCACCCAAGATCGGTTATAATTAAGGCAAAATCACAAATCATCACATTGATTTTTTTAAAGAATTAATAAATTTATTAATCAGTGAAAAATTTTTAAGATTTTTTTAATGTTTATTTATTTTTGAGAGAGGGAGAGAGAGAGAGAGACAGCGTCAGCAGGGCAGAGAGAGAGAGGGAGACACAGAATCTGAGCTGTCTGCACAGAGCCTGACATGGAGCTTGAACCCACAAACCATGAGATCATAACCTGAGCTGAAGTTGATGCTTAACTGACTGACCCACCCAGGAACCCTTTAATCAGTAATATTTAATAAATAAATACATTTTAAAAATAATAAAACAATTACTTTTTTCAAGTTTTTATTTACATTCCAGTTAGTTTACAGTGCAATATTAGTTTCAGGTGTACAATTTAGTGATTCAGCACTTAACATACAACACCTGGTACTCATCACAAGTGCCCTCCTTAATCCCCATCACCTATTTAACTCTTTCTCCACACCTCCCCTCTGGTAACCATCAGTTTATCTCTGTAGTTAAGAATCTATTTCTTGGTTTGCTTCTATCTTTCCTCAAAAGAAATGTTGATCATTGCTTTTGTTTCTTAAATTCCACATATGAGTGAAATAATATGGTATTTGCCTTTGACTGACTGATTTCACTTGGCATAATATTTTCTAGCTCTACATACATCATTATAAATGTGGGTATAAATCATTTATTCTTTTTATGGCTGAGTAATATCCCATTGTGTTTATAAACCACATTTTCTTTGTCCATTCATCAGTTGATGGACATTTGGGCTCTTTCCATAATTTGGCTATTGTTGATAATGCTGCTATAAACATCGAGGTGCTATTTCTCTTTGAATTAGTATTTTTGTGTCATAAAACAATTATCTTTAGAACAGTTTTGACTTACAGAAAAAATGATGGGAAGTACAGAGCAGTCTTAAATGCTCTCTTTCCCTCACATACAATTTCCCTTATTATTTATATCTTATATTAGTGTAGTACATTTGTTACATTATATGAGTCAATATTGACCGATCATTGTTAACTGAAGGCAATTATTTACATTAGCATTTCTCTTTGTGCTATAAATTCGATGGGTTTTGACCAATGTATAATGGCTTGTGTCCATTATTACTGTATCATACAGAATAGTTTCTGTGCCCTAAAAATCCCTGTGTTCTACCTATTCATCCCTCCCTGCATCCCCCTAAACTCTTGGCAACCACTGATCTTTTTATTCTCACCATAGTTTTTCCTTTTCCATAATGTCATATAGTTGGAGTCCTACAACATGTAGGTTTTCAGATTGGCTTTTTCCACTTAGCTACATGGTTTTAATATTTCTTCATGTCTTTTTGTGGCTTGATAGCTCTTTTTTTCCTTGGATGTCTCACAGTTTGTTTATCCATACACCTATTGAGGGATATTGTGGTTGCTTCCAAGTTTTGGCAATAATGAGTAAAGCTTCTAGAAACATCCATGCACAGATTTGTGTGGACATATGTTTTCAACTCATTTGCAAATGCCAAGGAGTGCAACTTCTGGATTGCATGGTAAGATTATATTTAGTTTGGAAGAAACTGCCAAACTGTCTTTCAAATGGCAGAACTCTTGTGCATTTCTATCACCAGTGAATGAGAGTTGCTGTTGCTCCACATCCTTGCTAGTGTTTGGTAGTGTCAGTGCTTAGGGTTGTAGCCATTCTAATAGGTATGCAGTGGTATCTTATTATTTTAATTTGCAGTTTGCTGATGATATCTGATGTTGAGCATCACTTCATATGCTTATTTGCCATCAATATATCTTCTTTGGTGAGATGTCTGTTTAGGTATTTTGCCCATTTTTAAATTGGATTATTTTCTTATTGTTGGGTTTTAAGAATTCTTGTATATTTTGGATACTAGTCCTATATAAGATATGTTTTGCAAATGTTTTCTTCCAATATGTGACTTGTCTTTTCATTCTCTTAATAGTGTCTCACAGAGCAGGTTTTTTTTTAATTTTAATATCCAAAATGTCAATTTTTTTTCTTTTATAGATCTTGCTTTTGATACTGTATATAAAAAGTCACAATGAAACGCAAGGTCACCTAGATTTCCTCCTATGTTAATGTATATTAATTTAAGAGTTTTGCACTCTACATTTAGGTTTATGATGTATTTTGAGTTAATTTTTGTGAAAGCTGTAATATCTCTGTCTAGATATATTTTTTGCATGTATATATCCAGTTCTTCCAGCACTATTTGTTGAAAAGACTATCTTTTCTACAGTTAATCACATTTTTGGGTTGTTTATGAAGACGATATCATTGAGGGCTCTGTTACCCTGAGATACTCATTAATCTGAAGATTAATTTAGATTCTAGAGAATGATACTATTGTACTCTTTTTTTAAATACTTTTTTTTCAAAATTTTTATTTTTTTTTTGAGAGAGAGAGAGAGAGGGAGAGAGGGAGAGAATACATGAGTAGGGGAGGGACGGAGCATGAGGGAGACAGAATCAGAAGCAGGCTCCAGGCTCTGGGCTGTCAGCACAGAGCCCAGTGTGGGGCTCCATGAGATCATGACCTGAGCTGAAGTCAGATGCTTAACTGGCTGAGCTGCCCAGGTGCCCCCTTTTTTTGATACTTTTAATATAATTTATTCAATCAGACAATAAAGATTTATTGAGAAATTGCTATATGCCAGACATATTTTAATTGCTGTCAGTACAATGGTGAACAAACACATATAATTCCTGTTTCTATTAAGTACAAAGACTAGTGGGGGGAGCGGATTACAGCTTTCATAGTATTTCAGAGTCCAAGTGTTATTTTGAGCTTACACAGAGCAATTAGTCTTCCTCATTTTACAGAAAAGTAGAGCAAGGTCAGGAAATATAAAGCAAATTATTAACTCCAGGCAACACATTTATTAGAAGAGATGAGAATATATGCATGTGACCTGGCTCCCAGTTAAGTATTATTTCTGCTCCTCTGTTCTCTCTTTGTTTTGTTCTATGTGCTAATTAGAAAGTTCATAACATCTATGGTCAAAGAAAATATACTTTTTAACTTTTTGAGTGGAGATAGTTTGAGAAATATTGACCCAAAGAAAAGGTATTTTTACTAAAGAAAAATAGCAAAGTTAATGCTATAGTATTGTTCTGTCATGAGTTAAATCAGACAGACACAGGCTGATGGATGACTAAATAAGAGAATTTCAAACTCACAGAACTCCTTGATATCCCTGTAAGGGAAGCGGTCATTATCCATAAAACTGATCTTTCAAATTGGAAGAACCGAAGAGAATGGAGCCACTTCCTCACGTTTCATCATTGATTTCTGAAGAAATATGTTAGAAGAATGAAAATACCAATTTGAACAGATATCTGCAGCTCTGTTTATTGCAGTATTATTTACAATAGCCAAGACATGGAAGCAGTCTGTGTCCATCAATAGGTGAATGGATAAAGATGTGACACACACACACACACACACACACACACACACACGGATAATTAATACTCAGCCATAAAAAGGAATGAGACCTTGAAATTTACAACAACATGTATGAACCTAGGTGGTATTGTACTAAACAAAATAAGTCAGAGAAAGACACACTATATTGTGTCACTTATCTGGAGTATGAAAAACAAAACAAATGAACAAATGAACAAACAAAAAAGACTCTTAAATCTGGTAGTTTCCAGAGAGGAGGTGGGTTGGGGGGATGGGCTAAACATATAGAGGGGATTGAGAGTTATAAACTTCCATTTATATAATAAATAAGTCACAGAGATTTAAAGAATAGCATAGGGAATATAGTCAATAATATTGTAATAACATTGTATGGTGACAGATGGCTGCTACACTTATTGTGGTGAGCCCTGGGTAATGTAATAAGTTATCAAATCAATATGTTAAACACTGGAAACTGATATAATATTGCAAGTTAATTACATTTAAATTAAAAAAATGAGTGAGAAGATATTATACTTCTTTTTTGTTTGTTGAGAGACAGAGAGAGCAAGGGAGGTGCAGAGGGAAGGAGAGAGAGAATCTTATTTTTTTAATATGAAATTTATTGTCAAATGGTTTCCACACGACACCCAGTGCTCATCCCAAAAGGTGCCCTCCTCAATGCCCATCACCCACTTTCCCCTCCCTCCCACCCCCATCAACCCTCAGTTTATTCTCAGTTTTTAAGAGTCTCTTATGGTTTGGCTCCCTCCCTCTCTAACTTTTTTTTATTCCTTCCCCTCCACCATGGTCTTCTGTTAAGTTTCTCAGGATCCATATAAGAGTGAAAACATATGGTATCTGTCTTTCTCTGTATGACTTATTTCACTTAGCATAACACTCTCCAGTTCCATCCACTTTGCTACAAAAGGCCATTGACTCTTAACTAAAAATGGCATATATATACAAAATGAAGTAAACAAACTTGTACATTATTCTGAAGTATTTTTGTCACTTAAAAAGCCCAAAAAAGTGCAAGGTCACATCATATGTGCATTTGTGCAAATGTGACCAGATTAGGCAGCAAATGGGGACTAAAATTCAACTGCCCTCTGCCTTTAAAACTATGGGTCCTGATATGAGGCTGTATGTTTTTTGGAGGAATTGCCCCCTTTTTCTTCACTTAAAGGTATGGTCATTTCTCTAAAACTGTGCTCACCACGCTCATTTCTGCTCAGAGAGATTGTCTTTTTTTTTCCTAATTAGCTGCCCAGAGGGGTGCAAATTGTAATCCACATACAGATGCCTTGTAGTCTTCCAATATAACGCATAGAGGAACCTCTCTCTAATATTGAGCTGTTGATATTGCAATTAACATTCATCATATATATTATTTATCATCATATATATTGTTTAGCTGTAAACTTCTAGTTTCATTTTCATCTCTTCATGTGTTATTTACCTATCTCTTTACCTATTTTGACTAGGTTTATATACTGCATGGTATTCCCCCATAGCACCTAGCACTATAAACAATTAGTACTTAATAAATATCTGTTTATTGATTAAAACATTTAATTTAAAATTATTCTACAAAGTAGAATAAGGACATGATAAGGGGAGCTCAATTATCATACTCTGAGTAACTACAAATCTATCAAAAGTTTTATTTTTAGTTACTGAAGTTTTTTATGTTTATTTATTTTGAGAGAGAGAGCATGAGTAGGAAAGGGTCAGAGAGAGAGAGAGAGAGAATCCCAAGCAGGGTCTGCACCATCAGCACAGAGCCCAACACAGGGCTCACTCCCACAAATAGTGAGATCATGGCCTGAGCAGAAACCAAGAGTCACATGCTTGACCAACTTAGCCACCCAGGTTCCCCTAGTTTCTGAAGTTTTAAATGTGTTTTTACTTTTTTATGAGATGATGCTAGTTACTTCTCTACTGAACAACCCTCAAATCTAATTTACCTGGGGGATAACTATTTGGAATCAAGCACTACAAAACATTCCAAATCTCTGAATGGGGTAAATTTGTGTTCTCAGTGATTCATTTACATCGGTAGTGTGTAGATAATCCTATTTCAACACCAAGTCTTAACAGATAGCATTGTAAAATATAAATTACACACGATTCTTAAGGGGAAATGTTTACATAAAAAAGAAAACAGAAAATCTGACTCAAGATGGTAACAAAGGAGGATATTAAATTCATTTCCTTTCATGAACACACTGAATCCTTACCTATACATGTAACAATTTCCTCTGGGGGGAAAAAAACATAGCTAAGCAACTCTTATACATGAGGAAAATGAGAAAAAAGTCCACAAAGCAGGTAAAAAAAGGTGAGACAAAATTTTACCATAAACCACACACCTAGTGCAGCGATGCCCAATCAGGAGAAAACTTAAATCTCCAAGCTTTTCCCTGAGAAAGGAATGGTTTAAACCTCACATCTAGCACCCAAAGTTTTAAGACCTGCAACTAAGTGACAAGCCAAAACATCTAGCTTTGAAAGCCAATAAGGCTTGCATTCAGGAGATCCACAATGCTATAGCAAACTGAGAAACAGTTCTTAAAAAGCTTATATGAACTCACCTGCCCCAAGACCAAGTACAAAGGTAGCCAACTGAAAAGTGCCCTAACTTTCTGTGAAAAAGGCTTATTAGCTTATCTTAAAGCATAGTCCTGAGGGGAAGGTTTCTATTTTAACACTAACTTAGGGGTCTACTGAAATACTCTCCAAAGACAGAGGCCAGGGGCGCCTGGGTGGCGCAGTCGGTTAAGCGCCCGGCTTCAGCCAGGTCACGATCTCGCGGTCGGCGAGTTCAAGCCCCGCGTCGGGCTCTGGGCTGATGGCTCAGAGCCTGGAGCCTGTTTCCGATTCTGTGTCTCCCTCTCTCTCTGCCCCTCCCCCATTCATGCTCTGTCTCTCTCTGTCCCAAAAATAAAAAAAAATAAACGTTGAAAAAAAAAAAAGACAGAGGCTGTCAAGTTCCATCTTTGCTTTCTTCCTCTACCTCACTCTAGGTTACAGTTAACTCCCAGAAAGAAGCTTGTACACTCACCTAGCACACTGATTTTTGTACATGCCACCCAGGAAACACCTCTAGATGTTATGTCTCTGGTAGTGAGTGGGACATATGCTCACAGGCCCCATAGGACTGTAACAAATGGAGAAAGGCTTCTTAACCAGCTACCATCTCTAGGGCACACCAGAGAAGCAACACGCTGTGGCACCCAGTCTTTATGTCAATGAGACCTATTAGCTGTGGCCTGAAGATTAGGCTTAAAATTAAACACACAAAGAGGATCCAACAACAGTCTTCTCCAGAGACCAGGAAAGCTGGTAGATGACATTCTGTTCTGTCTCTCTGCCTTGCCCAAAACTATTGGTGTTTCTGAGAAAGGAGATTATATAAATCCCTGGTGCCCCAGGTTTTGTGTCTTCCAGCCAGAGGACACATCCTTTGATAGCCTGACTCTAGTGGCCAATAGGGCTTATATTCTCAAGCTCAACAGGACAGAAGCAAAACAAAGAAAAAAGTTATTAACTGGCTATTACCTTAAGGATCAGTGCACAGGGAGCAAACAGAAATGCCCATCTCTCAGTCTTCCCTTGAAAAGAGATATATTTCCATACTTTAAAAGCCGCTGCCTGAGATTCTGGCTTCCAAACAAACTGAATCTAGGACTGAATGATATCTTCACCTGTGGGACACTAATGGGTCCTGGTACATCATCAATTGCTGGGAACCAAAAAAATGAAGTTGGTATCTTGAACAATAAAAAGTTTTCAGAGACAACCAAATGCTAGATCATGGTTAAATGATATGGTTAATCTCCTACATGAGGACACTCCAAGACTGGGGGAAAGTGGAAGTTTTATCTAATCTATAGAAACCATAAATAGATTACAAGAAAATGAAGAAACAGAGAAATATGTTCCAAATGAAAGAATAAAATAAAACAGAAAAATACATTAATGAAATGGAGTGCATAATGTGCCTAATAAAGAGATCACAATAACGGTCATAATCATGCTCACTGAGCTCAGAATAATGGATAGACAAATTGAGAATTATAACACATAGAAAATATTTTAAAAATACCAAATGGAAGTTGCAGAGCTGAACAAAGCAATCATTGAACTTAAAATACAATAGAAGGGTCCAAAGAGGTGAAAGACCTCTATTCTGAAAACTATAAAACACTGATGAAAGAGGGACACCTGGGTGGTTCAGTTGGATGAACGTCTGATTTGGCTCAGGTCATGATCTCACAGTTTGAGTTTGAGCCCTGCATTGGGCTTGCTGCTGTCAGCACAGAGCCTGCTTCAGATCCTTTGTCCCTCTTTCACTCTGCTCCTCCGCTGCTCACACTATCTCTTTATCAAAAATAAATGAAACATTAAAAAAATACTGATTAAGGGGCGCCTGGGTGGCGCAGTCGGTTAAGCGTCCGACTTCAGCCAGGTCACGATCTCGCAGTCCGGGAGTTCGAGCCCCGCGTCAGGCTCTGGGCTGATGGCTCAGAGCCTGGAGCCTGTTTCCGATTCTGTGTCTCCCTCTCTCTCTGCCCCTCCCCCGTTCATGCTCTGTCTCTCTCTGTCCCAAAAATAAATAAACGTTGAAAAAAAAATACTGATTAAAAAAATTAAAGAGGACACAAAGAAATGGAAAGACATTCCATACTCATGGATTGGAAGAACAAATATTGTTAAAATGTATATACTACCCAAAGCAATCTATACATTTAATGCAATACCTATCAATATACTAACAGCATTTTTCATGAAACTAGAACAAACAGTCCTAAAATTTGTATGGAACCACAAAAGATCCAAGTAGCCAAAGCAATCTTGAAGAAAAAACAAACAAACAAACAAAGAAACAAACAAACAAAAGCTGGAGGCGTCACAATTCTGGACTTCAAGTTGTATTACAAAGCTGTAGTAATCAAAAACAGTATGGTACTGGCAAAAACAATAGACACATAGATTAATAGAACCAAATAGAAAATCCAGAAATGCACCCACAATTATATGATCAATGAATCTTTGACAAAGCTGGAAAGAATATCCTATAGAAAAAAGAAAGTCTCTTCAACAAATAGTGTTGGGAAAACTGGACAGCAACATGCAAAAGAATGAAACTGGACCACTTTCTTACACCATACATAAAAATAAATTCAAAAAAGATTAAAGACAAAAATGGGAGACCTGAAACAAAATCTTAGAACACAACACAGACAGTAACGTCTTTGACAGCGGCCATATCAACTTCTTTCTAGATGTGTCTCCTGATACAGGGGAAGCAGAGCAAAAATGAACTATTGGGACTACTTAAAAAAAAACAAAAACAAACAAAAACAAAAAAACTTCTGCACAGCGAAGGAAACAACAAAAGTAAAAGGCAATCCACAGAATGGGGGAATATATTTGCAAATGACATGTGATAAAGGGTTGGTATCCAAAATATAAAGTTATAAAACTCAACACCAAAAAAATTAATGATCCTATTTAAAAAATGTCAGAAGACACAAGCAGACATTTCTCCAAAGAAGGCATATAGATGGCCAACAGACACATGAAAGCTATTCATCATTACTTATCATCAAGGTAATGCAAATCAAAACTACAATGTGATATCACCTCACAACTGTCAGAATGACTAAAATAAACAACACAAGAAAGATCAGGTGTTGTTGAGGATATAGAGGAAAAGGAACCCTCATGCACTATTGGTGGGAATGCAATCTGGTTCAGCCACTCTGGAAAACAGTATGGAGGTTCCTCAAAAAGTTAAAAATAGAACTACATTATGATCCAGTAATCACATTCCTGAGTATTTACCCAAAGGATACAAAAACACAAATTCAAAAGGATATATACACCTTGATGTTTATAGCAGCATTATTTATAAGAGCCAAGATATGGAAGTAGCCCAAGGGTCCAAAGATCGATAAATGGATAAAGAAGTGGTATATGTATACAATGGAATATTATTCAGCCACAGAAAATAATGAAATATTTCCATTTGCAATGACATGGACAGAGATTGAGGGTATAAAGCTAAGCAAAATAAATCATTCAAAGAAAAAAAATCATATGATTTCACTCATATGTGGAATTTAAGAAACAAACAAATGAGTGAATGTAAAACAACGAGAGAGAAAGGCAAACCCCAAAACAGGTACTTAATTATAGAGAACAAACTGATGGTTACCAGAGGGGAGGGAGGTGGGATGATGGACTAAATAGATGATGGGGTTTAAGGTGGTCACTTGCTGTGATAAGCACAGGGAGTTTTACGGAAA
The DNA here is from genome assembly GCF_022837055.1 of Prionailurus viverrinus. Lineage (NCBI taxonomy): Eukaryota > Metazoa > Chordata > Mammalia > Carnivora > Felidae > Prionailurus > Prionailurus viverrinus. The sequence goes on from NC_062579.1 coordinate 62,710,008, forward strand.
CATTGAAGCACTATATTGCACACCTGAAACTAATAAATATAAGAGAGTATGTTAACTATAATTAAAGTAACAACTTAAAAAGTGATTATTTTCTGATATAAATAATCTTAGGTGCTCCTGTTGTGCTAGTTTCTATAGAGTGAAAAACACAATATTTATTTTGTTTTGTTTGCTTTTGTATCAAAGCATAAAGCCATCAGTTATGCTTCAGACAATGTAAATTATTCCTTATTTATATTAAACTTCTGCTACAGGGAAGATTGAGGATGATGTGGAAATGTTAAACTATGATTTTACTTAATTGCCAAAACTTCACTATGTATTTTATAAGTCAAAGAAGGTATCATCTAAAGAAATATAATTTCTGGGGCACCTGGGTGGCTCAGTTGGTTAAGCATCTGACACTTGATTGAGGCTCAGGTCATGATCTCACAGTCATAAGATTGAGCCCCTTGTCAGGCTCCATGCTGGGCGTGGAGCTTGCTTAAGATTCTCTCTCTCCATATGACTTATTTCACTTAGCATAACACTCTCTGGTTCCATCCACGTTGCTACAAAAGGCCAGAGAAAGATACCTTTTCAATGGGGAAAGAGTCAATGGGGAAAGTAAAAAGAAAATAAACACAGGTCAGAATTATTACTTGGTTATTTTATTGGTGAAAGAATAAAAACTGTGGGCTAAAATGAGATTAGAGTCCCATCTGTGTCTATATATTAAAGTTTGTACCTGTTGAGGCCTGACTTGTGACTTAATATGTGATCTCTTCTGGAGAATGTTCAGTGCACACTTGAAAAGAATGTGTATTCTTCTGCTCCAGTGTGTCATTGAAACCCCTTGTTTCCTTATTGCTTAGATTTTCTGTTTAGATAACGTGTCCCTTACTGTAAGTGAGATGTTAAAGTCCCCTACTATTTTTATATTATTGTCAGTGAATTTCTTTATATTTGTTATTAATTGTTTTATATATTTGGAGTGTTCCTGTGGTGGGTGCATACATATTTGCCATGTCTGATAAATGTTCTCCAGGTTCCATTGCCAAGAATGTATTGTTCAAAATGCCTATTTAGTTTTTATAGATGGAACTCCACCCTTTGGTTGATTTGAAGTATGTATGGAATAATATAATAGTACATAGTAGTAGTGGTGGACAAGCAAATGGAAATGGTGAAGAGACATAAATATATGTTTGCAATAAACTCAATATTTTAATAAAATTAAAAAAGAAATTAAGGACCGTTGGTATGGTGTCTAAACAAGATACTTCTATTTTATTATTTTTTGTGTTGTAAGTTTTATTTAAATTCTAGTTAGGTAACACACAGTGTAATTTTGGTTTCAGGAGTAGAATTTAGTGATTCATCCCTCACATATAACACCCAGTGCTCATCATGACAAGTGCCCTCCTTAATACACATCAAAAATTTAGCCCATTACCTGCCCTCCTCCCTTCCAGCAAACCTCTGTTTTCTATAGTGAAGTCTCTTATGGTGTTCCTCTCTTTATTTCTTATTTTTCTTCCCCTCTTTTCATCTGTTTTGTTTCTTAAATTCCACATATAAGTGAAATCATATGGTGTTTGTCTTTCTCTGACTTATTTTGCTTACCATAATACACTCTAGTTCCATCCATGTTGTTGCAAATCGCAAGATTTCTTTTGTATGACTGAGTAATTACACACACACATACACACACACACACCACAATTTCTTTTTGAGCTAATGGATGGACATTTGGGCTAGTTCCATAGTTTGGCTATTGTTGAAAATGCTGCTATAAACATTGGTGTGAATATACCCATTCAAATCTGTATTTTTGTATCTTTGGGATAAATACCTAGTAGTGCAATTGCTGGGTCTTAGGGAAATTCCATTTTTAAATTTTTGAGAAACATCCATGCAGTTTTCCAGAGTGGCTGCACCAGTTTGCATTCCTACCAACAGTGGAAGAAGGTGCCTCTTTCTCCCCATCCTCACTAACATCTGTTGTTTCCTGTGTTGTTAATTTTAGCCATTCTGACCTGTGTGAGGCGATATCTCATTGTGGTTTTGATTTGTATTTCCCTGATGATGAGTGATGTTAAGTATCTTTTCATGTGTCTGTAAGCCATCTGGATACCTTTTTTGGAAAAAAAATGTCTCTTCATGTCCTCTACCCATTTCTTAGCTGGATTATTTGTTTTTTGAGTGTTGAGTTTGATAAGTTTTGTATTGATTCTGTATACTAACCCTTTATAAGATATGTCATTTCCAAATACCTTCTCCAATTCCATAGATTGCCTTTTAGTTTTGTTGATTTTTGCCTTTGCTGTGCAGAAGTTTTGTTTTGTTTTTTATCTTGATGAGGTCCCAATAGTTCATATTTGCTTTTGTTTCCCTTACCTCCAGAGACATGTCTAGTAAGAAGATGGCCAGAGTCAAAGAAGTTGCTCCCTGTGTCTCCTCTGAGGTTTTTTTTTTTTTAAACAAGAATGGATGCTTTATTTTGTGAAATGCTTTTTTCTGCATCTATTTACAAGATCATATTGTTTTTATCCTTTCTTTTAGTAATATGGTATATCATATTGATTACCTTGTGAATATTGAACCACCCCTGCCGCAAAGGAATAAATCCCACTTGATGGTGGTGAATAATTCTTTAATGTACCATGGGATTCAATTTGCTAGCATGTTTTCCAGAATTTTTGCACCCATTTTCCAATAGGCATATTGGCCTGTACTTCTCCTTCTTCATATCTTTTCCGTTTTTTGAATCAAGGTAATGCTGGCTTTGTAGACTGAGTTTGAAAGTTTTCCTTCCATTTCTGTTTTTTGGAACAGTGTGAGAAAAATAACTCTTCTTAAAATGTCTGGTAGAATTCCCTTGGGAAGCCATCTGTTCCTGGGCTTTTGCTTTTTGGTATATTTTTTACTACTTACTCAATTTCTTTGCTAATATGGGTATGTTAATTTTTTAAAATTTATTCCTGCTTATATTTTGGTAGTGTTTACATGTTTATAAGAATTTATGCATTTCTTCAAGTTTGCTCAATTCATTGGCATATAATTTTTCATTATATTCTCTTAATTGTATATTTCTGTGGTGTTGGTGGTGATCTTTCCTCTTTCATTCATGATTTTATTTATTTGGGTCCTTTCTCTTTTCTCTTTGATAAGTGTGGCTAGATGTTTATTAATTTTATTATATTTTTTAAGAAAACAGCTCTTAGTTTCATTGATCTGTTCTTTGTTTCTATATTGTTTATTTTTTCTCTAAGCTTTATTATTTCCCTTCTTCTGGTGGCTTTAGGCTTCATTTGCTGTTCCTTTTCTAGCTCCTTTAGGTGTAAAGTCATATTAGAAATTTGAGACTTTCTTGCTTCTTATAGTAGGCCTGTATTGCTATATACTCCTGTCTTAGAACCAAATTTGGTGCATCCCAAAGGTTTTGGGCTGTCATGTTATTTTAATTGGCTTCCATGTATTTTTTTATTTGTTCTCTATTTCCGGTTAGCTCATTCATTCTTTTTCTTCTTTGTGTTTAACTTTATTTTCTATTTTTTAAAATTTACATCCAAATTAGTTAGCATATAGTGCAACAGTGATTTCAGGAGTACATTCCTTAGTGCCCCTTACACATTTTGCCCATCCCCCCTCCCACAACCCCTCCAGTAACCCTCAGTTTGTTCTCCATATTTATGAGTCTATTCTGTTTTGTCCCCCTCCCTGTTTTTATATTATTTTTGTTTCCCTTCCCTTATGTTCATCTGTTTTGTCTCTTAAAGTCCTCATATGAGTGAAGTCATATGATTTTTGTCTTTTTCTGACTAATTTCAGTTAGCAACTGCGTGGATAGCTCATTCATTCTTTAATAGCATGTTGCTAACCTCCATGTATTTGTGGTCTTTCTAAATTTTTTCTAGTGGTTGGCTTCAAGTTTCATAGTGTTGTGGCCTGAAAGTATTTATGGTTTGATCTCAGTCTTCTTTTACTTATTGAGGGCTGATTTGTGAACCATTATGTTATGTATTTTGAAGAATTTTTCATGTGCACTCTAAAAATGTGCATTCTGCTGCTCTAGAATGAAATATTCTAAATATATCTGTTGAGTCCATCTGGTCCAGTGTTTCATTCAAAACCATTTTTTTGAATTTCTGAATAATGAACCATTGTTGAATTTCTGTTTAGATGATCTGTCCATTACTATAAGTGTGGTGGTAAAGTCCCCTACTGTTATTTTATTGTTTTCAATGAATTTCTTCATATTTCTTATTAATTGGTTTATGTATTTGGTTGCTTCCAGTAATGGGCATAAATATTTACAATTGTTAGATCTTCTTGTTGGAGAGACCCCTTTATTATAATAAATTTCCCTGCTTCATCTCTTGTTACAGTCTTTGGTTTAAAATGTAGTTTGTCTGATATAAGTATGGCTATTCCAGCTTTATTTTGACATCCATTAATATGATTAATGGTTCTGCATTCCCTCACTTTCAATCTACTGGTGACTTTAGGTCTCACATGAGTCTCTTGTAGGCAGCATATAGATGTGTCTTGTGTTTTTATCCATTATGATAATCTATGTCTTTTTTTATTTTATTTTTATGTTTTTTAGAGAGAGAGAGAGCAAGAACAGAGGAGAAAGGCTCAGAGGGAGAGAGAGAAAGAGAGAATCTCAAGCAGGCTCGATGTTCATCAAGCAAGCTCCATGTTCAGTGTAGATACCAACACAGGGCTTGATCCTACAACCCTGAGATAATGACCTGAGCTGAAATCAAGAGTTGGGTTCTCAACTACCGGAGCCACCGAACCACCCCTATCCTATGTTTTTTGATTGTAGCATTTTAGTCCATTACATTCAGAGTGATTACTGAGAGATATGAATGTAGCAGCATTGTATTACCCGTAAGGTCATTGTTTCTGGAGATTTTCTCTCTTCCTTTCTAGTCTTTGTCATTTTTGGTCTTTCTTTCCCAGAGTTCCCCTAATATTTCTTTCAGGACTGGTTTAGTGGTGACAAACTCCTTTAGTTTTTCTTTGTTTGGAAACAAACTCCTTCTATTCTAAATGACAGCTTGATGGAAGAAGTGTTCTTGGCCGCATGTTTTTCCCATTCAGCATGTTAAACATATCCTGCCACTCCCTTCTGGCTTTCCATGCTTTTGTGGATAAGTCTGTTGCTAATCTTATTTGTCTTCCCTTGTAAGTTAGGGATTTCTTTTTCCTTGCTGCTCTCACAATTTTTCCCCTCATGTCTGTATTTTGCAAATTTTCCTACAATATGTGTTCTTGTTGGCCTTCTTTTGTTGATCTTGATGGGAGTTCTTTGTGTCTTCTGGATTTTGATGTCTGTTTCCTTCCCCAAAGTAGGAAAGTATCAGCTATAATTTGCTGAAATAAACCTTTTGTCCCCTTGTCCCTCTCTTCTTCTTCTGGGACTGCTACAATTCAAATATTATTGTGCTTTATGGAATTACTTAGTTTCTGAAGTCTGCCTTCATGATCTAATATTTGTCTTTCCCTTTTCTTTTCAGCTTCATTATTTTCCGTAATTTTATCTTCTTTGTTACTTATTTGTTCTTCTGCTTCTTCCATCATTGTGGTCAGTACACTCAGTTAATTTTGTATCTCGGTTATAGAATTTTTTTATTTTTGTCTGACTGATTTTTGTGTCTTTTACTGTGCAGTAAGGGACTCCCTGGTGTCTTCTGTGCTTTTCTCAAGCCCAGCTTATATCTTCATGTTTGTTCTTAATTCTGCATCAGGCATATTACTTCTATCTGTTTTGACTAGATCTGTGGCTGTGGTCTTGTTTTGTTCTTTCTTTTGGGGTGAATTCCTCCATATTGACATTTTGTCTAGGTCTCTGTCTTCTTCTCTGTGTTTGGAAAGCCTGTTATGTGTCTTTCTCCTGAGAGTAATGGATTTATTAAGAAGAAGTCATTTGTTGTCCAGAACTTGGTGCTTTAGGAATTGTTTCTCGTGTATGCCATGTGCATTCTCCTGCTGTGGTTTGGCTGCTCTTTCCCTCAGATCAGTCTTCTGCAGCGTTTCTCCTTGCCTGTGGTGGGAAGTGTTATAACCTTGTCCAATGTGTGGCAAGTTTTAACTAGGTGTGCTTTGGTCTGCTTGTTAAAAGAGACCAGATGCAGTTTCCATTTCTAGTAGAGCTGAAGTTTTTCAGCACTCTATTTTCAGTAGAGTTGGTGTGTGCTGGGGGTTTGTGCTCAGTCTTTTGGGAGAGGAGCCCACTGTTGCTCCAACTCTCAGGCACACTTGTCCTAGTATAGAAGCACCTGCAAAGTGCAGGGTAGTGGGGTTGGTGTAAGCAGCTCAAGCCTCCACTCTTGGCATTGTGCTGATCAGTGAAGTCTGTCTGTGATACTGGGCAGGGAGAAAAATTACACCCACCATCTCCATTGTCCCCATAGAGTGGAGTTTGCCCCCGCCATTTTCCATGAAACCCTCACAGAAGAGTGGACAATCTCTCCTCACATGTCCCAGGCATCCCTCGGATCCCTGCCTTCACCCTTGTCTGTGTCTAGGCTGTCTGACCACCCAGCAGTGCAGTGTACCTCAGACATACTGGCTGAGTTTCAAAACTACAAATTTTAGGGATCTGGTGCATGTAGACCCATGCTGATCCTTGGCAGGAAGGTCTTGCCATGTTGGGGGTGGTGCCAGTTTGTTCCTGAAGGGTAGTCACATGAATGCATGCTGTAGGTTGGAGTTTAGAGTAAAGCACAGGTAAAAGCATCTAAGTTTGCTGTCCTAAGTAGGTGTCTCTGTCCCTATGCTAATGAGTCAGGCAGCAGAATGGCTCCTGCTGGCTCTTTTGTTCCCTGAGAGGCAGAGCCACCCACCTCTCCCATGCTTTCCTAGAAGGAGAATTGTCTCTCCCAATGCATCCCAGGAGATTCTAAGACCACTCCGGCCACTGCATGGACCTCTAAAACTGATTTCAGTCTTTGAGCTCCATTGATCATAAAAACTCATGGTAATCAGCCCCTCTTGTTCTTCCAGTCAATAGTTTTAGGGAAGTATTTTTCTTGTACAGTCCCCTGTGTGCTGCTTTATCTCTCTCTCTTTTTCTCTCTCCTCTCTCCATGATCAGGGCTCCCTCTCCTCCACAGCACCAGCTATTCTTTTCTTCCCCAAATCACATCTCTGCACCTCCTACCTTCCATGATGTGTCCTCTTTTCTGCTTCTAGTCGTGCAGTTTGTTCTCTCAGTCCTCAGATCTATTTCTTGGATGTTCAGAATGATTTAATATTTATCTAGCTGTGTTTGAGGAATGAAGGAAGCATAGGGTCCCCATACTACTCTGCCATCTTAACTCCTTCCAGGAGATTTTAAAAATAAATACAAATTTTAACATTAGAGGGGTGTCTGGTTGGCTCTCTTGGTTAAACGTGTGACTTTGACTCAGGTCATGATCTCATGGTTCATGGGTTGGAACTCTACCTCAGGCTCTGTGCTGACAGCTCAGAGCCTGGATCCTGCTTTGGATTCTGTTTCTCCCTCTCTCTCTGCCCTTCCCCTGCTTGCACTCTCTCTCTCTCAAAAATAAATAAACATTAATTTTTTTAACATTACAGTACATTTTAGTTGTGAAACACTAAACTTATCTCCTTTATGGATTAAGAAACTCTACATAACAGAAATTTAGAGTAAATTATTAGCATGTGTGTCACTGACAGCAGGAATATAGATTTTCTTTATAGGTAGAGTAGTTTGTAGACCAGTGTGTTTGGAGAACCTGTCAGACTGTATTGAGAATATCCTGATAGACATTTCAGTTCTTCCTATTGCACTTCAGGCAAATAGAATAGGCAGTTTTCTTGAAGAATTCCTAGAGTCCACAGTGACAGCTGAAATAGAAATTGTTGGTGTTAGTGAGTCATAGCAGAGCTAATGTGTATAGTGGCAATGTCCTATTGCCATCCTGAAAGCAATAAAACTTACCTGGTGTCAGACAGAAAGTGCTATTCAGTACTCTAAATAACATTCTAGAAGTCCCATTTGATTTTAAGGCACATACATCTTGAACTTTTCTATCATTGTTAACATTTAGTTCCCATTAAACTTTATTTTTTAGGACAAAATTACCATTCATATATCCAAGAAAATAGTCATTATTTCTCAAGAGGGATGTTATTTATATCTAGGGGGAGATGTGTACATAGATGGAGGACAATTCTTGTTTTTGAAGGGCTGGCTGAAACGATTCAGGATGTTTAGTATGCCTGACTCCTTCCCATGAAATACCAGTAGTGCTCTCTATTTGTTTTGATAACCAAAGATATCTTGTACATTTTCATAATATGTAGAGTGAATTGAGGGCTGTGTCTGTTGAGATCCATTGAATCAGTGACACAGTATTAATTTGCATTTGAATTCCATTTATGGGAGTATGTACTGTGTTCTGCAATTCATTCTGGGTGCCAAGAAGGGTGTAATGATGAATTTATTCATACTTAATAATTTCCATTACATTTCAGACTAGTAGGTATACAACATATATCAGCAAATAAGTCCATATAAGGAAGATATAAGTGCAAAGTGAGAAATACAAAGGAAAAATGGAGATTGATATTTGAAAGAGATGTAGGATTTTAAGTGAGAACTGGAGGGAAGATATAAGTATGGGGCATAACATAACAAATGCAGAGACATGGGAAAATTTAGGATTTTTTCTGGAATGTGAATAGTTTCACTTATTTGAATAAGGAGTATCTATATGAAAGTAACTTGAAATGGAGCCAGATTGTGAAAGACCTTGAGATCCAGTTAAAGTTTTAGGGGTTACTTTGTAGAGTGGAGAGCCATTGAAGTCTTTTGAGCAAGGGAGGGAAATGAATCAGAACATTGAGGCAATTCTTAATGAAACATTGCCATTATAGGTTAAATTTATAGGTAAGGACAATAAATTTAAGTGGGAAAAATCATCAAGGTGAATGACAAGTAATGCTTTGCTGCTTAAACAGCTGAAAAGCCTGCCAATGGTCAAATGCTTTGGTGTACAAAAAATAGGAAAGGAGCTTTTCTTTAAATCAAGTATAGCAAATAGTTTTCACATGTTGGTATACATTTAAATCAAGTATAGCAAATAGTTTTCACATGTTGGTTAGTGGCTGTTAGCTGTCTAAAGCAATATGTCATAGAGGATTCTATGACTGAATCCTAGCTTAAGAAGAGTGTGATGATCAATTAATTACATCTGACATGGGATGATTCGAGGAGTAGAAGGATAAATGTCCTGTATCTGCCATCCCTAATTACAGGGCAAAGGTTTTAAACCAAATAAGAATCTAGAAGGAAGCTATTATAAAACAGTGAGAGGCACTTCAGACAACTACTACAGTCACTAAACAGTGATCTACAGACTTCATTCATGCTTAATATATATATATATATATATGTGTGTGTGTGTGTGTGTGTGTTGGTCTTATAGATTTTTCAGTAATATCTGCATACATGCATTATAATTATCAATTGGTGTCTCCCAAAGGAAAAGAGCACACCTTATATATAAAATGTAAACATCAGGAGTTTCATAATCTGATAAAAGAAAGGTAAGCATTTGGTCAGCACAGGTGGCTACATTGCTGATTTATTTATTTGCTTGGTAATGGCAAAATCTGATTCAAGTTAAATTGTTCTATTCAAAAATTTAGTTCTGTCATTAATAAGACCTATTTACTTTATATTGCATCATTTTTTTATGGTTTGTTGAATGAATTTCTAATGGCATTGGATTCTGAAGTGATGTTTAGTTTTTTATTTTAATTCCAATGTATTTCACATATAGTGTCATATTAATTTCAGGTGTACAACATAGTGATTCAAAAGTTCCATATATTACTCAGTGCTCATAAAGATAAATATACTCTTAATCCCTTTCACTTATTTCACCCATCCCTTCTGTCATCTTTCCTCAGGTAACCATCTGTTTATTCCCTATAGCTAAGAGTCTGTTTTTTTTTCCTTTCTTTTTTAAAGTTTTTATTTAAATTCCAGTTAGTTAACATACAATGCCATATTACTTTCAGATATGCAATATAGTGTTTCAACACTACTATACATACAACTTTTTTCTTTATTCATTTGTTTTGTTTCTTTTTTTAATTTAATTTAATTTTTATTTTTTAAAATTTACATCTAAATTAGTTAGCATATAGTGAAACAATGATTTCAGGAGTAGATTCCTTAATGCCCCTTACCCATTTAGCCCATCCCCCCTCCCCAAACCACTCTATTTGTTTTGTTTCTTAAATTCTACATATGAGTGAAATCATGTCTTTCTCTAACTGGCTTACTTCACTTAGCATTATACTGTCTAGTTCCATCCTTGTCGTTGCACATAGCAAGATTTCATTCTTTATTATGTCTGAATAATATTCCATTGACTATATACACCACTTCTTTACCAACTTATCTATCGATGGACATTTGGGCTGCTTCCATAGTTTGCCTACTGTAAATAATGCTGCAATAAACATAGGGATGCATGTGTCACTTTGAATTAGTATTTTTGTATTCTTTGGATAAATACCCAGTAGTGAAATTCATGGATGGAAGGGTAGCTGTAATTTTAATTTTATGAGGAACCTCCATAGTGTCTTCCACAGTAGCTGTACCAGTTTGCATTCCCACCAACGGAGCACAAGGGTTCCTTGCTCTCCACATCCTCGCCCACACTTTTTTCTTCTGTTTTTGATTTTCCCCATTCTGACAAGTGTGAGGTAATGTCTCATTGTTTTGATTTGCATTTCCATAATGATGAGTGATATTGAGCATCTTTGGATATGTCATTTGGCCATTTCGGATGTCTTCTTTGGAGAAATATCTGTTCATATGTTCTGCCCGTTTTAACTAGATTATACATTTTGGGGGCATTTAATTGTATAAGTTCTTTATATATGCTGGATATGAAACCTTAATCAAATTTGTCATTTACAAAATTCTTCTCCAGGTCAGTATGTTGCCATTTTGTTTTGTTGGTTTTCGCTTCCTTCACTGTGCAGAAGTTTTTATTTTGATATAGCCACAATAGTTTATTTTTGCTTTTGTTTCTCTTGCCTCAGGAGACATATCTAGGAAGATTTTGTTATGACTGATGTCAGAGTGATTACTGCCCGACCTCTCTTCTATGATTTTTATGGTTTCAGGATTCACATTTAGGTTCTTATTGCATTTTGAGATTACTTTTGTATATGGTGTAAGAAAGTGGTCCAGTTTCATTCTTTGCATGTAGTTCTCCAGTTCTCACAACACCATTTGTTGAAGAGACTGTCTTTTTCCCATTAGAAATTCATTCCTCTCATGTCAAAGATTAATTGACCATATAATTGTGGATTTATTTCTGGGATTTCTATTCTGTTCTGTTGATCTATGTGTCTATTTTTTTTTCAGTACCATAAATATTTTTATTACTAAAGCTTTGTAATGTAAGCTGAAGTCTGGAATTGTGATACCGCCAGTTTTTATTTCTTTTTACTAGTTTTAAGTGTACAATTTAGTTATTCAGTGATTCCCTACAACACCTGGTGCTCATCACAAGTGTACTCCTTAATGCCTTTCAACTATTTAACCCGTTCTCCCAACCCATCTCCCCTCTGGCAACTATCAGTTTGTTCTCTATAGTTAAGAGTCTGTTTCTTGGTGTGCCTCTCTCTTTTTTCCCCCATGCTTGTTTTCTTTTTATGTTTGTTTCTTAAAGTCCACATATGAGTGAAATCATATGGAATTTGTCTTTATTTCACTTAGGATAGTACTCTGTAGCTCCATGCATGTTGTTGTAAATGGAAAGATTTTATTCCATTTTTATGGCTGAGTAACATTCCGTTGTGTGTGTGTGTGTGTGTGCGTGTGTGTGTGTGTATCCCATTTTCTTTATCTGTTCATCAGTCAATGGACACAGGCTGTTTCCATAGTTTGGCTATCACAGATAATGCTGGTATAAACATTGGGGTGCAAGTATCCCTTTAAAGTATTATTTTTGTATTCTTTGAGTAAATACCTAGTAGTGCAACTGCTGGACAGTTGGGTAGTTCTATTTTTAACGTTTTGAACAGCCTCTATACTGTTTTCCAGAGTAGCTGCCCCTATTTTCTTTGTCACCAGCAGTGTAAGAGGGTTCTCCTTTCTTCTCATTCTAGCCAACACCTGTTGTTTTTTGTGGTTTTGATTTTATCCATTCTAACAAGGTATGAGGTGATATCTCACTGTAGTTTGATTTGTATGTTCCTTATAATCAATGATGTTGAGCATCTCTTCATGTGTCTGTTGTCCATCTGTATGACTTCTTTGGGAAAATGTCTATTCATGGCTTCTTCCCATTTTTTAAATTGGATTATTTATTTTATGGGTGTTGAGTTTTATAAGTTCTTTATATATTTTGGATACTAACCATTTATCACATATGTCATTTCGAATGTCTTCTCCCATTTCAAAGGTTGCCTTTTAGTTTTGTTGATTGTTTGCTTTGTAGAAGGTTTTTAAATTTATTTTTATTTTGATGAAGTCTCAGTAGTTTATTTTTGCTTTTGTTTCCCTTGCTTAAGGAGACATATCTGGTAAGAAGTTGCTATGGCCGATGTCAAAAAAATTACTGCCTGTGTTCTCCTCTAGGATTTTAATGGTTTCAGGAATCACATTTAGGTCTTTAGTCCATTTTGAATTTATGTTTTGAATGGTTTAAGAAAGTGGTACACTTTCATTCTTTTGCATGTTGCTGTCCAATTTTCCCAACACCATTTGTTGAAGAGACATTCTTTTTCCCATGGGATATTCTTTCCTGCTTTGTCAAAGTTTATTTGAACATATAGTTGTGGGTTCATTTCTGGGTTTTATGTTCTGTTACATTGATCTGTGTGTCTGTTTTTGTGCCAGTACCATAGTGCTTTTGATTACTGCAGCTTTATATTTTAGCCTAAGGTCTGGAATTGTGATAACTCCAGTTTTGTTCTTATTTTTTAAGATTGCTGTGCTATTTGGGGTCTTTTATGGTTCCATACAAATTTCAGAATTGTTTGTTTTAGTTCTGTGAAAAATACTATTGGTATTTTGCATTAAATATGTATATTGCCTTAGATAGCATATACATCTTAACAATATTTGTTCTTCTAATCCATGAGTATGGGATGTCTTTCCATTTCTTCGTGTCATCTTCAGTTTTTTAAATCAGTGTTTTTATAGTTTTCAGAGTACAGGTCTTTCACTTCTTTGGTTAAGTTTATTCCTAGCTCTTTCATTCTTTTTGGTGCAATTGTAAGTGGGATTGTTTTCCCAATTTCTCTTTCTGCTGCTTCATTATTAGTGTACAGAGATCTAATGGTTTTCTCTGTATTGACTTTGTAACCCCAATCTTACTGAATTAATTTTTCTGTTTTAGTAGGTTTTGGTAGACTCTTTTAGGTTTTATATGTATAGGATCATGTCATATGCAAATAGTGAAAATTTTACATCTTTCTTACCAATTTGGATACCTTTTATTTTTTTTTTCTTGTTCAATTTCTGTGGCTAAGACTTCTATGTTGAATGATAGTGGTGAGAGTGGACATCTTGCTCCTGACCTTTGGGGAAAAGGTCTGGTTTTCTTCATTGAGGAAGATGTCAGCTGTGGGTTTTTCATATAAGGCCTTTATTATGTTTAATTATGTTCCCTCTAAAACTACTTTGTTGAAGATTTTTGTCATGAATGGGTATTGTACTTTGCCAAATGCTTTTTCTGTATCTATTGAAGTGATCATATGGTTTTTATCCTTTCTCTTATTGATGTGATGTATCAAGTTTATTGATTTGCAAATATTGAATTACCATTGCACCCCAGGAATAAATCCCACTTGATTGTGGTGAATGATTTTGTTAATGTTGGATTTGGTTTGCTAATATTTTGTTGAGAATTTTTGCATCTATGTTCATCACATATATTTTGTATCTATGTTCACCACATATATTGGCCTCTTTTTTGGTAGTGTCTTTATCCGGTTTTGGTATCAAGATAGTGCTGACCTCATGGAATGAATTTGGAAGTTTCCTTTCCTCTTCTGTTCTTTGATATAGTTTGATAAAAATAGGTATTAACTCATCTTAAATTGTTTGGTAGAATTAATCTGTGATGCCATCTGGTCCTGGGCTTGTGTTTGTTTGGAGATTTTTTATTACTGATTGAATTTCATTGTCGCTAATCTGCCTGTTCAAGTTTTCTGTTTCTTCTAGCTCCAGTGTTGATAGGTATATGTTTCTATGAATTTATCCATTACTTCTATGTTGTCCAATTTATTGGCATATAAGTTTTCAAATATTCTCTTAGAACCCTTTGTATTTCTCTGGTATTGGTTGTTATTTCTCCTTTATTATTTGTGATTTTGTTTATTTCAGTCCTCTATTTTTTTTTTTTTTTGGATGAACCTGGCTAGAGTTTTATCAGTTTTGTTGATCTTTTCAAAGAACCAGGTGCTGGTTTCACTGACCTGTTCTATTGTTTTTTTTAAACAGTTTCTTTATTATCCATTTTTGCTCTAATCTTTATTGTTTCCTTTCTTCTGCTGGTTTGGAGTTTTGTTTGTTGTTCTTTTTCTAGCTCCTTTAGGTGTAAAGTTAGGTTGTTTATTTGAGATTTTTCTTGCTTCTTGAGGTAATGCTGTAAACTTTCTTCTTAGAACCACTTCTGCTGCACCCTCCAAAATTTGGACTGTTGTGTTTTCATTTATTTTTGTGTACTTTTTGATTTCTTCTTTGATTTCTTGGTTGACCCATTCATTGTTTAGTAGCATGTTATTTTTTTTCTTTTTTTTTCTTTTTTTTTCCTTTTTTTTTTAGTTTTTAAAAAAATTTTTTTTTTCAACGTTTATTTATTTTTGGGACAGAGAGAGACAGAGCATGAACGGGGGAGGGGCAGAGAGAGAGGGAGACACAGAATCGGAAGCAGGCTCCAGGCTCTGAGCCATCAGCCCAGAGCCCGACGCGGGGCTAGAACTCACGGACCGCAAGATCGTGACCTGGCTAAAGTCGGACGCTTAACCGACTGCGCCACCCAGGCGCCCCTAGTAGCATGTTATTTAATCTCATGTATTCGTGCCCTTTCTAGATTTTCTCTTGTGTTTGATTTCTAATTACATAGTATTGTTTTCAGAAAAAAATGTATGGAATGACTTCTACTTTTTAAAAATTTGTTGAGACTTGTTTTGTAGCCCAATATGTGATGTATTCTGGAGAATGTTCTGTGTGCAGTTGAAAAGGATGTGTATTTTGCTGTTTTAGGATGCAGTGTTCTGAATATTTCTCTTAAATCCATCTGATCCAGTGTGTCATTCAAAGCCACTGTTTCCTTGTTAATTTTCTGTATGGTTGATGTGTTCATTGATGTCAGTGGGATATTAAAGTCCTCTACTGTTATTGTAATATTACTGATTAATTCCTTTATGTTTGTTTTTAACTGTTTTATCTATTTGGTTGCTTTCATTTTGGGTGAATAAATATTTACAATTGTTATATCTTCTTGCTGGGTTGCCTCTTTTATTATTATGTGGTGTACTTATTTTTCTCTTGTTTCAAAGTCTATTTGGGGGATGCCTGGGCGGCTCAGTCAGTTAAGCATATGACTTTGGTTCAGGTCATGATCTCGCAGTTTGTGAGTTTGAGCCCCGCATCAGGCTCTGTGCTGACAGCATGTAGCCTGGAGCCTGCTTCTGATTCCATGACTCCTCTCTCTGTCCCTCCCCCACTCACACTCTGTCTCTCTCTCTTAAGAAATAAATAAAAAAAATTTTTAAAAAATTAAAAAAAATAAAGTCTAGGTTGTCCAATGAATTTATTGCTACCCTGACTTTCTGTTGACATCCATTTGCTTAATAACTGTTTCTCTACCCTGTCACTTTAAATCTGCAGGTGTCTGTAGGTATGAAATTAGTGTCTTGTAGGCAGCATATAAATGGGTCCTGTTTTTTATCCATTTTGTCACCCTTTGATTTTGGTTGGAGCATTTAGTCCATTTACTTTCCAAATAATTATTTATAGATATGTAATTATTGTCATTTTGTTGCTTGTTTTGTGGTTGTTTTTGTAGCTTTTCTCTGATCCTTTCTTCCTTGCTCTTTTTCATGGTTTGCTGGCTTTGTTTGGTGATACACTTGGATTCTTTTTTTTTTTAGTTTTTGCCTATCTATTACTGTTTTTGATTTGTGCTTACAGTTAGGTTTGTATACATCATCTTCTGTATACAGCAGTCTATATTAAGTTGATGGTCATTTACGTTTATACCCATTATTCATTCCTCTTCCCTTCCCTCATATTTCAAGTATATGGTATTATATTTTACATTCTTTTATTTTGTGAATCCATTGACTGATTTTTATAGGTATACTTATTTTTATTGCTTTCGTGTTTCCTACTTTTTATACTTTTACTTATGGTATTTCCTTTCCACTCAAAGAGTCCTCTTTAACATTTCTTGGGCGGTGGTTTATTTCTCATGAGTTCCTTTAGCTTTTGTTTTTCTGAAAAACTCTTTTCTCTCCTGTTCTGAATGATAACTTTGCCAGATAGACTATTCTTGTCTGCATATTTTTCCCATTCAGCACTTTGAATATACTATGCCACTTCCTTCCAACTGCAATGTTTCTGCTGAAAAATTCACTGATAGCCTTATGGGGTTTCCTTTGTATGCAACTTCCTTCTTTTCTATCGCTGTTTTTAAAGTTCTTTATCACTTATTTTTACCATTGGTGTAAGCAAGTTAAGTAGTGAATGTGGGCACTGTGCTGGTTCCTGCAGGTGGCCCTGTGTGTATGCTTAGGGACAGGGGAGATAAATGACACATGCCAGCACTTTTTTTCCTGGAGAGGTCATTCTGAGATCCCTGTCCCTCCTGGACATGTTCTGAGATGAGTAAATAGCTCTCCCTCCTGTATGCCACAGGCCTTTTTTAAACTGCGGCTTCTACACTATCTCTACTGGGTGCTTTTCATGCTGTCTCTTTAAGGGTGAGGATCCTGCTGCCTATTGCTCTCTGGGCTCTCCCAGAACAGAGCTTGCTGATATTTAAAATTGTAGGCTTGAGCACTGGGTGTTGTATGGAAACCAATTTGACAATAAATTTCATATTTAAAAAATAAATAAAATAAATAATGAGAAAAAAATGTAGAATTTAAGTCCCTCTGGTTTTAATAACTCATGAAATTCTGCTCCTCTTACTTTCAAAGCCAAATGTTATGGGGGGGATTAATCTTCTCGATGTGGGATCCCCAGCATGATAGTCTGTTTCTCACCCTTCTCCATACTGGTGGCTCCCTTTGCACCATTAACAACTGTGGTTCGTTTTACTCCCTACTGCATCTCTTTCCTTCCTACCCTCTTCTATGTGGCCTCTTCTTTACTTTCAATTGTGGAGTTTGTTCTGGGTTCATTTTTCTAGGTTATTTACAATGATGTGATTGTTATCTAGCTGTATTGGTGGGATGAGGTGAGCCAAAGGTCCTCTAACTCTGTCATCTTCCCAGGCTTCCCAAGTGCTATTTAAAGATGGACTAAAGCTGCAACCCCTCATCCTCCCCCCCCAAAAAAAAAGTCAAAGTTCAATGTTCACATTCCTGCAACCATTTCTAACCCCTGAAGTTTATGCTATTTTGGGGGAGGGGAGGTAAAGAGTTATATGGGTGAAAGAGTGCATATATTGTTTTGTTTTACTTTTTTTCTGGAGTGGGACAGGTGCAGGGAACAGGGATTAGAAAAACACTATTTTAGGGGGGATAATCTATGCATTCTTTGAAAGTGATATTTTCCTTACCTTGTTATTTCCCAGCCCTCTAGCATCCTTGCCATTTAACTTCTCGGTCAGATTTTACTGAAAAGAATCTGGGATGAAATAGGAACAAAGATGGATATCAATAAACTAGATTTAATTTTAGCCCTTTTATTTATTAAGGGATTCTATTGAACTATTCATGGAGTTATTTAGGGCTGTTGTATCTCCTTGAGACCCATCCTATCATCAGCAATAATGACACTACAGGTTTATTGCTTGTTTATTATATATCATGCACTGTGCTGAGATCACTTTACTTCTATCATCTTACTTAATACTAACAATCAGTATGGGCATGGTACTGTTATTATTTTAATTTTAAACAGTAGGAAGTTGGGGTTTAGAAAGATGAAATAACTTGCCTGAAATCATAAAACTAGTAAATATCAAGGCCTGGATTTGATCTGAGGCAGCTTGGTTTTAGTATTCTTACTCATAACTATCGTATATACTGATGCAGGACCATCAAGTGTGACTGTCAAGAAAGAACTTTTGAGACATTTTATGGTGCAAAAACATTCTTTTATTATACCAGGGGGACAGGACCTATGGGAAGAAAGAGCTACACTTGTGAGGAGTGACTGATTAATACTTGTAAGCTTGTGGAGGGAGGAGGGTAGAGGTAATATAATTTTCTAAGGAATTTCTGCATGCTAAAAGTAGGGTTTATGGGACCTTGGAGGTCTGGCTATTGTCAAGATAAGGTTGCTTTTAATCCCTAATGAAACAACATTAAGGCATCCATGAGTTCCTGGAAGAATGTCAAGCTCTGTATTAGACGTGGAAGGGCTGAGAGGCGGTGTGCGCTACACGGACTGGTGGGAGGGAGCCGGGGCAGAGGGGTGGCCCACCAGCCAAGCAGGGACCCCGGGTCTGGCTGGCAAAGGCGGAGGGGCCGGACGGAGTGTGTTCAGACAGCGAGCGGGACTTAACATCTGGAGGGTTATAAGTTAACAGCTCTGCTCAGAGAGCAGGAAGGCTGGAGGACAATGGGAGGGAGAGTTGCTGAGCCCCAGGATGACAGAGCTCAGTTTGGCGGGGAACAAAGGCGCTAGCCAGGACCATCTACCTCGCCCATCCCCCAGCCAAAATCCCAAAGGAACCGGTTCCTGCTAGGGAACTTGCTTGCACCTCGCAAACACCCAACGCTGTGCTTCTGTGGATCCACCCCTCCAGCTGTGGGTCTGACTCCTTCCCGCTGCCGCAGGGCCTCTCCCAAAGCGGATGCCCTAAGGAGAAATGAGCTGAGCCTGCCCCTCCCGCCCCCTTGCACCATGC
Organism: Prionailurus viverrinus; assembly: GCF_022837055.1. Taxonomy (NCBI): domain Eukaryota; kingdom Metazoa; phylum Chordata; class Mammalia; order Carnivora; family Felidae; genus Prionailurus; species Prionailurus viverrinus. The sequence goes on from NC_062579.1 coordinate 62,729,072, forward strand.
CTATCCACCCCAGCTAATAAGTCAAATCCCCAGCACAAGCCTAGCAGTGTGCAAGTAGCCCAAATGGGCCACGCCACCCCACAGTGAATCCCGCCACTAGGAGAGGGGAAGAGAAGGTATACACCAGTCTGACTGTGGCCCCAGGTGGGCAGGGGGCAGATATCAGGTCTGACTCTGGCCCCGCCCACCAACTCCAGTTATACAACACAGCACAGGGGAAGTGCCTGCAGGTCCGCACCACTCCAGGGACTATCCAAAATGACCAAATGGAAAAATTCCCCTCAAAAGAATCTCCAGGAAATAACAACAGCTAACGAACTGATCAAAAACGATTTAAATAATATAACAGAAAGTGAATTTAGAATAATAGTCATAAAATTAATCACTGGGCTTGAAAACAGTATAGAGGACAGCACAGAATCTATTGCTACAGAGATCAAGGGACTAAGGAATAGTCAGGAGGAGCTGAAAAACATATAAACGAGATGCAAAATAAAATGGAAATGACCATGGCTCGGATTGAAGAGGCAGAGGAGAGAATACGTGAACTAGAAGATAAAATTATGGAAAAAGAGGAAGCTGAGAAAAAAAGATATAAAAAAGACCAGGAGTATGAGGGGAAAATTAGAGAACTAAGTGATGCACTAAAAAGATATAATATATGCATAATTGGTATTCCAGAGGATGAAGAGAGAGGGAAAGGAGCTGAAGATGTACTTGAAGAAATAATAGTCGAGAACTTCCCTGATCTGGGGAAGGAAAAAGGCATTGAAATCCAAGAGGCACAGAGAACTTCCTTCAGACGTAACTTGAATCGATCTTCTGCACGGCATATCATAGTGAAACTGGCAAAATACAAGGATAAAGAGAAAATTCTGAAAGCAGCTAGGGATAAACGTGCCCTAACATATAAAGGGAGACCTATAAGACTCCTAACTGATCTCTCTTCTGAAAGTAGGCAGGCCAGAAAGGAATGGCAAGAGATCTTCAATGTGATGAACAGAAAAAATATGCAGCCGAGAATACTTTATCCAGCAAGTCTGTCATTTAGAATAGAGGGAGAGATAAGGGTCTTCCCAAACAAACAAAAACTGAAGGAATTTGTCACCACTAAACTAGCCCTACAAGAGATCCTAAGGGGGATCCTGTGAAACAAAGTACGAGAGACATCGCTACAAACATAAAACATACAGACATCACAATAACTCTAAACCCTTATCTTTCTATCATAACACTGAATGTAAATGGACTAAATGCACCAACAAAAAGACATAGGGTATCAGAATGGATAAAAAAAACAAGACCCATCTATTTGCTGTCTGCAAGAGACTCATTTTAGACCTGAGGACACCTTCAGATTGAGAGTGAGGGGATAGAGAACTATTTATCATGCTAGTGGAAGTCAAAAGAAAGCTGGAGTAGCCATACTTATATCAGACAAACTAGACTTTAAATTAAAGGCTGTAACAAGGATGAAGAAGGGCATTATATAATAATTACAGGGTCTATCCATCAGGAAGAGCTAACAATTATAAATGTCTATGTGCCAAATATGGGAGCCCCCAAATATATAAAACATTTACTCATAAACATAAGCAACCTTATTGATAAGAATGTGGTAATTGCAGGGGACTTTAACACTCCACTTACAGAAATGGATAGATCATCTAGACACATGGTCAATAAAGAAACAAGGGCCCTGAATGATACATTAGATCAGATGGACTTGACAGATATATTTAGAGCTCTGCATCGCAAAGCAACAGAATATACTTTCTTCTCGAGTGCACAAGGAACATTCTCCAAGATAGATCATATACTGGGTCACAAAACAGCCCTTCATAAGTATACAAGAATTGAGATCATACCATACACTCTTTCAGACCACAATGCTATGAAGCTTGAAATCAACTACAGGAAAAAGTCTGGAAAACCTCCAAAAGCATGAAGGTTAAAAACAACCTACTAAAGAATGAATGGGTCAACCAGGCAATTAGAGAATAAATTTAAAAATATATGGAAACAAACGAAAATGAAAAGACAACAATGCAAATGCTTTGGGATGGGGCAAAGGCAGTCCTGAGAGGAAAATACATTGCAATCCAGGCCTATCTCAAGAAACAAGAAAAATCCCAAATACAAAATCTAACAGCACACCTAAAGGAAATAGAAGCAGAGCAGCAAAAACACCCCAAACCCAGCAGAAGACAAATAATAAAGATCAGAGCAGAAATAAACAATATAGTATCTAAAAAAAAACTATAGAGCAGATCAACAAAACCAAGAGTTGGTGTTTTGAAAAAATAAACAAAATTGATAAACCTCTAGCCAGGCTTCTCAAAACAAAAGGGAGATGACTCAAATAGATAAAATCATGAATGAAAATGGAGTTATTACAAGCAATCCCTCAGAGACACCAGCAATTATCAGGGAATACTATGAAAAATTGTATTCCAACAAACTGGACAACCTGGAAGAAATGGACAAATTCCTAAAAACCCACGCACTTCCAAAACTCAATCAGGAGGAAATAGAAAGCTTGAACAGACCCATAACCAGCGAGGAAATTGAATCAGTCATCAAAAATCTCCCAACAAATAAGGGTCCAGGACCAGATGGCTTCCCAGGGAAGTTCTACCAGACGTTTAAAGCAGAGATAAAACCTATCCTTCTCAAGCTATTCCAAGAAATAGAAAGGGAAGGAAAACTTCCAGACTCATTCTATGAAGCCACCATTACTTTGTTTCCTAAACCATACAGAGACCCAGTAAAAAAAGAGAACTACAGGCCAATATCCCTGATGAATATGGATGCAAAAATTCTCAATAAGATACTAGCAAAGCGAATTCAACAGCATATAAAAAGAATGATTCACCATGATCAAGTGGGATTCATTCCTGGGATGCAGGGCTGGTTCAACATTCACAAATCATCAACGTGATACATCACATTAATAAAAGAAAAGATAAGAACCATATGATCCTGTCAATCGATGCAGAAAAGGCCTTTGACAAAATTCAGCACCCTTTCTTAATAAAAACCCCTGAGAAAGTCGGGATAGAAGGAACATACTTAAAGATCATAAAAGCCATTTATGAAAAGCCCACAGCTAACATCATCCTCAATGGGAAAAACTGAGAGCTTTTACCCTGATATCAGGATCACGACAGGGATGTCCACTCTCACCGCTGTTATTTAACATAATATTGGAAGTTCTAGCATCAGCAATCAGACAACAAAAGGAAATCAAAGGCATCAAAATTGGCAAAGATGAAGTCAAGCTTTCGCTTTTTGCAGATGACATGATATTATACATGGAAAACCCGAGAGACTTCACCAAAAGTCTCCTAGAACTGATACATGAATTCAGCAAAGTTGCAGGATACTAAATCAATGTTCAGAAATCAGTCGCATTCTTATACACTAATAATGAAGCAACAGAAAGATAAATAAAGAAACTTATCCCATTCACAATTGCAACAAGAAGCATAAAATACCTAGGAATAAATCTAACCAAAGATGTAAAGGATCTGTATGCTGAAAACTATAGAAAGCTTATGAAGGAAATTGAAGAAGATTTAAAGAAATGGAAAGACATTCCCTGCTCATGGATTGGAAAAATAAATATTGTCAAAATGTCAATACTACCCAAAGCTATCTACACATTCAATGCAATCCCAATCAAAATGGCACCAGCATTCTTCTCGAAACTAGAACAAGCAATCCTAAAATTCATATGGAACCACAAAAGGCCCCGAATAGCCAAAGGAATTTTGAAGAAGAAGACCAAAGCAGGAGGCATCACAATCCCAGACTTTAGCCTCTACTCCAAAGCTGTCATCATCAAGACAGCATGGTATTGGCACAAAAACAGACACAGAGACCAATGGAATAGAATAGAAACCCCAGAACTAGACCCACAAACGTATGGCCAACTCATCTTTGACAAAGCAGGAAAGAACATCCAATGGAAAAAAAACCAGTCTCTTTAATAAATGGTGCTGGGAGAACTGGACAGCAACATGCAGAAGGTTGAAACTAGACCACTTTCTTACACTATTCACAAAAATAAACTCAAAATGGATAAAGGACCTGAATGTGAGACAGGAAACCATCAAAACCTTAGAGGAGAAAGCAGGAAATGACCTCTCTGACCTCAGCCGTAGCAATTTCTTACTCGACACATCCCCAAAGGCAAGGGAATTAAAAGCAAAAGTGAATTACTGGGACCTTATGAAGATAAAAAGCTTCTGCACAGCAAAGGAAACAACCAACAAAACTAAAAGGCAACCAACGGAATGAGAAAAGATATTTGCAAATGACATATCGGACAAAGGGCTAGTATCCAAAATCTATAAAGAGCTCACCAAACTCCACACCCAAAAAACAAATAACCCAGTGAAGAAATGGGCAGAAAACATGAATAGACACTTCTCTAAAGAAGACATCCGGATGGCCAACAGGCACATGAAAAGATGTTCAGCGTCGCTCCTTATCAGGGAAATACAAATCAAAACCACACTCAGGTATCACCTCACGCCAGTCAGAGTGGCCAAAATGAACAAATCAGGAGACTATAGATGCTGGAGAGGATGTGGAGAAACGGGAACCCTCTTGCACTGTTGGTGGGAATGCAAATTGGTGCAGCCGCTCTGGAAAGCAGTGTGGAGGTTCCTCAGAAAATTAAAAATAGACCTACCCTATGACCCAGCAATAGCACTGCTAGGAATTTACCCAAGGGATAGAAGAGTACTGATGCATAGGGGCACTTGTACTCCAATGTTTATAGCAGCACTCTCAACAATAGCCAAATTATGGAAAGAGCCTAAATGTCCATCAACTGATGAATAGATAAAGAATTTGTGGTTTATATACCCAATGGAATACTACGTGGCAATGAGAAAGAATGAAATATGGCCCTTTGTAGCAACATGGGTGGAACTGGAGAGTGTGATGCTAAATGAAATAAGTCATACAGAGAAAGACAGATGCCATATGTTTTCACTCTTAGGTGGATCGTGAGAAACTTAACAGAAACCCATGGGGGAGGGGAAGGGAAAAAAAGAGGTTAGAGTGGGAGAGAGCCAAAGCATAAGAGACTCTTAAAAACTGAGAACAAACTGAGGGTTGATGAGGGGTGGGAGGGAGAGGAGGGTGTGGGTGATGGGTATTGAGGAGGGCACCTTTTGGGATGAGCACTGGGTGTTGTATGGAAACCAATTTGACAATAAATTTCATATATTGAAAAATAAATAAATAAATAAAATTGAAAAAAAGAAAAAAAACACAAGAAAAAAATAAATACATAAAAATAAAATCCACACTTACTCCATTGAATATTTCAAACAGTAAAGTATAAGATAGATCTGATCACTATCCCAGATTTTAACAATTTTCCCAGGTGTATTCAGGAAACACAATTTTCTTTCATACTAGTTGTGGTATGATAAAAAAAAAACTGAAGACTTAATTTTGAAATAGATGTTTTAACTCTGGGTAAACTTTTAGGTTTTCCCTTGGTATTTTTGGTTTATTTTGTTTCTGGTTATTTTTTTGCAAGACTTAGAAACAACTGATTTTGTAGGTTTTAGTTTGATATTCAGTTGTTTAGAAAAACTCCAGTGAAGGAGCTCTAGGTAGGTACAATTAAAATAATCTAATTTTCAGGTACTAAAGCAAATAAGAGCCATGAATAAACCTCTCTCTGAATATCTCCAAACAAGTAAGAGTGTGGTTCTCCCCTGAGATTCATTCATTTTGTACAGTTACTTCAGTTATTTTAGATATTGCATCTCCACACATGATTTCACCAGTATCAATCTAAGAAAATGTATGTTTATTATTATCAAATCTTATTTAAACCTTTAACACCTGTATTTTTAGAATGTGTGTACATATTTTTCCTGTTTTTAAACTTCCGTCTAAGTTTATTATTACTTGGATAATTTATCATTTTGTCTTTCTTTTAATGTTTATTTTTGAGACAGAGACAGAATATGAACAGGGGAGGGACAGAGAGGGAAACCCAGAATCTGAAGCAGGTTCCAGGCTCTGAGCTGTCAGCACAGAGCCTGACATGGGGCTCAAACCCACGAACTGTTAGATCCTGACCTGAGCTGAAGTTGGATGCTCAACCGACTGAGCCACTCAGGCGCCCCACTGTCTCTCTTTTTTTTTAATAGAAAACAAGTGAGCATTAGGTATTTGTTAATGAAAATATTCTCTCATTGCTATACCCTGTGCTTCTATGAAAAAGTAATAAAATATAATTATGTAATGAATGCCTCAATGTGTTAAACATTGAGTAGTATGTATATAGATATGTATGAGCTGAAGTTTTAAGTGACAGTGTACATCCCAGTGGCTCACATCAGTGGATGTTGAAATCAATTACAAAGCCCCAAGACCAACTTTTCTGATTTCACAATTTTGTCTGTGATCTGTTTTGTCAATGACTCATGTTGAGACAAAAGCTGTCCTCTAGGCAGCAACCAAATTGGATCTCAATTTTTTTTTTATTAGTAGCTTTTTCAGAGTTTAATATTTTGGTCTTTATTCTAAATCAGCCTCCCTACCCCCACCTCATTATTTGACATTGATAATTTTTTAGTGTTCTTAGAAACATCTTTATCATGTGTTCTTACACACTTCATTGCATCCATTGAAGAATGTGTATAACTATCACTGTTATAATACACTCTTCTAAGTATATGTAAAACACTTTTAGGATACAAATTCTAAGTAATATGTAAACAGTGTTCTTCCAAACATCTTTGTTAGAAGTATTCTTAAACACCGTTCTACATGATAGAATATTAACCTCTATATAGTAAGCAAGTATCATTCTTAGAAATACCTTTATTACAAGTGTTCTTAAACACTTCACTATATGCTTTCCAGACTGTATAGATATCATTTACTGATATTACACTATTCTGAGTATATAGAAGTAGCAAACTTTTATAATTTAAATAGCATCATAAGCCATTTAAAAATTAAGAAGCATATTTCCCACAAAATGTACATACATACATAAATATAAAAATTAGCATATCCCCTTGGATTCCAAATATATATAAAATGTATATGCATTTACTTTGGATTTTCTACATTTTTAGTCTCATTAAAGAAGATAACATTAAGAATTAATTTTGTGTATAATTTAAAATACCATTTTGTGTATAATTCTCAATATTTAAAGTTATAGCTTGCTTATTTAGCTTTATAATTGTTTAGCATTTTTTCAAGCCAGTTTATTTCAACTTTCTTTTTATTTTATTTTATTATTTTATTTTTTTTTTCTTACTGTATTTTAAATTGAGTCCTCTTGGATGTATTGAGCATCTTTCTTATGTTTGACTGTTGTTCTATAACATAAAATCAAAATGCTAGTTTTCTGTTGGTGCCAGGTTTGTTTTCTACATTTGAAATTCCTGGATGTCTTTGGAATCTAATTTTGTAGTTTCTTCATAGTAGTATGTCTAGGCTTCGTCACATATGGTTTGTATGACTTGCTAATTTGAAGAAGCTCTCTGTTAAAATGCTGTTGCTTGAAATTCAGTAAATGAAGAGTTTTAAAATGCATTGGGTGTCTTTTTTGGCCCTTTTTTATTACAAGTATATACCACTTTCTTATAAAATATAGAGAGATGAAATTTTCTTAATTGTTGAGTTTTAGGAAATTTTAAATGCTTTTGGCTATATAAATATTTCTTTAATTTTCAGTTGTGTTATTGGTTTCAATAATTTAATTAGCCTATTTGTGACTAATATAATTCAACAATATATATATATTTTCCTTGAATTTTCAGTATTTTTTGCCCTCTTCTAGATAAAGTCATAGCCCATACAAATAAGAAACCCAATTAGACCCAAAATAGTATTGTATTAATCTATATACAATATGGTGGATTTTAAGAACATAAAGAATTGACTGGTGAAGTTAAATAACATGCTACGTACAGTGTTAGGAAACACGAGATTGCAGTTTTATTGTGCAGGATATGAATGTGTGAAAACATTGCCCCATCACTCAAATTCATTCTGATCTTTCATTTCTTTTATTAACTAAAGCCTACAATATTTCTCATTCACTTAACACTTGGGGCATATTTCTTTTAGTTTAAGATACATGATATTAACATTTTTTGTGTGTTTCTGTTTAGTGTCCTAAAATAAAATTGTAAGCTCTCTAAATGCAGGGATTGTGTTGTGTGTCTTCCTGTCCCCCTGAATTTGTAACAATTATTATGCACATAGAAATCACTTATTAAATCTTTGCGGAACAAATGAATGAGTGAGATTAAGGAATGATGAGCTGTACATATGGATTATGATCTTTGCAAAAATTCACAGTTGTGGATAACTGACTTCACTTAGATTACTCTGAGATGGTGGCCAGCTGTATCTTACATGGCATTCTAGAAGGTATTTTGTGGGTGTCATAAGTAGTCATTTCCAATTTTAGACCATCTCAATTACTATGAGAAGTAGTATAACATAGTGGTTAAGAGCATGAGATCTATAGTCAAGCTTCTTGGCTTTAAATCCTGACTCAGCCACTTACTAGCTTTGTATCCTTTGTTAAGTGACTTACCTCTCCTTGAGTCAGTTTTTGCATCTGCAGAGTGCAGATAATAGTAGTTCCTTTGTCAGAATTGTTGTAAGAATTGAGTTAATATATGAAAAGTGTTTAAAATGGCAAATATTAGTTATTATTATTACAGTGGGTCTTGCAGCTTCTTAAACTAAGAGAAAAAAACTGATCATTTTTATATTTATAAACAAAATATACAATCTACTCTTAATGGCTTATGTCAATCCATGCATATACAATGGGGTCATGACTATATAAATTACTCACATATTTGGGAAAATAAATTTAAAACATATACAAACGCATGTACATATTCATTCATATACACAACATTTAAGAATAATACTGTGACTCAAACTTATAAATCAATATTGTTAATATTAAGCTCTGACGGGACAAAGTGACATGGGATAAAAATAAAAACCGGGTAGGTGTGGATGTGTATGTCATATAAATCAATTTGAAAGTTACATATTTTCTTATTGATAGCTTAGAATTCAAAAAATTTATCCTTGGAGGTAATTTGAACAGCACTACTATGAATTGTGAAAATACATCAAAATATAAATGGTTTTACAAACCTGGAAGCTTTTATGCCAGATATTGAGAATGAGCTTTCTGCCTTTCATTGGTGGTATCACTTTGAAGGGGCATGCTAATTGTGGAATTGTAATCAATTCTTAGGCTTGCTAAATCTCTCCTTGGACATTTGCCACGGATTTTTTGCATCATGAACATTTAGCTTCTTCAGTCTTCATGCTTCCTTACAGAAATGGCCTCGTCTCTGATTTGCAAGCTTTATATGCTTATAGCTGATATATGTTAATCAGACCAACTTGATAATTATGCCATTAATGACTCAAAAGTCCTATATATAAATGAAGACCAAATGATATGTATAGATTCAATCCAGAATCCTGTAATAAAAGGATGCAGGCTATTGGTTGGTGACGGCATGCAACTAGTTTCAGGTCCATAGTTATTATCTGGTCCATATGCTTTCTAAGGAAGTTTTAATAAAAGGATTTATTTTTTTTTCAACGTTTTATTTATTTTTGGGACAGAGAGAGAGCATGAACGGGGTAGGGGCAGAGAGAGAGAGGGAGACACAGAATCGGAAACAGGCTCCAGGCTCTGAGCCATCAGCCCAGAGCCCGACACGGGGCTCGAACTCCCGGAACGCGAGATCGTGACCTGGCTGAAGTCGGACGCTTAACCGACTGCGCCACCCAGGCGCCCCAAAAGGATTTATAAAAACAAGGCAAAGTAACCTAGGAGAAATAACTGACATGTACTACATCAGATACTCAATCCTCTATAGAGACTAAGTTATTTTATTTAATTTGTATACATCACAATTATTTAATTTATTCCTACAATCTAGTTGACAGTATATTACATTTCAGTGCAAGTATCTGTTGCAGTTCATAAACAGAATGTGACACTGGGGGGTGTCAAATATTCAAGGCATTACTATTCACTCTCCATATACACATGAAGAGTAAAGAAAAGATCAAATCCCCTCTGATAAATCATTAAACATTCAAATATATTTACTGAGTAAAGTTTCAAGTACATATGAGCACCATCCATAATAATATATATATCATTCTTTTAGACAAAGCTATATATAATTTTCTCCTAGCCTATTGATAGCATGAGAACTGACTCATAGAAATTTCAGTTTATTTTTTATCATATTTAACCAGTGTAATGAAATAAGTACAGCACAGTCTTCTATAAGTTAATAGGAAGATTACCTTGAGAAATTCAGCTTTCAAATTTATTTTAACATAGTTACACAGCTTCCCTCAAATAGCCAAAGCAATCCTGAAAAAGAACAAAGCTGGAGGCATCACAGTTCCAGACTTCAAGTTATATTACAAAACTGTAGTGATCAAAACAGTATGGTATTGGCACAAAAATAGACACATAGATCAGTAGAACATAATAGAAAACCCAGAAGTGAACCCATAGCTATATGGTCAATTAATCTTCAACAAAGCAGGAAACAATATATAATGGGAAAAAGACAATCTCTCCTGTTGATATTTTTTATTTACTTTTATTCACTCATATATGTACTCTTATAAATCAAATACTGAATTATTTCTCTCTGCCCAATGAAAGGAAGTAATAGCCTGAAAAATAAGCTGAGACATACACCCAAGTTTAGGTAGGTACTTTGTAACTCTGAATTATATTGCTGGTTATTTTATAACATGGAACAGAGAAGTGTTCTCTGTTATAATGTTCCAATGGATGGAAATGGGAAATCTAAATAATAAACTGACAAAAGTTGAGTTATTCCAGGTGGCTTTACTTTAAAATTTTTTTAATTCAATGAGAAACTTTACTAATTTATGAATAATCAAAGGGTAAAACCAGTCTAAATATGTAGCAATAAAGAATCACAAAAATTTAAAATAAAAGAAATATACTTTTATGCCTTTAAAGGGTAGGTTTTAATAAGAATGAAACTAACAAGCACCAAAAAGAATCTTATTAAAACATGGGCAGAAAAAATTTTTAAATAAAAAACAGGCAGAGGGGCGCCTGGGTGGCGCAGTCGGTTAAGCGGCCGACTTCAGCCAGGTCACGATCTCGCGGTCCACGAGTTCGAGCCCCGCGTCGGGCTCTGGGCTGATGGCTCGGAGCCTGGAGCCTGTTTCTGATTCTGTGTCTCCCTCTCTCTCTGCCCCTCCCCCGTTCATGCTGTGTCTCTCTCTGTCCCAAAAATAAATAAACGTTGAAAAAAAAAACAGGCAGAATACCTGAATAGACATTTTATGAAAGAATACCTGCAGATTGCCAACAGACACATGAAAAGATGCTCAACACCATTAATCTTGGAAATGCAGACCAAAACCATGATGAGATATCACCTCACACAAGTCAAAATGGCTAAAATCAAGAAGACAAAAAATAGCAAGTGTTGGTGAGGATGTGGAGAAAAAGGAACTCTCATGCACTGTTGGTGTGAATGTAAATTGGTACAGCCACTGTGGAAAACAGTATGGAGGTTCCTCAAAAAACTAAAAGTAGATATGCTATATGATCTAATAATTCCACTATTGGGTATTTACCCAAGGGAAATGAAAACATTAACTCAAAATATATATGCACCCCTATGTTTATTGCAGCATTAGTTACAATAGCCAAGAATGGAAGCAAACTAAGTGTCCATCAATAGATGAATGGATAAGGAAAATGTAGTATATATATATAAAATGTGGTATATTATTATGTATTATATATGTGTGATACATTATAAGATGAATGGATGAGGAAAATGTTATATAAATCATATATTATGATTATATATCATATTATATAATATATATAATGGAATATTAAACAGCCTTAAAAAAGATTAGATTGTGTTATTTGAGACAACATCAATGGACCTACTTAAGCTAAGTAAAATAAGTCTGACTGAGAAAGATAAATACCTTATGATTTCACTCATGGAATCTAAAGATAAAAATTTTAAAAAGAATAAAACAACAAAAAGCACAATCAGAGCTACAAATACAGAGAAAAAAAACTGATGGTTGTCAGGGGGAAGGATGTGGGGGGGATTGGAAAAAATGGGTGAAGAGGAGGGGGAGATACAGGCCTCTAGTTATGAAATGATAAAGTTATGGTAATATGGCACAGAGCAAGAGGAATACGGTCAATGATACTGTAATGATGTAATGGGACAGATGGTACCTATACTTATGGTGAACATAGCATAATGTATAAACTTGTCAAATCACCAAGTTGTACAACTGAAATTAATGTAACATTGTGTGTCAACTATACTCGAATAAAAGATAAATAAAAAGAATGAAACTAACAAAGTAAATTTATCAGAGGTCATTGGCAGGACTTGTTTTAATAAATAGGTAAGAATGCAAATATTATTTAATTAGCATATGAGTATAGTGAAGTGTATACCTGTATTTGACAAGCTTTCTATTTATTTATTTATTTTGAGAGAGAGTGAGAGTGAGCACGAGTAGGGGAGAGGCAGAAAGAGAGAGAGAGAGAGAGAGAGAGAGAGAGAATCCCAAGCAGGCTCCATGAGTCAGCACAGAACCCCATATGGGGCTTGAACTCACGAACTGTGAAATTATGATCTGAGCTAAAATCAAGAGTCAGAATTTTAACTGACTGACCACCCAGATGTCCCTGTACTTGAGAAGTTTTAAAAGCAGTTTAAATATTCCTCATGAAATGCTATTTATATTATCTAATTCTTTAGCAGATTATCTAAAGATATTATAAAGGTAAACACTCTCCTGAGTTATTTTTAAAAAATCAAAGTAGTAAGATCTGTATTAATCAGCTTATATCATTAGTTCCCAGGATATTAGCCACATTCACTTTCATAGGGAAGTTCATCAAATTTCAAATAAATTATGTTAATCTAGGACCATTTCCACTGTACCCTTACTCTTACTATGTGTAACCAAAGAAGAATGATAATTTCATAATTTAGTCTTCTTATTTTAAGTTTAGGGAGCAGAAAGAGAGAGAGAGAGAGAGAGAGAGAGAGAGAGAGAGAATCCCAAGCAGACAGCACAGAGCCCAACTATGGACTCTAGATCGTGAACATTGAGATCATGACTTGAGCCAAAATCAAGGGTCAGACGCTTAACGACTGAGCCACCCAGGTGCCTCCATAATGTATTTAGTCTTCTGATGCCTTTAGTTATTCATATAAGCTCAGCTTTCTTTTATATCAGATTAAGTTAATTTTTCTCCATTATTTAATATATATTGTTTTACTTATGGATCTTCTAATTACTTCTTTCTAAATAGAGCTAAAGAAATGGCAGAAGCAGGTTACTAAAATATATATGTGAATAATTTTGGATTTTTCCCTCTTAATTATAGTTATGAAGCAGTTTACCCAAGAGATTGTACCCTCCCCAAATAGTTCACATATATTAACTATATGGATTCTTAATTGATCAAATTCCAAATGTTAAAGCAGTCACAAATCAAGAAGTACATTTTATCTCAGTTCTGTGAAGTCCATCTTCAATATTATTATAACAGATTATAAATATACTTTCAGTTATAATCTCTAACTATAGGTGTATATTTAACAGGGTATCTTTTATTAATTACATTTTCTACTTAAGCATTTCTGTGAGGGCCTACAAAAATCTGTCCTTCCTAAGCCTTTCTAACTAAGGACGCTGAATTTAAGATGGAGTGTTGGAATAAAAACTGTAAGTGGCTCATTGATAATAAGAAAAAAGGCACAAGTAATTCTATACTGGTTGAATTATATAGTTGTCTTTAAAGGAGGTATGGTCTCTATTTTCTTTGACATTTCCTCTACCTCTTTTGTCTTTTTTCAGAATTGAATTATAATTTTCTGATATATGGAGAACACTTTGAAAGAGCAAAAATCAATGGGGAGAAGCTACTTAACATTACTCGGCAAAAACTTAATGAACTTGGCATAATACAGACTGACCACCAGGACATCATATTAAAAGCGGTTGCTAATATTAATAAAAAGGTGAGTATAGCACTGTCCTAATTTGCCTTTCTTTTTAATTAACAAAAAATGAATTAAAGAAAAGAGTGTGTTTCCATCAGATACGTGGTCTACAGTGAATTTCAGTTTTTTGCCTTTCTAGTTCAAAAGTAATTATGACTGATATGGTCTCTAATTACTCTGTGGATCCTTCATAATCCTGTATTTGAATCATGGCACTGTCGTAAGTGGTTGCTGTTTCTTGCTCCGCCGTGAGGATAATGTGTCCCATCATTCCTGGGAAAACTCAGAGATATTCTGCCTAAACTGAAGGTTATTCTGCCTTATAGAATTGAAAGTGAGAGATGGAGGTTCTAAGAAATAAACTCACAAATTTTTATAAGATCAAAGGATTGAGAGGATTGTTATATCCACTGAATCTGAAAATGAATCAAAGAATGATAAAAGAGTTATCAAGACCAGACACAATATTCTAGACAGTTGTCTTTGCACCTAGAAATAGAGTGGTCACTTTATATAATAGCTCAGTCAAACCAAAACTCAATAATAAATACAAAGGACAAGTCTGGAACTCATTAACAAAGATGAAATAGATTTGGATTTTTTCATTATTTCAGGACTGTGGTCAAAATCCATCTACCTATTCAACAAATATTGATTGAGGACCTTCAATTACTTGAATAATTCAAGCAATATCATATGCCTAATTGTGTCTACTGAGTTTCATTTTCCATTATTTTTATTTTTTTAAACTATATTTACTTATTTTGAGAGTGAGAGAGTGCAGGAGGGGCAGAGAGAGAGGAGAGAGACAATCTCAACCAGGTTCCACACTGTCAGTGCAGAGCCCAATGTGGGGCTGAAACTTACAAACCAAGAGATCATGACCTGAGCTGAAATAAAGAGGTGGATGCTTAAATGACTGAGCCACGCCCCTAAATTTTCATTTGACAGGCTTAAAAACTATTTCTTTCACAGTACAACCTATTTCACTTAGCATAATACCCTCTAGGCCCATCCATGTTCTTGCAAATGGCTAGATCTGGTCCTTTTTGTTGCTGTATAACATTTCATTGTATGTATATACCACTTCTTTAGTCATTCATCTATCAGTGGACACTTAGGTTGCTTCCGTATCTTAGCTATTGTAAATAAAGTCATTTTCTTTAGGTAAATACCAATTAGTGGAATTTTTGAATCATATGGTATTTCTATTTTTAGAAATTGGCTGTACTAATTTATATCCCCACCAACAGTTCGTGAAATTTCCTTTATTTTCTATACTCTCACCAACATTTGTTATTCCTTGTGTTTTATTTTATCCATTTTGACAGGTGTGAGGTAATGTCTCATTGTGGTTTTGATTTACATTTTTGTGATGATTATTAATGTTGAGCATTTTTTCATGTATCTGTTGGCCATCAATATATCGTCTTTGGAAAAATGTCTATTTAGGTCCTCTGCCAATTTTTACAATGGAATATTTTGTATCCATAAAAAAGAATGAAATTGGGCTGCCTGGGTGGCTCAGTCGGTTGAGCATCCGACTTTGGCTCAGGTCATGATCTCACAGCTTGTGAGTTCAAGCCCCGCATCAGGCTCTGTACTGAAAGCTCAGAGCCTGGAGCCTGCTTCGAATTCTGCATCTCCCTCTCTCTCTGCCCCTCCCCTGCTCACACTCTGTCTCTCTCTCAACAATAAAAGTAAACAATATTTAAAAAAAAAAGAATGAAATCTCTCCATTTGTGACAACATGGATTGACCTAGTGGGTATTGTGCTGAGCAAAATAGGTCAGACTGAGAAAGACAAATGTCATATGATTTCTATCATATGTGGAATCTAAAAAACAAAACAAATGAATAAACAAAAAAAGCAAAATTAGACCTATAAAAACAGGCAAGAAACTAATGTTTGACGGAAGGTGGGCAGGAGAATGGGCAAAATGGGTGAAGGGGAGTGGGAGTTACAGGCTTACAGATATGGAATGAATAATTCCTGGCAATCAAAGATGTAACATCAATGATATTGTAGTAGCATTGTGTGGTAACAAATGGTAGCTATACTTGTGAATATAGCATCACATATACAGATGGTGAATCATTCTATTTAGGACTGAAACTAATGTAACATTGTAGGTCAACTATAATAAAAAAATAAAAATAAAAACTATTTCTGATGGATTTAAAATGTTCTAATATGTCCTATTGATTTTTGAAAACTCTTATCCTTCTACTTTCTCTTTAAGGTCAATGTGTACTCCTTTTTAAAGTAGTCTTTTTGTATCTTTTCCATCATAGCCTTACAAGAGTATGATGATATGTATATTTGATTCTACTTTATATCCCATTAGGTTAGGTATTCAATTGAGACTATTAAATAGCAAACACCATGAGAATCCTTGCATACTGCATGAACTGATTTACTGTGTCAATGGAAATGGTTTATTTTCTTTTTCTTTTTCTTTCTTTCTTTTTTTTTAAATTTACATCCAAATTAGTTAGCATATAGTGCAACAATGATTTCAGGAGTAGATTCCTTAGTGCCCCTTACGCATTTAGCCCATCCCCCCTTCCACAACCACTCCCATAACCCTGTTTGTTCTCCTAATTTATGAGTCACTTATGTTTTGTCCCCCTCCCTGTTTTTGTATTATTTTTGTTTCCCTTCCCTTATGTTCATCTGTTTTGTCTCTTAAAGTCCTCATATGAGTGAAGTCATATGATTTTTATCTTTCTCTGACTGACTAATTTCACTTAGCGTAATACCCTCCAGTTCCATCCACATAGTTGCAAATGGCAAGATTTCATTCTTTTTGATTGCCGAGTAATACTACATTATATCACATCTTTTTTATCAATTCATCCATTGATGGACTTTTGGGCTCTTTCCATACTTTGGCCATTGTTAATAGTTCTGATATAAACATGGGGGTGCATGTGTCCCTTCGAAACAGCACAGCTGTATACCTTGGATAAATTCCTAGTAGTGCAATTGCTGGGTCATAGGGTAGTTCTATTTTTAGTTTTATGAGGAACCTCCATACTGTTTTCCAGAGTGGCTGCACCAGCTTGTATTCCCACCAACAATGCAAAAGAGATCCTCTTTCTCTGCATCCTCGCCGACATCTGTTGTCGCCTGAGTTAGTGTTAGCCATTCTGACAGGCATAAGGTGGTACCTCATTGTGGTTTTGATTTGTATTTCCCTGATGATGAGTGAAGTTGAGCATTTTTTTAAGTGTCAGTTGGCCATCTGGATGTCTTCTTTGGAGAAGTATGTATTCATGTATTTTGCCCATTTCTTCACTGGGTTATTTGTTTTTTGGGTGTTGAGTTTGATAAGTTTTTCATAGATTTTGGGTACTAACCCTTTGTCTGATATGTCATTTGCAAATATCTTCTTCCATTCTGAAGGTTGCCTTTTAGTTTTGCTGATTGTTTCCTTTGCTGTGCAGAAGCTTTTTATTTTGATGAGGTCCCAATAGTTTATTTTTGCTTTTGATTCCCTTGCCTCTGGAGACATGTTCAGTAAGAAGTTGCTGCAGTCCAGATAGATCAAAGAGGTTTTTGCCTGCTTTCTCCTCGAGGATTTTGATGGCTTCCTGTTTTACATTGAGGTCTTTCATCCATTTTGAGTCTATTTTTGTGTATGGTGTAAGAAAGTGGTCCCGGTTCATTTTTCTGCATGTCGCTGTCCAGTTTTCCCAGCACCAGTTGCTGAAGAGAGTGTCTTTATTCCATTGGCTATTCTTTCCTGCTTTGTCAAAGATTAGTTGGCCATACGTTTGTGCATGTATTTCTGGGTTCTCTATTCTGTTCCATTGATCTGGATGTCTGTTTTTGTGCCAGTACCATACTGTCTTGATGATTACAGCTTTGAGGTATAGCTTAAAGTCTGGGATTGTGATGCCTCCTGCTTTGGTTTTCTTTGTTAAGATTGCTTTGGTTATTCAGGGTCTTTTCTGGTTCCATACAAATTTTAGGATTATTTGTTTTAGCTCTGTGGAGAATGCTGGTGTTATTTTGATAGGGATTGCATTGAATGTGTAGATTGCTTTCAGTAGTATCGACATTTTAACAATATTTGTTTTTCCTATCCAGGAGCATGGAATCTTTTTCCATTTTTTTTGTATCTTCTTCAATTTCATTCATCAGCTTTCTATAGTATTCAGTGTATAGATTTTTCACCTTTTTGATTAGATTTATTCCTAGGTATTTTATGGGTTTTGGTGCAAATGTAAATGGGATAGATTCCATAATTTCTTTTTCTGTTGCTTCATTGTTGGTGTATAGGAATGCAACCGATTTCTGTGCATTGATTTTATATCCTGCAACTTTGCTGAATTCATGAATCAGTTCTAGCAGTTTTTTGGTAGAATCTTCTGGGTTTTCCATATAGAGTATCATGTCATCTGTGACGAATGAAAGTTTGACCTCCTCCTGGCCAATTTGGATGCCTTTTATTTCTTTGTGTTGTCTGATTGCAGAGGCTAAGATTTCCCATTCTATGTTGAATAACAGTGGTGAGAGGGGACATCCCTGTCTTAGTCGTGACCATAGGGGGAAAGCTCTGTTTTTTCCCCATTGAGGATGATATTAGCATTGGTCATTCATATATGGCTTTTATGATCTTGAGGGTTTGTATCAAGAAAGGATCCTGTATTTTTTCAAATGCTTTCTCTGCATCGATTGAGAGGATCATATGGTTCTTGTCCTTTCTTTTATTGATGTGATGAATCATGTTAATTGTTTTGTGGATATTGAACCAGCTCTGCATCCCAGGTATAAATCCCACTTGGTCGTGGTGAATAACTTTTTTTAATGTATTGTTGTATCCGGTTGGCTAATATCTTGTTGAGGATTTTTGCATCCATATTCATCAGGGAAATTGGTCTATAGTTCTCCTTTGTAGTGGGGTTTCTGTCTGGTTTTGGAATCAAGGTAATGCTGGCTTCATAGAAAGGGTTTGGAAGTTTTCCTTCCATTTCTATTTTTTGGAGCAGCTTCAAGAGAATAGGTGTTAAGTCTTCCTTAAATGTTTGGTAAAATTGCCCTGGAAAACCATCTGGCCCTGGACTCTTGTGTTTTGGCAGATTTTTGACTGCTAATTCAATTTCCTTACTAGTTATGGGTCTGTTCAAATTTTCTATTTATTTCTGTTTCCGTTTTGGTAGTGTATATGTTTCGAGGAACTTATCCATTTCTTCCAGATTGCCCATTTTATTGGCATATAATTTCTCATAATATTCTCTTATTATTGTTTTTATTTCTGCTGTGTTAGTTGGGATCTCTCCCCGTTCATTCTTAATTTTATTTACTTGGGTCTTTTCCTGTTTCTTTTCAATCAAACTGGCTAGTGGTTGATCAATTTTGTTAATTCTTCCAAATAACCAGCTTCTGGTTTCATTGATCTATTCTACTGTTTGTTTGTTTGTTTGTTTGTTTGTTTGTTTTTTGGTTTGGATAGCATTAATTTTTGCTCTACTCTTTATTATTTCTTGTCTTCTGCTGGTTTTGGGTTTTGTTTGCTGTTCTTTTTCCAGATCCCTATGGCATAAGGTTAGGTGGTATCTGAGATCTTTCTTCCTTCTTTAGGAAGGACTGGATTGCTATATACTTTCCTCTTATGACCACCTTTGCTGCGTCCCAGGGGTTTTGGATTGTGGTGTTATCATTTCATTGGCTTCCATGAACTTTTTAAGTTCCTCTTTAACTTCTTGGTTGGCCCATTCATTCTTTAGTAGGATGCTCTTTAGTCTCCATGTATTTGTTACTTTTCCAAATTTTTTTCTTGTTGTTGATTTCGAGTTTCATAACATTGTAGTCTGAAAATATGCACGGTATGATCTCGATAATTTTGTACTTGCTTAGGGCTGCCTTGTGTCCCAGTACATTGTCTATTGTGGAGAACATTCCATGTACACTGCAGAAAAAATGTATATTCTGCTGCTTTAGAATGAAATGTTCTCAATATATCTGTTAAGTCCATCTGGTCCAAAGTGTCATTCAAAGTCATTTTTCCTTGTTGATTTTTTGATTAGATGATCTGTCCATTGTTGTGAGTGGGGTGTTGAAGTCTCCTACTATTATGGCATTACTATCGATGAGTTTCTTTATGTTTATGATTAACTGATTTATATATTTGGGTGCTATCACATTTGGTGAATAAATGTTTACAATTTTTTGGTCTTCTTGGTAAATAGACCCTTTCATTATGATATAATGCCCTTCTGCATCACTTGATACAGTCTTTATTTTTTTATTCTTTTAATGTTTATTTATTTCTGAGACAGAAACAGAAACAGAGCATGAATGGGGGAGGGGCAGAGAGAGAGGGGGACACGGAATCCGAAGCAGGCTCCAGGCTCTGAGCTGTCAGCACAGAGCCCGATGTGGGGCTCGAACTCATAGACTGCAAGATCATGACCAGAGCCGAGCCCGGACGCTCAACCGACTGAGCCACCCAGGCACCCCAATACAGTCTTTTTTTTAAAGTCTAGATTATCTGATACAAGTATGGCTACTCTGGCTTTCTTTTGTTGACCATTAGCATGATAGATGGTTCTCCATCCCCTTATTTTCAATTTGAAGGTGTCTTTAGGTGTAAGTGGGTCTCATGTAAATAGCATATAGATGGATCTTATTTCCTTATACATTCTGTTACCCTATGTCTTTTGATTGGAGCATTGAGTCCATTGACGTACTGAAATATATGAATTTATTGCCATTGTGATGCTTTTAGAATTGGAGTTTCTGGTGGTGTTCTCTGGTCCTTTCTAATCTTTGCTGCTTTTGGTATTTATTTATTTATTTATTTATTTATTTATTTATTTATTTTTCCTCTTTTCTCCCCACAGAGAGTCCTCCTTAAAATTTCTTGCAGGGCTGGTTTAGTGGTCACAAACTCCTTTAATTTTTGTTTGTCTGGGAAGCTTTCCATCTTTCCTTCTATTTTGAATGACAACCTTCCTGAATAAAGAATTCTTGGCTGCATATTTTTCTGATTCAGCACACTGAATATATCCTGCCACTCCTTTGTGGCCTGTCAAGTTTCTGTGGATAGGTCTGCTGCAAACTTGATCTGCCTTCCCTTGCAGGTTAGGGACTTTTTTCCCTTGCTGCTTTCATCATTTTCTCCTTGCGTGAATATTTTGTGAATTTTACTATGATATGCCTTGTTGATGGTCAGTTTTTGTTGAATCTAATAGGGGCTCACTGTGATTCCTGCATTTCTATCTCTGTGTCTTTCTCCAGGTTGGGAATGTTTCCACTATGATTTCCGCACATAACCCTTCTATCCCTATTTCTCTCTTTTCCTCTTCTGGGACCCCTATGATTCTGATGTTGTTCCTTTTTAATGAGTCACTGATTTCTCTAATTCTTAAATCGTGCACTTTTGCCTTAATCTCCCACTTTTTTAATGCTCCTTTATTCTCCATAAGTTTGTCCTCTATATTGCTGATATCTCTGCCTCATCCATCCTTGCTGCAGTGGCCTCTATTCGAGATTGCAGCTCATTTATAGCATTTTTTATTTCATCCTGACTAGTTTTTACTTCAATATCCGCAGAAAGAGATTCTAATCTATTTTCGACTCCACCTAGTATTCTTATTATCATGATTCTAAATTCTGGTTCAGACATCTTGCTTGTATCTGTGTTGGGTAAATCCCTGGCTGTTGTTTCTTTGTGCTCATTCTTTCGGGGTGAATTCCTTTGTTTCATCATTTTGAAGGGAGAAAAGGAATTAATACAGTAGAAAAATGAAAAAAATTAAAAATCCCAAGCCAAGGAAGATGGCAGCATAGGAGGGAGCTGGGCTCACCTCAGCCTGCTGATCACTTAGATTCCACCCACACCTGAGTAAATACCCCAGAAAACCGCCATATTCTAGCAGAATAGGCTCTCTGGAGCCAAGCATAGACCAGAGTCCTATGGAAGAGCATCCCCCTGAGCTAAGACACCAGATCCAATCAAAGTAGCACCACAAGCCTGGAAGTGTGCAAGTAACCTGTACAGGGGACACACCACTCTACAGTGAGTCCTGCCCTTGGCAGAGGGGAAGAAAAGGTACACACCAGTCGGACTGTGGCCCAGCCAGCAGTGGGCTGGGGATAGATATCAGGTCTGACTACGGTCCCACCCACCAACACAGGTAACTCCAGACAGCACAGGGGAAGTGCCCTGCAGTTTGGTGCCACCACAGGGACTACCCAAAATGATGAAATGGAAGGACTGTCCTCAAAACAAACTCCATGAAGTGGCAACAGCTAACGAATTGATCAAAAACTATTTAAGAAATATAATGGGACAAGAATTTAGAAGAATAGTCATAAAATTAATTGCTATGATTGAAATAGGTATAGGGGATAGCAGAGAAACTATTGCTACAGAGATCAGGGGATGAAGAAATAGTCAGGAGGAGCTAAAAAATGCTATAAATGAGGGGCAAAATAAAATGGAGGCGAACACAGCTTGGATTAAAGAGGCATAGGAGAGAATAGGTGAATTAGAAGATAAAATTATGGAAAAAGAGGAAGCTGAGAAACAGAGAGATAAAAAAATCCAGGAGTATGAGGGGAGAATTAGGGAACTATGTGATGCAATAAAACGGAACAATATCCGTATCATAGGAATTCCAGAAGAGGAAGAGAGAGAAGGAGTGAAGGTGTACTTGAACAAATCATAGTTGAGAACTTCCCTGATCTGTGGAAGGAAAAAGACACTGAAATCCAAGAGGCACAGAGAACTTCCTTCAGACGTAACTTGAATCGAACTTCTTCACGACATATCATAGTGAAACTGGCAAAATACAAGGATAAAGAGAAAATTCTGAAAGCAGCTAGGGATAAACATACTCTAACATATAAAGGGAGACCAGTAACTCTAGGGAAAGATCTATCTACTGAAACTTGGCAGGCCAGAAAGGAATGGCAGGAAATCTTCAAGGTAATGAATAGATTTAAAAAAAATGCAGCTGAGAATCATTTATCCCAGCAAGTCTGTCATTCAGAATAGAAAGAGAGACAAAGGTCTTCCCAAACAAACAAAAACTGAAGGAATTCATCACCACCAAAGCAGCCCTACAGGATATTCTAAGGGGGATTCTGTGAGTGAAATGTTGCAAGGAACACAAAGTACCAGAGACATCACTATGAGCATGAAACATACAGACATCACAATGACTCTAAACCCATATCTTTCTATAATAACACTGAATGTAAATGGAGTAAATGCTCCAACCAAAAGACATAGAGTTTCAGAATGGACAAAAAAACACAAGACCCATCTATTTTCTGTCTACAAGAGACTCATATTAGACCTGAAGACACCTTCAGATTTAAAGTGAGGGGATGGAGAACTATCTATCATGCTACTAGAAGTCAAAAGAGAGCTGGAGTAACCCTACTTATATCAAACAAACTAGACTTTAAAGGCTGTAACAAGAGATGAAGAAGGGCATTATATAATAATTACAGGGTCTATCCATCAGGAAGAGCTAACAATTATACATGTCGATGTGCCGAATACAGGAGCCCCCAAATATATAAAAAAATTAATCACAAACTTAAGCAACCTTATCGGTAAGAATGTGATAGTTGCAGGGAACTTTAATACTCCACTTACAACATTGGATAGATCATATAGACACAGGATCAAAAAAGAAACAATGGCCCTGAATGATACATTGGATCAGATGGACTTGACATATATATTTAGAACTCTGCATCCCAAAGCAACAGAATATACGTTCTTCTCGAGTGCACATGGAACATTCTCCAAGATAGATCACACACTGCATCACAAAACAGCCCTTCATAAGTACACAAGGATTGAGATCATACCATACACTCTTTCAGACCACAATGCTATGAAGCTTGAAATCAACCACAGGAAAAAGTCTGGAAAACCTCCAAAAGCATGGAGGTTAAAGAATACCCTACTAAAGAATGAATGGGTCAATCAAGCCATTAGAAAAGAAATTTAAAAATATAGGGAAACAAATGAAAATGAAAAGACAACAATGCAAACGCTTTGGGATGCAGCAAAGGCAGTCCTGGGAGGAAAATACATTGCAATCCAGGTCTATTTCAAGAAACAAGAAAAATTCCAATACAAAATCTAACAGCGCACCTAAAAGAAATAGAAGTAGAATGGCAAAGACACTCCAAACTGAGCAGAATAGAAATAATAAAGATCAGAGCAGAAATAAACAATATAGAATCTAAAAAAACTGTAGAGCAGATCAATGAAGCCAAGAGTTGGTGTTTTGAAAAAATAAACAAAATTGATAAACCTCTAGCCATGCTTCTCAAAAAGAAAAGGGAGATGACTCAAATAGATAAAGTCATGAATGAAAATGGAATTATTACAACCAATTGGTCAGAAATAAAGCAATTATCAGGGAATAGTATGAAAAATTATATGCCAACAAACTGGACAACCTGGAAGAAATGGACAAATTCCTAAACACCCACACACTTCCAAAACTCAAACAGGAAGAAATAGAAAGCTTGAACAGACTCATAACCAATGAAGAAATTGAATCAGTTATCAAAAATCTCCCAACAAATAAGAGTCCAGGACCAGATGGCTTCCCTGGGAAATTCTACCAAACATTTAAAGCATAGCTAATACCTATCCTTCTCAAGCTACTCCAAGAAATAGAAAAGGAAGGAAAACTTCCAGACTCATTCTATGAAGCCAGTATTACTTTGATTCCCAAACCAGACAGAGGCCCAATAAAAAAAGAGAACTACAGGCCAATATCCCTGACGAATATGGATGCAAAGTCCTCAATAAGATACTAGCAAATCAAATTCAACAGCATATAAAAAGAATTATTCACCATGATCAAGTGGGATTCATTCCTGGGATGCAGGGCTGGTTCAACATTCGAAAATCAATCAATGTGATACATCACATTAATAAAAGAAAAGATAAGAACCATATGATCCTGTCAATAGATGCAGAAAAAGCATTTGACAAAATTTAGCATCCTTTCTTAATAAAAACAGTCAAGAAAGTCGGGCTAGAAGGAACATACTTAAACATCATAAAAGCCATTTATGAAAAGCCCACAGCTAATATCATCCTCAATGGGGAAATACTGAGAGCTTTCCCTTGAGATCAGGAATGAAACAGAGATGTCTACTCTCACCGCTGTTGTTTAACATAGTGTTGGAAGTTCTAGCATCAGCAATCAGACAACAAAAGGAAATCAAAGGCATCAAAATTGGCAAAGATGAAGTTAAGATTTCACTTTTTGCAGATGACATCATAGTATAAATAGAAAACCCGATAGACTCCACCAAAAGTCTGCTAGATCTGATACATGAATTCAGCAAGTCTCAGGATACAAAATCAATGTACAGAAATCAGTTGCATTCTTCTACACTAATAATGAAGCAACATAAAGACAAATAAAGAAACTGATCCCATTCAAAATTGCACCAAGAAGCATAAAATACCTAGGAATAAACCTAAGCAAAGATGTCAAAGATCTGTATGCTGAAAACTATAGAAAGCTTATGAAGGGAATTTTAGAAGATACAAAGAAATGGAAAATCATTCCATTCACATGGATTGGAAGAATAAATATTGTTCAAATGTCTATACTACCCAACGCTATCTACACATTCAATGCAATCCCAACAAAAATTGCACCAGCATTCTTCTCGAAGCTAGAGCAAGCAATCCTAAAATTTGTATAGAACCACAAAAGATGCTGAATAGCCAAAGTAATTTTGAAGAAGACCAAAGCAGGAGGCATCACAATCCCAGACTTTAGCCTCTACTACAAAGCTGTAATCATCCAGTGAGCATGGTATTAGCATAAAAACAGACACATAGACCAGTGGAATAGAATAGAGACTCCAAAATTATACCTACAAAAGTATGGCCAACTAATCTTTGACAAAGCAGGAAAGAATGTCCAAAGAAAAAGACAGTCTCTTTCACAAACGGTGCTGGGAAACCTGGACAGCAACTTGCAGAAGAATGAAACTAGACCACTTTCTTATACCATTCACAAAAATAAACTCAAAATGCATAAAGTACCTGAGTATGAGACAGGAAACCATCAAAACCCTAGAGGGGAAAGCAGGAAAATCCCTCTCTGACCTCAGCCACAGCAATTTCTTACTTGACACATCCAAAAGCAAGGGAATTAAAAGCAAAAAACAATTCTTGGGACCTCATGAAGATAAAAAGCTTCTGCACTGCAAAGGAAAAAATCAGCAAAACTAATAGGTAACCAACAGAATGGGAAAAGATTTTTGCAGATGACATATAGGACAAAGAGCTAGTATCCACAGTGTGTAAAGAACTCATTAAACTCTGCACCTGAAAAACAAATAATCTAGGGAAGAAATGGGCAGAAAACATGAATAGACACTTCTCTAAAGAAGACATCCAGATGGCCAACAGGCACATGAAAAAGATGCTCAACGTCACTCCTCATCATAGAAATAGAAATCAAAACCACACTCAGATTCCACCTCATACCACTCAGAGTGGCTAAAACGAACAAATCAAGAGACTATAAATGCTGGTGAGGATGTGGATAAACGGGAACCCTTGTGCACTGCTAGTGGGAATTCAAACTGGTGCAGCCACTTTGTAAATTATGTGTGGAGGTTCCTCAAAAAATTAAAAGTAGACCTACCCTATGACCCAGCAATAGCACTGCTAGGAATTTACCCAAGGGGTACAGGAGTGCTGATGCATAGGGGCACTTTTACCCCAATGTTTATAGTAGCACTTTCAACAATAGCCAAATTATGGAAAGAGCCTAAATGTTCATCCACTGATGAATGGATAAAGAAATTGTGGTTTATGTACATAATGGAATACTACGTGGCAATGAGAAAGAATGAAATATGGCCTTTTGTAGCAACGTGCATGGAACTGGAGAGTGTGATGCTAAATGAAATAAGTCATATAATGAAAGACAGATACCATATGTTTTCACTGTTATGTGGATCCTGAGAAACATAACCAAAGACCATGGGGGAGGGAAGGAAACAAAAAGTTAGAGAAAGAGGGAGGCAAACCATAAGAGACTCTTAAAACCTGAGAACAAACTGTGGGTTGATGTGGGGTGGGAGTGAGGGGAGGGTGGGTGAGTGGTATTGAGCGGGGCACCTGTTGGGATGAGCACTGGGAGTTGTATGGAAACCAATTTGAGAATAAATTTCATCTTAAAAATAAATAAATAAATAAATAAATAAATATAATTTTAAAAATAAAAAAAATTAAAGTTAAAAATATATTAAAATTAAAAACACACACGCAAAAAAATCGAATAAATCATGCTCGATTCTTGGTGTGTTTTGGTCTGGGTGTTGAATGTTGTTTGATAGATTAGAGACAAAAAGAGGGAACAAAAAGGAAATTGTTTGAGAATTTGAATAAATGAATACACTGAAGTAGACTAGGATAAAATTATGGGAGTAAAATAGAATTTGGGTGTTGTATGGAAACCAATTTGTCAATAAATTTCATTAAAAAAATAAATAAATAAATAAAATAAAATAAAATAAAATAAAATAGAATTTGAAAAAAATATATTCAAAAGTAAAGAATATAGTAGAAAAAATCAAATTATTTTTAATAAAAATTAAAATTAAAAATGATTTTTATCTTTATTGAAGAAAAAAAACAAAAAGGAGAAAAAAGAAAAACAAGGAAATCAGTTGAAAATTTGAAAAAGTTAATACATTGTAGTAGACTAAAATAAAATGATGGAAGTAAAATAGAATTTGAAAAAATTACATAAAAGTAATAAATATAGTAAAAAAGAATGAAAAATATTTTTAATTAAAATTGAAAATAAAATTATTTATTTCTCTTTATGTATTCAATGAAAAGAAAGAAGGTAAAAAGAAAAAAGAATGAAAGTTGAATAGGTGGACCCGATAACAGATTGAAATACGAGTGAAATTACTTCGTTTTCCCCTAAAAGTCAGAGTATGAAATGCTTTATAGTCCTTAAACTAAGCACGTGGTGAGACTTGTGTTCTTGAAGAGCGAGGTTGGCCCAATTGGGCGGGGCTTAATGTAACGGCTCCGTTCTCCACTAGATGGCGCTGCTATCCTACTGGGGTGGAGTGTTGTGGCACTCATAGGTGTGTATGCGCATGCGTGGGAGTGGTGAAAATGGCTTCACACAGCTACCCAGTCTCTAGTGTCAGAACTCTCTTCTCCCCAATCAACAATCGCACACCCGTCCTCTGTCTTCAGCTTTCATCCACTGCCCGCTTTTTCACTGTCTGTGACAAAGCTCCAGGCAGTACCTCTCTCCCGAGTTCTAAGATGTGGCTGTATTCCCCGGCCCCTTCCTTTGAAGGACTGCGGCTTTGACCCATTCGCCCCTCTGCAGCTGGGTCTCACCGAGCAATGGCTGAATGCTGGCTGCACCCAGGAACGCCTGCTGGACCCTGCTGCTGCTGGTGCCCCAAGACTGCGGCCAGGTGCCAGCCCGCCCCAGAAAAAGTTCACAAGATAGTGTAGCAGTAGCATTACAGGTATTATGGAAAATCACAACACACATCTGGCACCAAGCTTCACCCTTAATGACCTTGTTCCAACACCAGCAAATGTGGCCATTCCCTGGGGTCTGCTGGGGCCTGGTGGCCTCAACAGTCTCTACCAAATGTCCTTCCATCAGTGGAACCGTTTTTCCCCGTGTGGCCCGAGAACCTCTGAGATGCCACTCTGCTCCTGGGGATTCGACCTTCCCACCAGAGCACTGCCAGGTATCGAGCTACAGAGTTTCAGACTCTACACTCCACCTATTTACAGTCTTAATGGAATTTAAACCCTCTTCTTTCTACTTTCTCCCTTTTTAGTTTAGTCCCTGTGGCTGTTTCCAATTTTCCACTTTCTCTCCATCTGATTTTGGGGAGGGGTGCTTTTCCCGTAACCCCATCCCCCATCTTTGTTCTCTCTCTGCCTACAAAAGTGGCTCCCTGCCTGTTGCAGCTTCTCTCTCCCCAAGTTCACCTCTCCATGCCGTGTACCTCCTGAATTCTGTGGTTCAGTTTGTGCAAATTGTTGTGTTAATCCTCCATTCAGTTTTCTAAGTGTGCAGGATGGTTTAACGTTGGTCTGGCTATATTTCATGGACACGAGACACTCAAAAAACTTCCGTGCTGTTCTGCCATCTTGGCTCCCCTCATAAAATGGTTTAGTTTTAACAGTCACATATACTATTTAAACACCAGTTTATTTCTACATGGAAGACTTATATTGGAGACTATTGATTATATCAAGGGGTCAAGTAGTTTTTCCCTGCAGAGCAGAATTCCATTTTAAAAATACTGGATGAAAAGAAGAATAAAAATATTTGATGTGGGAAAAACTAATAAAAGTGTCAATTTCTTCCAACTAGCCAGAAATTCTCTAGAATATCTTGACATCAACATTGTTTCTAATTATTAGATAATTTCATAAATATTTTTGATTATGCTACTATGTTACCCATCCTTAGCAGCATGTTTTAAAGAATATTCTTTTGATAAAAAGGGAAAAAGGATTTGTAATGTGTCAGTACTTCACTCAAATTATGGAGGTATATATGAGCCTGAATATCTTAAAAACTTATACCCTATAAATGTTCCATGACAATGTTTATCTTGCCTGGGATCTGCCTGAATAAAACACGTTGGCCAAAAGCCAAGCTATAAACCATATTTCATTGAATTTAAGAATAAGGCATTGAAATGTGCCATTATATAATTTATCACTGTGAAAAAAATAAAAGCTACCAATTAAGCTAGTCCAATTCCTTTTACCCATGTGGGTAAACAATAACATCCTGATTTAACAAATTTTAAAATACAAAAATACATCTGCCTTCTCCAAACATTGAAATATTGTATTTGTAAGTTTATATGGTCCCTAAGACACAGATTGTGATAATATTTTGAAAGATCAAACTAAAAAGTAACACATGTTCCTAGAGGTCATAGGTAAGTTTTCATATAGCTGAATAACAATGACTTTTGATAAGGAGGTTACTGTTTCAAATTCTGAAAATGAGTCAAGTATCATATCATATAATGTATATCATATTATATTATATTTTAACTGGATATCTGGAGTTTGCAAGGTAGAATAAATGATAATTTGATTAGAAGAAAAATTCTCAAAAAATATGACCTAGAAATAATCAAACAGAAAAAGTGGTGAGGGGAAAGTTTCTAAATAATAAATGATTTCTTAGTAAAGAGTATATCTGTTTTATTTCTGTGCTTTCATGGAGAGATGGAACTTGAAAAATGAGAGAAGAAATCAGCAATAGTGGAATATAACTATTCTTGGCATATATTTAATAGAAACCATCATAATTTCCTTAATGTCAAGTCAAAAGTAGATACATGTGCATGTACCCCTTTTAATTAATATTTTTGAATCCTTTCAATAAATACCTAGTATTGCAATTGCTAGGTTGTAGGATAGCTCCATTTTTAACTTTTTGAGGAATGTCCATACTGTTTTTCAGAGTGGCTGCACCAGTGTGCACTCCCACTAACAGTATAAGAGAGTTCCCCTTTCTCTGTACCCTCACCAACATCTGTTGTTTCCTGTGTTAATTTTAGCCATTCTGACAGGTTTGAGATAATATCTCATTGTGGTTTTGATTTCAGTTTTCCTGATGAAGAGTGATGCTGAGCACCTTTTCATGACTCTGTTGGCCATGTGATGTCTTCTTGGGAAAATGGCCTATTCATGACTTCTGCCCATTTCTTAACTGTATTATTTGGTTTTTTTCGGGGGGGTATTGGGTTTGATAAGTTCTTTACAGATTTTGGATACTAACCCTTTATCAGATATGTCATTTGCAGATATCTTCTCCTATTCCCTAGGCTGCCTTTAGTTTTGTTGATTGGTCCCTTCATTGTACAGAAGCTTTTTAGTTTGATGAAGTCCCAATAGTTTATTTTTGCTTTTGATTCCCATGCCTCCAGAGATGTGTCTAGCTAGTAAGAAGTTGCTATGGCCAATGTCATAGAGGTTTAAGAAGTTACTATGGCCAATGTCAAAGAGGTTGCTGCCTGTGTTTTCCTTCAGGATTTCGATGATGATTTCCTGTCCCACATATAGGTCTTCCATCCATTTGGAATTTGTTTTAGTGGATGGTGTAAGAAAGTGGTCCAGTTTCATTCTTCTGCATGTTGCTGTCCCGTTTTCCCTACACCATTTGTTGAAGAGACTGTCTCTTTTCCATTGAATATTCTTTCCTGCTTTGTCAAATATTCTTTGGATATTCTTTTCCTGATTATTTTACCATATACTTGTGGGTCCGTTTCTCAGTTTTCTATTCTGTTCCATTGATCCATGTGTTTGTATTTGTGCCATTACCATACTGTCTTGATGACTACAATGTTTTTTTTTGTTTTTTGTTTTTAATTTTTTTTCAACGTTTTTATTTATTTTTGGGACAGAGAGAGACAGAGCATGAACGGGGGAGGGGCAGAGAGAGAGGGAGACACAGAATCGGAAACAGGCTCCAAGCTCTGAGCCATCAGCCCAGAGCCCGACGCGGGGCTCGAACTCACGGACCGCGTGATCGTGACCTGGCTGAAGTCGGACGCTCAACCGACTGCGCCACCCAGGCGCCCCGATGACTACAATGTTTTAATATAGCCTGAAGTCTAGAATTGTTATGACTCCAGCTTTTTTTTTTCAAGGTTGCTTTGGCTATTCAAGGTATTTTTTGGTTCCATATAAATTTTAGGATTTTTTGTTGTAGCTCTGTAAAAAATGTTGGTGGCATTGTGATAAGGATTGCATTAAATGTGTAGATTGCTTTGGGTAGTATAAAGATTTTAACAATATTTGATTTTCCAATCCATGAGCATGGAATATTTTTCCATTTCTTTGTGTCATCTTCAATTTCTTTCATAAGTGCTCTAGGGGTGCCTGGGCGACTCAGTTGGTTAAGCGTCCAACTCTTGGTTTCAGCTCAGGTCATGATCTCACAGTTTTGTGAGTTTGAGCCCCACATCAGGCTCTGCACTGACAGAGCTCTCTCTCTCTCTCTCTCTCTCTGCCCCTCCCTGGCTCATGTTGTCTCTGTTTCTCTCAAAAATAAATAAACTTAAAAAAATAAGTGTTCTATAGTTTTCAGAGTACAGATCTTTTTACCTCCTTGGCTAGGTTATTTCAAGGTATTATTAAGGTTTTTGCTGTAATTGTTAATTGGATCAATTCCTTGATTTCTCTTTCTCCTGCTTCATTATTGATGTATAGAAATGCAACAGATTTCTGTATGTTGCTTTTGTATCCTGCAATTCTGCTCAATTTGTGTATTAGTACTAGCAGTGTTTTCGTGGAGTATTTCTGGTTTTGACAGAGTATCATGTAATATGGGAATAGTGAAAGTTGGACTTCTTCCTTGCCCATCCGGATGCCTTTTACTTTTGTTGTTGTTGTTGTCTGATTGCTGAGGCTAGAACTTAGAGGACTGTGTTAAATAAAAATGGTGACAGTGGACATCCTTGTCTTTTTCCTGACCATGAAAGAAAATTCTGTTTTTCCCCATTGAGGACGAAATTAACTGTGGGTCTTTATATTGTTCTTTATGATGTTGAGATGAGTTCCTAATATCCCTTCTTTGTTGAGGGTTTCTATCAAGAATGGATGCTGTATTTTGTCAAATGATTTTTCTGCATCTATTGACAGGGTCATATGTTTCTTACCCTTTATTTTATTAATGTGATGTGTCTCACTAATTGATTTGTAAATATTGAACCACCCCTTCAACCCAGAAATAAATCCCACTTGATTGTGGTAAATAATTTTTTCAATGTACTGTTGTTTTCAGTTTGCTCATATTTTGTTAAGAATGTTTGCATCCATGTTCATCAGGGATATTAGCCTGTAATTCTTCTTTACTGGGGCCTTTTTATGGTTTTTGAATCAAGGTAATGCTGGCCTCATAGAATGAGTTTGGAAGTTTTCCTTCCATTTCTATTTTTTGTAAGAGTTTGAGAAGAATAGGTATTAACTCTTTTTTATACATCTAGTAGAATTCCCCTGGGAATCCATATGATTCTAGACTTGTGTTTTTTGGGAGATTTTTGATTACTGATTCAATTTCTTTACTGGTTATGGGTCTGTTCAACTTTTCCATTTCTTCCTGTTTCAGTTTTGGTAGTGTATATGTTTCTAGGAATTTGTCCATTTCTTCCAGATTGCCCATTTTATTGGCATATAATATTCTCTTATTGTTTTTATTTCTGCTGTGTTGGTTGTGATTTCTCCCCTTTCATTTGTGATTTTATTTATTTGGGTTTTTTCTCTTTTCTTTTTGATAAGTCTGGCTAGGGGTTTATCAATTGTATTAATTCTTTCAAAGAACTAGTTTTTAGTTTTGTTGATCTGTTCTAATGAATTTTTTTTCTATATCATTTATTTCCGCTCTAATCATTATTATTTCCTGTACTCTGCTGGCTTTAGGATTTATTTGCTGTTCTTTTTTTCTACTTCCTTTAGGTGTAACATTAGTTTGTATATTTGAGACTTTTCTTGCTTCTTGAGTTAGACCTGTATTGCTATATACTTCCCCTCTTATGGCCATCTTTGCTGCAATCCAAAGGTTTTAGACTGTCGTGTTTTCATTTGCATTTGCTTCCATGTATTTTTTATTAATTTATTCTTTAATTTCCTAGTTAGCCCATTCATTTAGTGGATGTTCCTTAACCTCCATGTACTTGTAGTCTTTCCAAATTTTTTTCTTGTGGTTGACTTAAAGTTCATATGACTGTGGTCTGAACATATGTGCAGTATTATCTCTATCTTTCTTAAATCGTTTGGCCTGATTTGTGACTCAGTATGTTATCTCTTCTGGAGAATATGTGCTCTCAAAAAGAATGTGTATTGTGCTGCTTTAGAATTAAATTTTCTGAATATATCTGTTAAGTCTATCTGGTCCCATGTGTCATTCAAAGCCATTGTTTCCTTGTTGAGTTTCTACTTAGATGATCTGTCCATCGTTGTGAGCGGGGTGTTAAAGTCCATTACTATTACTTTATTGTTATCAATGAGTTTTTCCATGTTTGTTATCAATTGGTTTATGTATTTGGGTGTTTTCAAGTTGTGGGCATAAATATTTACAATTGTTAAAGTCTCTTGTTGGATAGACCCCTGGATTATAATATACTGCCCTTCTTCAGTATTTGGTTTAAAAGTTATAGTCTTTGGTTTAAAATATAGTTCCTCAAAATAAGTCTGGCCACGTTGCCTTTATTTTGATGTCCATTAGCATGACAGATGGATTTCTATCCCCTCACTCTCAATCTGCATAGATCTTTAGGTCTAAAAATGAGTCTGAGACTGTTGGGTGGCTCAGTTGGTTGAGAATCTGACTCTTGATTTCAGCTCAAGTCATGATCCCAGGTAGTGGTATTGAGCCCTGCATCAAGCTCCATGAAAGCGTAGAGCTTGGTTAAGATTCTCTCACTCTCCCTCTGTCCCTTTCCCCTGCTCATGCTCCCTCTCTCTCTTTAAAAAGAATGAAATAAAGTGAGTATGGTTTAGGCTGAATATAGATGGGTCTTGTTTTTTTATCCATTCTGACACTTTTGTTTGTAGCATTTAGTCCATTTACATTTAGAGTGATTATTGAGACGTATTAATTTAGTGGATTGTATTACCTGTAAAGTCATTGTTTCTGGAGATTTTCTCTGTTCCTTTCTAATATTTGTTGTCTTTTATTTTTCTTTCCCACTCAAAGAGTCCCATTTAATATTTCTTGCAGAGCTGTTTTAGTTTTCATGAACTCTTTTAGTTGTTGCTTGTCTGGGAAACTATCTCTCCCCCTATTCTGAATGACAGACTTGCTGGATAAAGTATTCTCGGCTGCATATTTTTCCCATTCAGCATATTGAATATATCATGCCCTTCTGGCCTGCCAGGTTTCTGTGGAGAGGTCTGCTACTAACCTGATTTGTCTTCCCTTGTAGTTTTGGGATTTCTTTTCCCCTGCTACTCTCAGGATTCTTTCCTTAAGTTTTTCACTTTGCAAGTTTTCCAATGATATGTGTTGGTGTCAGCCTGCTTTTGTTGATTTTGATGGGAGTTCTCTGTGACTTCTGTATATGGATATATGTTTCTTTCCCTAGATTAGGGAAGTTTTCAGCTATAATTTTCTCAAATAAACCTTCTTCCCTGTTTCCCTCTCTTCTTCTGGAACTCCTATGATACAAATGTTATGACACTGTATGTAATTGCTGAATTCCCTAAATCTATGTTTATGACCCAATATTATTCTTTCCCTCTTATTTTCAGCTTCATTATTTTCTATAATTTTATCTTCTATATTACTTATTCATATTTCTGCTACTTCCATCATTCTGGTCATTACATCCAGTTCATTTCACATCTCAGTTATAGCATTTTTTATTTCGATCTGACTAGTTTTTAGGTTTTTTTTTCTCTGTGATAAGGGTCTTTCTGGTTTCTTCTATTCTTTTCTGAAGCCCAGGTAGTATCTTTATTATTCTTGTTTTAAATTCTGATTTAGGCATATTCTTTATGTATATTGTGATTAACTCCCTAGCTGTGATCTCTTCTTGTTCTTTCTTTTGGGATGAATTTCTCCAGCTTGGCATTTTGTGTAGGTCTCTGTCTTTTGTGTGATTGTAAAGCCTGTTCCTGGTCCTATTTCCACTATAGCTGAAGTGTTGCAGCAGTCTATGATCAGTAGATCTGGTTTCTGAGGTGTGTGGGGGGGGGGGAAGGGGGAGGTTGTGCTAATATTATGGAAGGGGGGGCTTGCTGCTGTTCTGTTTCTTAATCACACTCGGCCTAATAAAAACGCACCATCAGAGAACGGGGAGAACAGGGTTGGTGTAAGCCACTCAAGTCTCCACTGTATGCAATGTGTTGCTTCCTGAAGTCCATCTGTGATGAAAGGGGTGAAAACTGACATTGCTTCAATCTCTTCGCTGAGGAGAGGAGTGCCAGCCCCTGTTCGGGAAGCCCTCATAGAAGAACGAACAATCTGCCCTTGTATGTCCTAGACTTCCATCAGATCTCTGCCTTCACTCTGTGTCCAAGCCATCTGGCCATCTGGCAGTGCATGCTTCTGTGTTTTATCTCATGCGCATGCCTGGTTTTCAGAACTCCAAATTTTAGGCTCCTGGCACAGTGCAGACTCACACTGATCCTCTGGAGGTGGGTCTCACCCTGCTGTTATTAGTGCAGGTTTGTTCCAGAAGGGCACTGCATGATTCTGCAAGGTCTTGGATTTCACAGTAAAGTGTAGCAAAAAGCTGCCATCCAGGTTAGCTGCCCTCAGCAAGCATCCCTGCTCATATGCTAATGAAAGGGGTAGCCCTATAGCACCTGTCAACTCTTTTGTTCCCTGAAAAGTAGTGCCACCTCTCCCAAATATACCCCAAGAAGGGTAGAACTATTATCTCTCAGCGCAACCTGGAGATCCTCAGAGCATGCTGTCCAATCCTGAACCTCTGACTTTCTTATCCACAGGAGTACGACTATGCCTGATGGTCTTGACAGACTTTGAGCTCTGCTGCTTATAAAAACGGTGATCATCAGACCTTCTCATTTTCTCAGTCAACAGTTTTTGCATGTGTTTTTCTTGTGCAATCCCCTGCATTCTGCTCGCTCTCTCTCTCTCTCTCTCTCTCTCTCTCTCTCTCTCTCTCCTATCTCTCTGAGCAGGGCTCCCTGCCCTCAACAGCCCCCATGATTCTTTTCTCCTCCAAGTCACATCTCTGTACCTCTAGCTTCCACAATGTGGACTCCTTTCTCCCTCCAGTTGTGCAGTTTGTTCTCTCAGTCCTTAGATAGATTTCCTGTGTGTTCAGAATGATTTGATAATTATCTAGCTGTGTTTCAGGGATGAGGCAAGTATAATGTTCTCCTACTTCTCCACCATCTTAACTCCTCTTCCTCCCAGCTTTCATTTTTTAAATCAGCTAAACAAGAAGAAAAAGGTTTTGGATTTTTATACTTACCCATATTCATCTTTTCTTGGTCAAGAAAGTAGTATCGTGTATTATTAAAAACCTCAGCAGGACTTTTATGACTCTGGAGGAAGGTCCCTCTTTTTTGGAAAGACAAGTTAACATTTGTTGTAAGATACCAATATGTAATTACATATTTTTAACTGCGTATTGCCATGCAGTGAGGAAATGTTCAATGGATTTGTCATCAAAGCATGGAGTTTTCTTTAAAAGATTTATTTTTGCAATTGGGCTTTCTCTTCTCTTTGAGCTAATTACAAAGAACAGTAATAGGCAAGAACAATATCAATAAAGAAAGATTATTGATGTAGTAGATGTTTATACATGTGTTTGTATGCATTTGACAGTGTGGATACAGTAAATTAATTTGGACGTGTGTCAAAAGTAATCATTGAGATTTAATAACATTTAATAAATGAAAATTGTATTTCATATAATTAAATTTTAAGTTAATATGAACATAATTACTGACAATTATCATAAGATAATGTCATTACAAGTAGAAATTCAACCCTGTGACTCCAAGGGTTTGCATCCCTCAGAGGAGTAGGGAATTTTCTGTGTTCGGAATCAAGTAATAGGAATTAATTGAACTATAGCTCTCCAATATGTCCACTTAGTATCCCAGATCACCACAATTACTATCAGTGCCATTTAAAGAGTTTGGGAAGCCTTTACAAAGCTTTACAATTGATCGTTATTACAAGAAAAATAGTAACTGGGGAATAATCAGGATACAAATTTTTCAAAATAGAAAAATAGAAGGAAAGGTGATAATCATATTTCAAAAATTACATATTATAATCCAATCCTTTATCATATGGAAAATTAATTTATTTCTGTGTTCTTTTCTGAATTTAGCTAGTTTATGTAGCTCATGCTTAAATATGGGGCAGAATCCATCACTCTATTATAAGAAATCTAAGTTGTTACTTCCTGTATCCAACTTTTCAGAACAGAAAATGTCATCAAGTGTGGGTTAACGTTTATTTTATGGAATATTTTCTTGTATGTGAGAAATTCAGAAAAAGAAGAAAAACACTATTGCATTATTATGCCACTATTGCTCAATTTTATATAAAATCTCATGTACTTTGAAGTTTGGAATAGAATACTAGACATCCTGAAAATTTATTTTCCTATATCACTCCTCTTAAATATTGAGTAGAAGCATGTAAAAATGTCTACCTATACTTCCATGGTGTAACTAATTCATAAAGCACACTACAAAATAAAGCACACAATAAAATTAGACTGGCAAGCAGTCTTTTGAGATACTCAGGCTATTGTTCCCTGCTTCATCCCTGGGAAATATAGAGATTACTGTACAGCTTCCTTTCAAAATATGTCCAGTTGCTCCTTTGTCCCACATTGCTATAACAAATGGTGGTTAGTTGTAACCATGTTAACAGAATGGAATGTGATTTACATGATGACAAAGCAGATGGTTTAATGTTCAGCAGTCAGAAGGAAAGATCATTAACTGATTTCTTGGCTTCAAGACTTACTTAACTCATTCAAGTTAATTTTACCTGCAATGAAATTCTTTGGAGATTATCTAAGAACAAAATTTAAAAATCTTTGTCTCCCATCTCAGAAATATAAACCTTTCTGGCATGTGTACACTATTCATTAAAATGTCCTTTATTTCTTCTTCTTTCCCAATATAATGAAGTTAGATTCCAATAGGTCTGAACAGCATAAATAGAAGGAAAAAAGCCTTCAATTAATTTATTTACTAAGTACCCCAGAACAATGTGTTAATGGATGGCAAATTTTTAGGAAATTACATTATAATGAAAATAATTTAATTGTACTGGGAATGAAAAAATACCCAGTTGTGAAAATAACTGGGTCTGCTTATGAATGTAAACTAGATATAGTCTTACTCTACTTTCTGTGATATCATAGTTCTGGCTAACTAATTCTATGTTCTAAAACGTTATCACTTTTTAAATATTCTTTTCATTATTTATGTTATAGTTATATTGAAGTTGACCTAAACTCATGGTTCAAATAATTCCCTTTCAGTGCTCTTCTTTTTTACCCAGAGAAATATGGGTGGCTCTCTGTTCTGTGAAGGAAGCCAATGCAGCTCATTTTCATATCTGTTAATTATTACAGCTCTTGTTAGGCCTTACCATCAATATATATTTGCAATTAAAGCTCATTGCCCTTTCTTTTTATTCTTTAGCATTCTACAAGAAAAAGCTTAAGTATTTATAAAGCCATGAAATCCAAATAACCCTATCTTTTGGTCTTTCTTCTACAATCTCATTTTTCTGGCCCCATTAATAGAAATTAAATATAAGTACTAAGGATGTGTAATATTAAAAAAAAACAACTAATGCCTGGACAACTGTTTTACCAGACATCTAGTTCCATACTGGCTGATTGCATGGTAAGCCAAAAGTTAGGGAAATTACATTACTATCATTAGGTGGTTTATCACTTAAGTATTCTAAAGAGCAGGAATTTCCTCAAGTTCTTTCATAGTTATTTAAATTCAAGAATTGGTAGCTGGTTGATTTTTTATATTGACTCTGAGGTAAGTTACAGTTGTGATGGGGGACTTGAACTATTTGGACAGCTGCTTGGAAATGTCATTCTATTAATAGCAAGACATGTGTCTGACTATGCCCGCCATTCCCTTCCTTCATTACAATGTATTATGAGATGACATGGTCACTTTTTTCCAAGGCTTCTAGGTCTTCTAAATAGCTCTTTTTTGTTCAAAATTTGGACCAGAGAAACTTCCTTTCATGGTTTTCTTTTCTGAGAAATGAAATTGCCAAGAGTGCAAGTCTTCAGACTCAGGTGACGTTTTTCTCAGGGTATGGGGATGGGAACTAAATATTTAACATATTACTTCAGAAGGAGGGTCAATAATCTTATGGGGGAGATGCCAGAAGTTTAAGAAGTTAGAACTTTTGTCTTAAAGAGCTGTTTTACAAAGTATCTCCAAACATAAATATTCTGTGAGATATAAAAATGTTGGATGAATATAAACAC
The DNA here is from genome assembly GCF_022837055.1 of Prionailurus viverrinus. Taxonomy (NCBI): domain Eukaryota; kingdom Metazoa; phylum Chordata; class Mammalia; order Carnivora; family Felidae; genus Prionailurus; species Prionailurus viverrinus. Next base: position 62,769,176 of record NC_062579.1, read on the forward strand.
AATTTGCAGATGATTAAATAACTGCACTAAAATACTAGTATTTAAAGCATTTAAGCTTAATTCCTACAGAAGTAGAATTGAAGCTCATTGTGCATTAATTATAGTTCACCTTATCTTGGCTTTCTTAACAGCTTAACTTCTTTTTAAAATATAGTTTCCTCTTCCTTGGCTGTATGTTCTTCCTAAATTATTTTGATTTTTTCCTCTTAGAATAAAGTTGAAAGGCAAGATATGCCAGGAGAAGATCAGGTAAGAAAATGATAGTAACAGCAACAAAATTATATTGAGGAGAACTAAGTAAAAAGTATTTGTCTTCACACTAAGAACCTAAGTATGATGAGACAGAATGTACTCAATTTAATAATTTTATCGTCCAAAGTATAGTTACTGAATTGCTTTGGAATTGCTACTATTAAGAGCTGCCTGCGATGTGGGAAAAAGTGAGTCAAGTGGGATCTTTTCTTCTCGTACACCAAATATCCAGCTGGAAACATCTGGATGACTAATTGGTTCACTTTTCCTGGGTACTATTTAATTTTGTTTCTGTAAAAGTTCTAGCACCTGATCTTTTTTGGCTCTGGGCTTTTGGATGTCACGGTAGTTGGATATATTGTCACCTTCTTTCTCTTCTGTATTGTCTAAGCTGTGTGTGTGTGTGTGTGTGTGTGTGTGTGTGTGAGAGAGAGAGAGAGAGAGAGAGAGAGAGAGAGATGGTTATATAATGTCCAAGTTATTTTTTGTTTCTGCTAGAGTATGAGTTTCTAGACAATTTTTTAAAAATTCATTTGTTTGTTTATTTATTTATTTATTTACTTATTTATTTATTTATTTTACATTTATTTTTGACAGACAGACACAGAGAATAAGTGGGGAAGGGGCAGAGAGAGAGGGAGACACAGAATCTGAAGGAGGCTCCAGGCTCTGAGCTATCATCACAGAGCCCGACATGGGGTTGGAACTCACAAACCCTGAGATCATGACCTGAGCTAAAGTCAGATGCTTAACCAACTGAGCCACACTGGCGCCCCTAGATAATTGTTTAATGTTTATTTATTTTTGAAGGAGAGAGAGACAGAGCACGAGGGGGGAGGGACAGAGAGTGAGGGAGACACAAAATCCGAAGTAAGCTCCAAGCTCTGAGCTGTTAGCACAGAGCCAGTGTGGGGCTGGAACCCACAGACCACGAGATCATGACCTGAGTAGAAATCAGACACTTAACTGACTGAGCCACCCAGGTGCCCCAAGAGTTTCTAAATAGTGGGAATTTTTTCTGTTTTTGTTCATTTTTTGTAAGGAGTATATCTCTTTACCAGGAAATTTTTTGTAAGTAATTTACCATCGTCTTAAAGATGTGTTTTTGCAAGTGAGAAAAGTTTGTAAGTGAATAGACAGAAGGACTATTAAAACATGAATGTGTTTCAGCAAAGAGATACTGATTTTTTTAATTTATAGTCACAGAACTTAGAAAAGCTACAATTACTATATGAAAATATATTCTATAAGGTGTATTTTCTTTTGCAAGTTTGGCATTTCACACCAGGGAGTCAGGCTCAAGGTACACAATTTAATATATTCAAAAGATTTAGTTGAAGTAGAATCACTTGCTTACCCAATTGGCCTTCAAAGTAGAGGGCTAAACATATTTTCTGAGAACATTTTCAGGAATTCACTTAGTAGTGCTTTCTCTCTCTCACACATGCATGCACACACACATACACACCACACACAAACAAATATGGTTAGCAACAGCAGGTTTGAAATGGACACTTAGAGATTCTTTTCTAAATTCCCCTCTAGGCAATCATCTTAGTATAGATTGTTTATATACGAGTGCACAATTTATGGATTTTTAAAAATATGTCATTAAAATCCTTGGTGGGATTAAATTGGATGTGTAAACATTCAATTAGAAAATTTGATTATCCCTTATTAGCAGACAGATATCTTGAAGATAGCCTAGTTGTAGAAATTCTCTGTTTAATTACTTTTGAGGAATGATATGAGCTCTGTCATGAATTTTGACATTTGGAGAGATTCATATATCTTCTGTTTTCAATCATTTTCAACCTGCTGCTACAGTATATTTTTTTAGTGTCTAAAGTAACTCCCAACAGGATAACAGTATATTTTTTTTAATGTCTATAGTAACTCCCAATAGGAAGAGACAAATATATTTACAATTGAAAACTTTTGTCAAGTTTAGAGTTCTCAAGTAAAATATTTCCAAAATGCTATTTCTTTTTTTAATTAATTTATTTTAAATTTGATTACAATTGTCATACAGTGTTACATTAGTTTCAAATACACAACATAGTGATTCAACAATTCTATACATTACTTGGTGCTAATCACATTAAGTGTACTCTTTTTTTCTTTTAATTTTTCTTTAATGTTTATTTATTCTTGAGAAAGAGACACCATGAGTGGGGGAGACAGAGAAAGAGGGAGACACAGAATCTGAAGAAGTCTCCAGGCTTTGAGCTGTCAGCACAGAGACTTGACACGGGGCTCGAACTCACAAACCGCGAGATTATGACCTGAGCCGAAGTCGAAAGCTTAACAGACTGAGCCACCCAGGTGCCCCTTGATAGGTGTACTTTTAATCCCCTTCCCTGTAACACCCATCCCCCAACCCACCTCCCCTCTGGCAACCACCAGTTTGTTCTCTATAGTTAAAAGAGTCTGGGGGATTTTGGTCTCTTTTCTTTGTTTGTTTTGTTTCTTAAATTCCACATATGAATGAAATCATGTGGTATTTGTCTATCTCTGGCTTATTTCACTTAGCATTAAAAAAAATTCTATTTCAGTTAATCCTATCTTGGGCCATCCTGTTCATTTATCTACAGATACTTCTGGTTGTTATAGATTGTTTCTTTATGTGTTTTTAACTCAAGGACACACTATTGGACATGTATTCAATTGGTTGAGGGTGTGGCACCTGGGAGCAATCCCATCTTTAAATTATTCAGAATTGGAATTTAGACTTCAGATTTAGAATTTATGCTCTAGAGTCAGTCTGGCTAGGTTTACATTCCAGATAAAAATTACTAGCTATGATGTTGCACACATTACTCAGTGGCTCAGAGCTTCTCTTGTTTTATCTGAAAAATGGAGATCACGACAATGCTAAAATTGTTGTAAATATTACCTGAGATAATTAGCTTTCGTTTTTATATATAGTGCTGAATATTAGCTGTAGTTGCTATTTCTCTCCTTCTTCCATCTCTTCTTTCCACTCCACTGGCACTGGCACCCCCTCTTCTTCTCCTCCTCCTCCTCCTCCTCCTCTTCCTCCTCTTCCTCTTCTTCCTCCTCCTTCTCCTTATTCTCCTTCTCCTTCTCCATAGTAGTATTGGCTCTAACTCACAGTCTCCTGGCTCTCTGTTCCAATCCACACTACAAAGTTTATCCATAATAATCTTTCTTTGGCATTATCCTAAAACACAACCTTGTGCAAAAACCTAACTGATTAAAATAAGACTGCTATTATTAAAGTTTCTTTATTGGGGCACCTGGGTGGCTTAGTTAAGTGGCAGACTTTGGCTCAGGTCATGATCTCATGGTTTGTGGGTTGAAGCCCCATGTTGCAGTCTGTGCTGACAGCTCAGAGCCTGCTTCAGATTTGGCGTCTCCCTCTTTCTCTGCCCCTCCCCCGCTTACACTCTTTCTAAAAATGAATTAAAATGTTAAAAAGTTCTTTGTTAATTTGATGCTTCTCTTTTTTTTAAAGACTTACCTTTAATGCTAGTTCTCCAATTCATTTTCCAACATTACTGACTTTTTAAAATTTTTTTTAATGTTTACTTATTTTTGAGAGAGAGAGAGAGAGAGAGAGAGAGAGAGAGAGAGAGAGACAGAGTTCAAGCGGGGAGGGGCAGAAAGAGAGGGAGACACAGAATCTGAAGCAGGCTCCAGGCTCTGAGCTGTCAGCACAGAGCCTGATGCAGGGCTCGAACTCAGGGACTGCAAGATAGTGACCTGAACCAAAGTCAGACACTTAACTGACTGAATCACTCAGGCACCCTGCGGCATTCCTGACTTTTCTACTTTATTTCAGGCAATTAAATCCTCCTGCTGTTGTTGGTCAAAAACAATAGGTGTTAAGAATAAAAAGAAAAGGAGGCCGGCCATCTTGAAAAATTGTGATGGCAACAATAAAAGCAATAATATTATCAGCTTACAGATATAAGCTTTACCATCTGCAAAATACATATGTGTGTGTGTGTGCATGTGCGTGTGTGTGTGTGTGTGTGTGTGTGTGTACAGGCTTACAAAATGCTTTACAGATACTTTCCTAACTTTTCTCATTTAGACAGGGGCAAGAATTTGTCTGAAGGAATAAACATACATAAATAATATATGAATTTGTGGGTATTTGACTGGACCATGAAGAGTCTTTTTTTTTAACTAATACAATAAGCCTTAGAACATATAGATAAGTATATTCAGAATTGATGACAAAGTCCCTCTAGGTATACAAGAGATAACACTCTTCAACTAGGAGTTTGTAAGGAGGGATTATCCTAAGTAAAAAAAAAAAAAGAGTTTGAGCAAGGAACAGAGATTGGAGAGCACTACATGTGTTTGAGAGGTAATGAAAGGCTATAATTTTTCTGGAAGGATGTAAAGAAAGGACTAGCCTGGAGTGTCATTGTAGGTGTCTGTAATGCTTTGGATTTCTATGGATAGAAGTTGTGGAGGGTTATGGTCTAATACAGAGAGTCCTAACCCCTTGATTCTTAAGGCCTGAACAAACTACTGTTGGGCTTTGTTTAAAAAGTCATTTTATAGATTTATCTCCCCTCATGTTTTGGTTATCACCACACTTAACAGAGAAGAAAAAAGAAACATCATTACCTTTCCTTTCATCACATGTCAAAGTATTCAAGATTCTTATTATCCTTGGATGTTGTGCCCTTTTTAGATGGCAGGGGTTTTGTATTTACTGCTTTCTGCATCTATGTACTAAAGTCTAACTGTTTTTTGTTATTTTTTGTTTCTAGTCAAGTTAGTTAACATACTTGGCTTCAGGAGCAGAACCCAACGATCTATCTCTTACATATGACACCCAGTGCTCATCCCAAAAAAGTGCCCTCCTTAGTACCCATCACCCATTTAACCCATCCTCCCACAAAGACATAAAGTCTAAATGTTTTAGCAGAATGAATGAAAATTGACTAAGCAAAATGAAATTATGAAGCAGTGTTGTGTTAGTAAATGTTCAACTATTGTTTGGAAAAACAGGCATGAAAATAATATTTAAAATAAAAATAATTTAAAATAAAAATAAAATAATTAAATGCATGGTATTCTTTATTGTAAATTCCATATAGTCAGTTGATTTCCAGAGAATACTTTTATTGATTTTTTTAAACTTTTTATTTTAATTTCAGTTAGTTAACATACAGTTTTATATTAGTTTCAGGTTTACAATATAGTGATTCAACAACTCCATGCATCACCCAGTACTCATCACAAGTGCATTCCTTAATCTGCATCATCTACTTAACATCTCTCCCCACCACCCTCTCCTCTGGTAGCCATCAGATTGTATCTATAATTAAGAATCTGTTTATTTTTTATTATTTTTTTGTTTTTTTAAATTTTTAAATAGTTTTTATTATTTTTTGTAATTTTGAATTCTCTTTAATGACAGATTCATATTATACTTACATATGGACATTAATTTTACTTATAAAATATATCTCATATTTAATTAGTTAATAGACTAATATACTAATAATACAGAGTAAATTTTATAAAGTTAGTATGTAGTAAATTTTATGAAGTTATGTCAGTTATTAACCAACTACTGTTGTGATTTTTATAATAACTAGCTTAAAAAGAACTCAAGGTTTTTAAAACTATCTGGTTGGCTAAATGGAGCAGAAGAGTATTAACAAGCACAGTATACTAGCACCATTTATTACAAATTTACTATATACCTGACACAATCTTAAACACTATGTGTACCAGTCTTAATGAATCTTTACAACAGTCCAATGATGTAGCTTCTTTCCAGCATCTTCATATATAATGATGCTTCCCTAGTAACTATTTCTATTTATGTGTGACAATTCATGCCACACATTGTAAGGATTATACTTATCTATTTTTTCCAGGGAGTTGCTAACCAAATTGCTATTTAGTAGTACTGGAGTTGGTTGACTGAGGCCTGCATCTTGATTAAAGCACAGTAGGAATGCATCTTCCACATTATATATAGAAAGAACTTATAAGCTTAGCTTCTGTAAATAAATGAATGAATGATTCCTGTTACTGTTGAAGCATGTAGGATACAGGGCTGAGTCACAAAATTTACAAGTATTTCAAATGTCAATGAGAGAGATGAATTAAATGAAATTCTTGTTGCACATGGAAATACAAACTCATTACCAATTTGAAGATTTGTACAGGTTGTAAATTCAACTTTAAATTCATAGATTGCAGTAAGGAGCAAAATCTTGCAGTGTTGTGCACATTTGTTTTTTTTCACTGCATAAAACATATCAGTTTTCCTATTAGTTGAACTATTGTAAAATCCAGGCTGGTGATATCATGGGATTACAGATTTGATTTCAGATATTCTTTTTTTTTCCTTTTTTAGTTGTGAGAGGACTGGTTTCAACTTTGTTATTTTTTTTAATTTTTGCCAAAATTTTTACTTAAATTCCAGTTAGTTAACATACAGTGTAATGTTACTTTCAGGTGGAGAATTTAGTGATTCATCATTTATGTATAACACCCAGTGCTCATCACAACAAGTGCCCTCCTTAATACCCGTCACGTCTTTAGCCCATCCAGCAGCCCACCTCCCCTCAAGTAACCCTCAATTCGTTCCCTATAGTTAATACTCTGTTAATTGGTTTGTTTCTCTTCCCCCCACCATGTTCATTTCTTTTATTTCTTAAATTCCACATATGAGTAAAATCATATGGTATTTGTCTTTCTCTGACTTATTTTTCTTGGCATAATATTCTCTAGCTCAATCCATATCATGGCAAATGGCAAGTTTTCATTCTTTTTTATGGCTAGTAATATTCCACAGTATATGTATGTATATAAACACTTGGGCTGTTTCCATAATTTGGCTATTATAGATAATGCTGCTAAATCATCAGGGTATATGTACCCCTTTGAATTAGCATTTTTGTATTCTTTGAGTAAATACCTAGCAGTGCAATTGCTGGATTGTAGGGTACTCCTTCATCCTTGTTAGATGCTCTGCATCTTGGAAGATGGCAACAAGCAGACTGGGGATGATGGCAATAGAGTGAGCCAGAATCACTCGAGCAAAGTGTCACCGTTTTAGGTTCAGGAATTCTTCCATGATGAACTGGCCAAAATAGGTTACTGTCATGATGGAGCTCTGTCCTGCAGCCAGGATCCCCACTGCCCAGATGTATAGTGCAGCAGACCCAAGTAACATCTCAGTACAACACCCCCTTTATAGATGCCCACAGCCAGTGTTGAGTTATCATCAGGAAAAAGGGCAGTGTGGGGATTGTCGTTATTTTTACAGACTGCAACCACCTAGTTTTTTTTTTTTTTCAAAAACTGCTTCAGCAAAGACAGACAACAAAGATGTTGATGATGAAGGAAACAAAGGGAGCAATGCAAGATTAAATGAAAAAGTACATATTAGTTTCTTGAACTTCATGCTTATTGGCTTATTTTACCTTTCTGGACTTGACTAAGGCAGAATGCAGGTACATATTGTGTGCCATGATGACAGCTTTCACGATGCCCACAGCCTGCTCAATCTGTGGGAGGTGACATCCTGAATAGGAGGGCAGGAATATGCCCTTGAGTACCTGGCTCTGGCTGGGTTTAACTGTAACATATATCCAAATGTGAGGGCCATAATAGTTATTAGAAAGTCTAAAGAGTGCTTATAGCTTCCATAAGCCATATTTGTCCAGAGAAATGCAAAGATATCTGCAATGGTGATGAGAACTCCACCCCATAGAGGATACCTTCCTATAGACAGAAGATTGATGGTAATGGCTGATTCAATAATTTCTTGCATATCTGAGCAAAAAATAGCCAACTCCACCATTAGCCATAGGATAATTTATAAGACCCTGAGATACTGATGGTGACACACTTCAGCAACCCCATGACCACTTTCAATCTAGCTGCAAGGTGCTGGAGCAGGAGTCCCATGATGGTGGCCAACAAAAGAACCCAGAACAACTTAAATCTAGCCACTGCTCCAGACTGCAAATCAGATTCAATGTTTCCTGGATCCAAGTAGGCAGTGCTCATGAGAAAGTTGGGTCCCATGAAAGCGCAGAGTTTATGAAAGTTAAAACAAGAATACTATTCCTCAGGAATGGTGATCTTCCCATCAAAGTAGGTGATGAATGACTCTTGTGAGTGCCTGGTGGACTGGGGAAGAAACACATTATTGTAGACATGGCTGAGGGTACCAAGACTGGCAGACACCCCATGGTCTCCAGAAGCATCATCATCAGACATCTTTTTTTTTTAAGTTTGTTTGTTTTTTGTTTTTGAGAGAGAGAGAAAGAATGCATGAGGAGGAGAGAGAGAGAATCTCAAGCAGGCTTCTCACTGTCAGTGCAGAGCCCGACTGGGCTCAAACTCACAAACCATGAGATCATGACCTGAACTGAAACCAAGACTTGGATGCTCAACTGACTGAGCCACCCAGGCACTCCCATCATCTGGCATCTTCTAATTCAGTACCTAACACCACAGTGGAAGCCTGAATTCCCAAGTTCTTAGAATAACATTCAGCTCTGCAAGCACCTGACAGGATCTCCCACAGCGCCCACTCCACATCCCGGAGCTAACACCAACTCTAGTACTATGTTGAAAAGGAAGGTCAAGAGTGGACATCATTGTCTTGTTCCTGATTTTAGAGGAAAAGCTTTCAACTTTTCAATGTTGAGTAAAATGTTAGCTGTGGGTTTTTCATATATAGCCTTTTTTAATATGGAGATATGGTCTTTCTATGCCCAAAGTTTTAAGAGCTTTTGACAAGAAATAATATTGAATTCTGTGAAAAAAACTATCTGTACTTATTGGGAGGATCATATGATTTAATACTTAATTTATAACTTTGGGCTTAGTAACTTTGGGCTTAGTTTGTTCTTCTAATTCCTTGAATTATACAGTTAGAGTGTTTATTTCATATCTTTCTTTTTTTCCTTAAAGTAGACATTTGTTACTATATGCTCCCCTCAGTACTACTTTTGCTGTATCCCAAGGATTTTAGTATATTGTGCTTTTATTTTTGTTTGTCTCAAGATACTTTCTGATTTCCCTCTTGGTTACTTCTTTGATTAATGGTTCATTCAAGAGTGTGTTTTTTAATTTACATATATTTTTAAAATTTTTCAGTTTTTCTCCTGTTACTGATTTCTAGTTTCATACCATTATAGCTAAAGATGATACTTGATATGATTTAAATCTTTTTTGAATTTGTTAATGTTTGTTCTGTGGCCAAACATATGATCTATCTTGAAGAATGTTCTGTTTATACTTGAGAATTTGTTTTCTGGTGCTGTTGGACAGAATGTTCTGTGTATGTCTGTTTAGTCCATTTGGTTTATAGTGTTATTTAGATCCCCCATTCCCTATTAGTTTTCTCTTAATGATCTGTCTAATGATCAAAGTAGGATATTGAAGTCTTTTACTATTATTCTATTGTTGTCCATTTCACCTTTTAGTTCTGTTAATATTTGCTTTAAATAGTTCAGTGCTCCAATATTGGGAGCATATATATTTATAATTTTATATTATTTTGATGAATTGATGCCTTTCTCACTATATAGTATCTTTTTTGTCTCATAAAAATTTTGACTGAAAATATTTTATCTGACATAAATATTACCATTTCTATTCTCTAGGTTACTGTTTGCATGGAATATCTTTTTTCCATCCATCCCTTTACTTTCAGGCTATTTTTAAGTATCTTAGAGGGATCAGATTTAGGAACTTGTTTTTTAATCTATTTAGCCACTCTGTCTTTTTTCCCCACTGATTATTTTTTATTTTTTTTTATTATTTTTTACATCATGATTAAGTGTAATTCTTAATTCCCATCACCTATTTTACCCATCCCCCCACCCACCACCTCTCTGGTAAATATCAGTTTGTTCTATATGGTTAAGAATCTGTTTATTGATTTGTCTCTATCTCTCTTTTCCTTTGCTCCTTTGTTTCATTTAGTAAATTCCACATGAGTGAAATCATGATATTTGTCTTTGACTTATTTCACTTAGCATTATGCTCTCTAGTTCTATCCATGTTGTTGCAAATAGCAAGATTTCATTCTTTTTTGGCTGAATAATATTGCATTGTATATATGTATATATATACCACTTCTTTATCCATTCATCTATGGATGGGCACTTGGGCTGCTTCCATACATTGGCTATTGTAAATAATGCTGCAAATAAACATAGAGATGCACATATCCCTTTGCATTGGTGTTTTTGTATTTTGGGGTAAATACCCAGTAGTGCAATTACTGGATAATAGTGTAGCTCTATTTTTAATTTTTTGAGTAACCTCCATATTGTTTTGCACAGTGGCTGCACCAGTTCGCATTCCTACAAGCAGTGCTAGAGGGTTCCTTTATCTTTGCATCCTTGCGAACACGTGTTTCTTTTGTAGCCACTCTGTGTCTTTTGAATGGAGAATTTAGTACATTTATATGTGAAGTAATTACTGATACGTAAAGACTTACTATTGCCATTTTGTGAACTGTTTTCTGGATTTTTTAGTTATTTCATTTCTTTATTCCTTTCTTTCTGTCTTCCTTATAATACTATGCTTGTATTCTTGTCTTTTTATCTTTTGTGTATCCAATGTAGGTTTTTCTCTTTATGGTTACCATGAGGCTTACATAAAATATCTTACAACAGTATATTTTAATCTGATAAAAACTTACATTCAAATCACATATAAAATCGGTACACTCTTACATTTCCTCACCACATATTTTATGCTACTGATGTCACACTTTACATCTGTCTATATTCTGGCTTTAGTAAAAAAATTATCAGAGTCCAGAGTGGCTGCACCAGCTTGCATTCCCACCAACAATGCAAAAGACATCCTCTTTCTCTGCATCCTCACCAACATATGTTGTTGCCTGAGTTGTTAATGTTAGCCATTCTG